>NC_030684.2:64444163-64758024 GCF_000004195.4 Xenopus tropicalis
ACACATGTCAGCAAGTCTTCTTTATGCCTATGGAATTTCCTCATGGTGGTGCTTGATTGGCATGTGTCTGTCGGGCTTGGGGTATCTGATTTCAAGAAAAATATATGTCAGGTGCACATGCTGAAATGAAGCACTTACACATTGCATGGAGACCAACCTCAAGGAATTCAATTGGCTTCACTTATCAAAAGGCAATTTACAAGCACGCAAAGTTAGAGTATATTTTCCTCTTATGTATAAAAGAGAAGAAAGCTAGGATAACTAGGAAATGAGGTGGGACCCTAGCCATAGACCGAGAAATCTTGATGGAAATAATCATTGTTAAGCTGAAAGGGATTTTTAGCAAAAGGAAAAAACAAAACAAAAAAAAATATATATATATATATAATTTTTTTTTTTTTTTTTACTTTTTTTTTCACTGATCACCTGTAATGCTGTATATTTAATAAATATTAATATGTATTTCATAAAACTTAGTAATGATGCAATGTTTACTTTAAATCTGAAGACAAATACGGACTGTGCAAAAAAGTGCTTCTCATGGGAGAATACAGTCTTAAAGGGGTTTTATCATGTACAAAAATATTTTTGTTACCATGGGGCCGTGACTCAAGAATTTGGTATCTAGAGATATGTTCAGAGATGTAGGTAGGGCAGAGTTATACACTGCTTTGGTTGTGAAAGCTGATGCTGGCAGGCAGATGGGCAGCTGAGAGGGAAAAAAAATCAGCTCATTAGCTTAAAGGGGTGCTTCGCCTTAAGGTAATTTTTCATATGTTATAGAATGGCCTGTTCTATGCAACTTTTCAATTGGTCTTTACTGTTATAGTTTTTGAATTATTTGCCTTTTAAAAATCACTGACCCCAGCAGTCAAAAAACTATTGCTCTGTGAGGTTACAGTATTATTGTTACTTTTTATTACTTATTTTCCTATTCAGGTCCTTCTCCTATTCATATACCTGTCTTTCATCCAAACCACTCCCTGGTGGCTAAGGTAACTTGGACCCTAGCAACCAAATAACTTCTGAAACTCCAAACCGGAGAGCTCCTGAACTGAAAATAAAGTAACTACAAAACTACAAATAATAAAAAATGAAGACCAATTACAAATTGTCTCAGAATATCGCTCGCTACAACATACTAAAAGTTATCTCAAAGGTGAGCAACCCCTTTAACATCCCTTTGGCCTGCTTTTTATTATATGTTTATATTAAAATCAATAAAAATAAAAACGCAATTCAAAATCTGCATTTTACAGTCATGACCTGTTTCCTGGGATGCCCAGCATTGTGTAAATTCCTGAAGGCACTTCAACACTTACAACATAGTAGTAACATAGTAAGTTGGGTTGAAAAAAGACATACGTCCATCACGTTCAACCATAATGCCTATATATAACCTGCCTAACTACTAGTTGATCCAGAGGAAGGAAAAAAACCCCATCTGAAGCCTCTCTAATTTGCAGCAGAGGGGAAAAAATTCCTTCCTGACTCCAAGATGGCAATCGGACCAGTCCCTGGATCAACTTGTACTAAGAGCTATCTCCCATAACCCTGTATTCCCTCACTTGTACTGAGAGCTATCTCCCATAACCCTGTATTCCCTCACTTGTACTGAGAGCTATCTCCCATACCCCTGTATTCCCTCACTTGTACTGAGAGCTATCTCCCATAACCCTGTATTCCCTCACTTGTACTAAGAGCTATCTCCCATAACCCTGTATTCCCTCACTTGTACTGAGAGCTATCTCCCATAACCCTGTATTCCCTCACTTGTACTAAGAGCTATCCCCCATACCCCTGTATTCCCTCACTTGTACTGAGAGCTATCTCCCATAACCCTGTATTCCCTCACTTGTACTGAGAGCTATCTCCCATAACCCTGTATTCCCTCACTTGTACTGAGAGCTATCTCCCATAACCCTGTATCCCCTCACTTGCTAAGAATCCATCCAGCCCCTTCTTAAAGCTATATGATATATCAGCCAGCACATTCCACAACTTCACAGCTCTCACAGTAAAAAATCCTTTCCAAATATTTAAATGGAACCTCCCTTCTTCTAAACGGAGTGGGTGCCCTCGTGTCCGTTGGAAGGACCTACTGGTAAATAAAGCATTAGAAAGGTTATTATATGCTCCCCTTATATATTTATACATAGTCATCATGTCACCTCTTAAGCGCCTCTTCTCCAGTGTAAACAAACCCAACTTGGCCAGTCTTTCTTCATAACTGAGACTTTCCATACCCTTTACCAGCTTAGTTGCCCTTCTCTGGACCCTCTCTAACTCAGTCATGTCCCGTTTGAGCACTGGAGTCCAGAACTGAACAGCATATTCTAGATGGGGCCTTACCAGTGCTCTGTAAAGGGGAAGAATAACCCCCTCCTCCCATGAATCTATACCCCTTTTAATACAGCTCAAAACCTTGTTTGCCCTTGCAGCTGCTGCCTGGCATTGCTTGCTACAGCCAAGTTTATTATCTACAAGGACTCCAAGGTCCTTCTCCATTATGGATTTGCCTAGTGCAGTCCCATTAAGGGTATAAGTGGCTTGCATATTTTTACATCCCAGGTGCATGACCTTACATTTATCCACATTAAATCTCATCTGCCACTTAGCCGCCCTCATTGCCAGTTGGTCAAGATCCTGCTGCAAGGATGCCACATCCTGGATAGAATTGACTGGTCTGCAGAGTTTTGTGTCATCTGCAAACACTGATACATTACTTGTAATACCCTCCCCCAAGTCATTTATGAACAAGTTAAACAAAAGTGGCCCAGTACAGAACCCTGAGGGACCCCACTGAGAACCTTATTCCAAGTAGAGAATGTACCATTAACAACCACCCTCTGTACCCGATCCTGTAGCCAGTTTTCTATCCATGTGCAAACGACTTCACTAAGACCAATAGACCTTAGTTTAGAAAGCAATCATTTGTGGGGAACGGTATCAAATGGTTTGGCAAAATCCAAATAGATTATATCTACTGTATCCCCACTGTCCAGCTTCTTACTTACCTCATCATAAAAAGCAATTAAATTGGTCTGACATGACCTGCCCTTCATAAAGCCATGCTGATTACTGCTCATAATGCCATTCTCCAGTACATAATTTTGTGTACACTTACTTAAGTCAGTCAGTGTTCTTCATTGCATCTTGCCTCTAGCAGAACAATTGAGATGTTAGTGTCAGTAAGCCTGCAGAAGACCTACAGTTTTTACACACAGACCATTGAAACCACTGGGTCTCATGCTGAGAAATTCTAAACCTATGGGTTTATTTGTGTTTTTTCTTTTAAGAGTATTGGTTTAATGCAGTACATTCCAAGGTCATACTAAAGCAACACAATTGTCAACTAAACTATGGAAGCCACTGCATTACACATTCCTAATAAAGAATGGTTGGCTTTTACAACTCTTTATAAAATTTTGTAAAATTTTACAGAAATGTAAATTTTACATTTACAATCTTCAACAGAAAATCCCTGTATCTTACTATACAGATTTGGGGTAATTTGCAGGAAATCCTATATGGTCTATGGAGTCTAGACAGAATGCTTATTCATCTAGTCACTGTATGTCACCATAATTACACAGTTACTACAAACATATTATTTTCTTGCTCCAAATGATAGAATCTGGCCTAGATCCCTGTTCTAATTGCCTGCTCTGAAGAAGTACAATTTTATTCTGCTTGGCAATATCTTGTGTGCCGAATGATAAGCCTATATAGTATGTAAATTCCATTTCATAAATAATTCTCAAGATATCATTAATATTAAGTACAAAATATATAACAATATATTTGGGGGCATTATGTGAACTACAGCTCCTGATGAAATTACTTTAGTCTTTTAATGTGATTTGAAGCTTAGATTGTAAGCTTTAATGGGGCGGGAACTGGTGACACTGATGAACAATGCCTGTAACATGCTGCATAAGCAGGTTGGCACTACAAATTAAGCATAATAATTTAAAATTCATCTGGACTATAGTTAACAGTATTGCCAACACAATCGCTTGAGAACTCACATATTTCCATAGAAATAAAGTGTGTCTGTGTGCCAAGATGGACATCATTTTGAATGGTTTGCACATATGTTACACCATGGAAATCTAGGTAAACATGTACAGAGTATAGGCTCCAGCAAATTATCCACAGGCTACAAGATTTATTTGCAACACATGGTATGTTTACCATATCTATAAAAAGCACCCATTGACGTTGCATGGCAAGTTAACATACAATAAAGATATATTTACAGTCAATGATGTGGACGACCCCAATTACAGCAATCGCAGGCTGATGTGTGTCAAAAACTCTTGGAGAACCTATTCCTTAGAAACAATTGCAGGCCCACTTCAATGCATTCTTTCTCCCCTTTAGCATTTAGGAAGGTTTGGGATGGTTTTGTTTAAAGGGAAACGTAAAACAAATGTAAAACAGAAACACTAATCTACCCAGCACTGTGTGTTTAAGTATTGATATTCTATTCCCATAGGCTTACATACCTGATTTTTATCCACTGAATACAGCTTCTACTTATTGCCTCTTCAAGGTACCAGGGACCAAAAAGGAACCCAGCTTTTTCAGGTAATGTTTTCTAATGTTGCAGCCTGCAGTAGTATTACATACAATGTCAATGTTCCTAACAGTAAAGCTCAGGACCAGCTATATAACTGAAAGGGGATTCTGGGATAACGTGAAGCTGGAACAGGTCAGCAACATAAAATCTAATACTTCTTTATCCCACATCTATGAAGAGGGCCCTGATAAATGCACTGCAATTCCAATCAAATATACTTACGCCTATTGGTACAGGTATGGGATCCGTTATCCGAAAACCCATTATCCAGAAAGCTCAGAATTACGGAAAGCACGTCTCCCATAGACTCCATGATAATCAAATAATTCAAAATTTTTAAATTGATTTCCTTTTTCTCTGTAATAATAAAACAGTACCTTGTACTTGATCCCAACTAAGATATAATTAATCTTTATTGGATGCAAAACAATCCTATTGGGTTTATTAAAGTTTTACTGATTTTTTTAGTAGATTTATGGTATTGAGATCCAAAATACGGAAAGAATACCCTTGGTCCAGAATACCCTTGGTCCACAGCATTCTGGATAATGGGTCCTATACCTGTAATACTTAATTACTGTAAGTGACCACTTTACAAGCAGTCATATTTTACATCCTGTGCGTACCATCAATACTCAGCACCTGCTAATACTTTAGTGACTCTATACTTCTGCAAAGAAAACATGGGTGAAAGAGGAATTTCAAGGATGAGTCAAAAATTATACTAACCAATTTTTTTTTTGCAATTGGCCCTACAGAAGAAATTAAAAAAAATAATTGCCATATTGTTCTTTTGTTTGAAGTTATTTTCCAGCTGTCACATAACTGCTTTCCATGTGCAGATAAATGTCTTATGACAGGCCAGAATTATTATGGAGAGTGGCCAGAATTAATGTAAAATCAGTCATATTTATCATAGTTTAGAAAGCAATTTACTAAGCTGTGGGCTCTAAACTATAACTTAGGGTAACATGATAGGATTACGGCTTGGAAGTTCTTACATATCATACGCTCCTTGCTGCATATAAGTCATCTAAGTGTACAACACCTACTTACACCTGATACACTCAAACTCATGATTGCACTTAAAAGTACCTGTACCTGTGATCTCTGTCAACACTGTCAGCTTGTGACTGTGCTTGCCCCAAGAACATGTTCTGTATCACAAAGGACATCTTTAACAGAGGGATCTGCTGCAGAAGCTTGAACACAAGGGTCTGGATTACACAAAGTAGCTACCACAATAGAAACAGACCTGTCTTTAACCTGCAATAGCTCAGCTCTAATTGGGCATGTTGTGACTGACAGTTTATCCCACAGCTCCAACCCATTCTAAGCATGCTTGCATTTCCAACACTTATTTGGTTATATCAGTACTTCATATAACATTAATATTGCCAAGAAAATGCATTAAACAGAAAACTCAAAATCTTGATGATAAATCAAGGGGAATAGAAATATAAAGCTGTATGTTCCAAATGAAGGCTGGGTTTAATTACAGTTTTCCTCACTCGTGCTGAAAAGACATTTCCAGCTTGAGCCCCCAAATACTTACAGTTCTCCCCTAATTAAATTACTTCATCATTACAGCTATATATGCAGAATGTGAATCATAAACACGCATTATCTAAATACAGTATAGCTTCTACATCTGCTTGCTGTTTGTGTGTATATGTTTAATCTTGCATATAACAATGCAAAGTTGTACTTCCCTGCTGTCTGTATGAATCTTGCATGATTCTGGAATTTTAACTTCATTATACTGGGATCGTGCAAGCGTTCTATTAGTGCCATGAATACATATAATGAGCCTGCAAGCCTGTGCCAAGAACATGAGCCAAAAGTGTGTACAGGGATAGAGGAAGTTTTCTAGGGCAATAAGTCATTGTTTGATCGAACTGTGACATGTTAATCTAACCTCGACATAAACAGACCCCTTATCACAATCTGTGTTGCTCTGAGGGTGGTGGGACTCCATAGTACATGCAATTTAAGGGACCCATCTGGTCGAAATAACAGACTAATTTTTACCTTCATTTTAGTTCAAACTGTTAACTGTAATACTGTACAGGATGCATGTGATCATTAATAAAAGATTTGGAGAAAATGAATTCTCTCTTCTCAGTTAAGTAAGCTGTTATACTCTTCCAGCTGATTTATTTGCCTTGTCTGTCGTTTTCCTTAAAAAATAATGGCAGTTAAAAATTGGTTAGGTGATATATCAATTGCAGAGCCACTTTTCAAGATCTCATCCATAGTCTGCAATGAACCCAAGCCAAGGGATACATGCAGTAGGCATGCTTGAGAATATATTAATCTGTGAATAAGATCTCTAGAAATCTAGAAAATCATAGGAGTCTTGTTTTAATTAGGTCAACAAAACATATCCTCTTCTATTTAAATATGGAGCAGGCCCAGACTGGGATTCAAAATAATCCCTGGTATCTCAAGCACACAAAGCCCTGCAACCAACTAAATAGTGACTGTCTATGGCATTTTACAGCAGCCCCTCTGGCCTGATAGGGTGCATGTCTCAATTACTATAAACAATGCCTATAAACAACTGGCTGCAGCTCTCTTCAAAGCACTATGAGTGAGTGACCTTAGTCCCCATGTTAGTGCAAGCATTACATGTACTGCTATACAGAGAGGTGCCCCCATTCTATTATTGTGTATTTATGTATATTTTAGTAGCATAAGGGGGAAATATGTGCTTACTACTAAATATTTCTGAATTATAAAACAGGGATGCAATAAGGGTGCAATCATATAGTTATATATAATATACAGTATATAGATAAATTATATCTATCTATCTTAGTCATCTATCTATCTATTAGGGTTGCCACTATTGCTGATGGTATCAAGGGTGGGGCAGTAAAACTAGGGGTGGGCATGATGACATCAGGGTCAGGCATTCCTCCATTCTATACTCCAGTTTAGCATTTTGATTAGGCCAGCTGTAAGTAGCTGCCTGATTAGGCTGCAGGTAAGCAGCACAAAAAAGAGCTGTGGGATTATACAGTAGGGAGTCATAGGTGATAGGTTACTGGTGATTAAGGTTGGGGACTCAGAGGTGTTCACTCTCAGAGAGGAGCTGGGGGTGCCACCTGCCACTGCAAGGAGCGGAGGGAGTGTTAACCAAGTGAGGAGTCACCCAGAGAAGTGCCAGGCGTCACGGAGAAAGGTCTCTCAGAGCAGGGCAAAGGCTGCCTGACTGTGTGAGGAACTCCCAGAGGGGCTGGGGGTGCTGCCTGCCATTGCAAGGAGCAGAGGGAGCCGTGCCCACGTGTTTGAGTGCCGGAACATTGAGGCTTGGTGAGAAGCCAAAGTGTGCCAGAAGCTGGTGAGTTGGTATCCCAGGATGGGAGAGATGGCAGGGCTGAGTGAGTAGCCCAGAGAGTGTTCACGAATGTGAGAGTCACCGAGGATGCGTGAAAGCCATTGGGGATGGTGAGAAGCCCTGGGAAAAAGGTTCCAGTGTGAAAGTTACCCTGGAAGGTGAGAGCCCTGAAGCAGGGACAAACAATAACCATGTTTGATGAACTGTTTATGAACTGACCGTTATGTTTATGTTGGGAGGAGTTTACCCCAAATAAATGTTATGTTTTGAGCAAAAACCATGATGTAACGTGTGGTGTCCCTGTCTCTTATGCTCCTAATCCTCTGCATGCCTGCCAACCATTGCTAATTACCCCCAAAATTACGTGTACAGGCAGTCAGCATGTCACAATATATATTTAATCCAAGCATACATATATATTGGTGTTTGCTTGGATTAAATGGGTTGCTCATTCCCCATTGTTTAGGAGGTGCAACAGTGAAACAGTCCCATGCTTTGTGTAGGAGAGCCGTGACTGGGCTGTAATGGGCCTGATGCAAACAATTTCCTCAGTGAGTGAGGGAGCAGCTGGGAGCAGTTAGCAGCTAATCAGTACAATCCAGCTCACCTGTGTGAGGGAACATGGCAGGGGCTGCTGACCAGGAGAGAATCAGAGTGAGGCGAGGTTTCCTATAAATGAGGCCTATTGAATAGCTTTAGCCCTTTCTGAGAAATGACCTGGGAAATATGTGCATCTGTGTTAGCTAAGCCAATGTCTTTAGCAGGGTCTTAGTCTGATATCAGGCAAGGCATTTTCTCTACAGGCATATTTCCCGCCTAACCAATCACAATGTGCTGTTCCGTAGTATTGTAGAACTTCTCAGCAGGGCGTTGTGGTAAAGGACAAACATGTGGGTTTTAAAGGTGCTGAGCTCCAGTTTGCGATTTGTTTACCCACACATCATAGGCTAACCTCTCTGACCAATGAGATTGCACTGTTTCATAGTACTGAATAACTACTCGCAACTATTCGCAATGCTTTATTGTAAAGGAGAAAATCTGTACTTTGGGGTATTACAAGGATGCTGAGCTTGGTTATTTGATCCATTTACATAGTAACAAAGTAAGTTAGGTTGAAAAAAGACACATCCATCAAGTTTAATCTTAATGCCTATATATAACCTGCCTAACTGCTAGTAGATACAGAGGAAGGCAAAAACCCCATCTGAAAAGCCTCTCTAATTTGGCACAGAGGAGAAAAAATTCCTTCCTGACTCCAAGATGGCAAACGCACCAGTCCTGGATCAAATAGGAGCAGTCTCCCATAAACCCTGTATTTCCTCACTTTCTAATAAAGCCCCCCAACCTCTTCTTGAAGCTATCTAATGTGTCAGTCAGCACGACTGATTCAGGGAGGAAATTGCACAACTTCACAGCTCTCACAGTAAAAAATCCTTTCTGAATATTTGCATGTCAACCTGATTGGTTTACCCAGGCAATACTAAGTACAAGCCCACAAATAGGTATTCAACCGCACAGCCCTTAGATCAGGCTTGATGCATCAATCCTCGCAAGGCACACCGCTGAGCCATTCAATACAATCCAAATATAGAGGAGAGCGCCATAAAGCAGATTTCTGCTAAAATGCTATTTATTTCAGACCAAAAAACACAAGTACAAGCCCACCTTTATATTGGGCCAATGATATTGTGGCATTCTATAGTATTATAAAACTACTTAGCAGGATAAATGTTTTGCAATGCATATTTTTTATTTATTTTTTTTCAGCGTTGGTGCAATGAATAGAGCTTTATTATGTGATGTAAAAAACGGCAACAGACTTTGGGTAGGTTTCATAATGTAAAATATAGTGTCATTATTACTCGTTTTGTTCTTAAAGCAACTTCCACCGGAAATAATGGCTTCAAATTGGGTATTCGGACAGCATAAATAAAACACACCTTGATAAATTTGCCATTTATTTTTTGTTTTACACAGCATAATAAATAGGCCTCCTACAATTCTATGAATTAGGAAATATCTGTGGATTTTATTATTTGTTGCTGTTCTATGGAACTTTTATGCAAACATGTACATTCACCTATACTATTTGCCAATTAACTCTTTAAATGATAAACTATTCTATTATAAATTATAGCAAGTAATCATTCAGTGCTCAGTGCAAACAATATGAAGTTAAACAATAACAGTTTGCATCATTATTACCAGTCTTGTTAATTATATCAATCAATAAATCCAAGCTTAAAATAAACTGAACTAACAACTGATGTAAACACTGCCATAAACATCCAGTTGAAAAACAGAATATCACCTAGTGTGTCAAGCAGTAGAACGTCAATCAGTATTACACAAGAAGTAAAGTTGTATTAACTCTTTTTTTAACTCTTCACAGCTGCACACACCCTACAGTCTGCATACTTCTGCTGAAGGTTGAACCCCATAGATCAAGTGTCAACCTTTGTTTTAAATATAAAAAAGTTGGGGAGCAAAACAAACAAGAATACATTTTCTAGGCGGTGCCCAGTAAGGGATGTGATTGGTTATTTAGTAGCCTCATGTAGACTGGCAGCCTACAGGAGGCTCTGTTTGGCAGTACACATGGACTTCGAAATGTGTCTCCAAGCTACAAATTTACTACTGCTAGATAGTAGGCACGTATTATATACTGTAACAAAATTTTTTTCATTATAGGAGCCACATAGACTCTATTATAGCATACAGGCAGGAAGCTTACCCCATTTATTGTGACAAACTCATCAACATTTCTTGAAATTCAACCCCCTCAGATATTGATGCACTGCATTAAAGCACTATTCTGATATATTTCTTAGGCTCAGTATGTCCTACACCTTTTCACAACTGTTCTTGAAGCAGTTTTTAGTTTGCTCATTGACTGAAAAATGTTCATATTGGGAAAACAATTTATAATAACAACTTATGAGAAAAAGCTCTCTGAAAGTCTGATTTACAGAAACAACTTTAAGGGGTCCAGTTCTCCAATCCGTGTTATATTATGTTAAAAATTGATGAATCTGATTACTGTTCATACTTGGCTGGGACCTTAGATTCCATTTGCGATGGAGAGGGGCAAACCCAAGGAATGATCACTGGTAGAGGAGTATCTATAGAGGAAGCAGAGCTGCTAGTTGCAAGGGGCCCCGACCATGAATCTGCTTCCTCTATAGCTTTAGAGAAATGGCCCCTCTCCAGCCGCTCTTCTACCTGAGAGTGAGCTTGCAGGAAGTGGGAGATGCTGAGAGATAGGTGGGTGCAGTACGTGTCGAGCCCTTCCAAAGATTTTTTTGTAGGTGGACTGGAGCAGTGTAAGCCATTTATCACTGGGCTTTGGGATGGGGAAGATTAAAATGGATCTCAGTCCCCACTAATTTACAGGAAGTGGTTTATAAATCTTTTTCTGATTCTGCTTTAACATAAACAAGATAAATGTTTATTCTTGATCATTGCTATGTCAGGGAATATTTTGGGTTGAATACCTTTTTTTGTTCTAAACACTTCAAAAGATCAGTTAGAGCATGCTTTCAGGTGATTCTATGGCAGAAATGATTTCAGATGTTTGTAATTTTGTTATGGGTTAAAGGGAACTCTGATCAAATGTTGGTCCTTAAGGTGGAGCTTGAGCCCAATAAATCTTAACACCACTGCCATAGAGCGACATGTATTTTAGCACTTACAGTAGATTTAAGGCTCAAAAAAAGCAATAGTCTAGACCAGAAAACTGGCTTGGCCAGTATATTCATTGGAGTATATCTGTTTGGTAACTGCTCTCAGGTGGTTTAAGGATAAAATGACACATTCTTGAGAATCTGCTACATCTGTTCATAATAAGAAATGTTTACATATTAACAGTCAGCACAAATTTGTAAACACACACATTGGAAACTTTTGGAGGAAATTATATTTGCCCTTTTCCTTTCTAAGCTCTTATTAAAAGCGTATGTCTGCATTGGCAGCAGCTGAGGATGTAAATAGTTTGTAACACTGGATATGTTTCAGATTTTTTGTATACCTTTTATTCTGGTTCTATAGCCATACAATCCAAGTTGGTTTATATAATTGTAATACAAATTATTATCTAATTAGGGACTAAACTTCAGAGGATTAAACGCATAGCATGGTACTTATGTCAAAGTAACCTCAGCTTGGTATGTCAGAAACATTAAACCGAGAGCTTAGAGGAAAATTCTGCAAGGAGGCATTGCCTTGCAGTGAAATCAAGGGGTAAGCTGTTCAATGGATAGAAAATACTGTATAGTGATCTCCTTACTGGATTTGCGGCATAATGCAATAAGACTATCATAATTATCACATTTTATATGCATTTATGTAGAAGAAAAATGTTGAACTTAATCACCTGCACAAGTTCTAGTACTATTATTATTATTATTGTATAGGAATAAAGTGTCTATGGCACCTTGCTTTATTGGACCCATTTTTAATTAACAGGAGTGGGTCATGGTAACAGGTTTTATTAAAGATGAACAAACTGGGTACAGTTCATTTTGGGGCTTACTACACAAAAGTGCTGAGTGCAAGGTAATGCTTTTGGTATAATGTTCAAATCTGCCAGTTGACAAAATGTAGTTTAATATAAAGAAAAGTTATGTGTACACTTAAATGCCACAATCCCACACTTTCCATCATACCATTTTAATTAGAAAATAAATATATTACGCAACACAGTAAATGTTATTTATACCATAAAAGAGCAACAAAGATATTCAAAAACAAACATAATACATCAACAAATATACAGGCAGGTTAAAGGAACAGTAACACCAAAAAATGAAAGTGTTTTAAAGTAATTGAAATATCACGTACTGTTGCCCTGCACTGGTAAAACTTAGGTGTTTGCTTCAGGAACACTACTATAGTTTATATAAATACGCTGCTGTGTAGCCATGGGGGCAGCCATTCAAGCTGGAAAAAAGGAGAAAAGGCACAGGTTACATAGCAGATAACAGATAAGACACCATTGTATTCTACAGGGTTTATCTGTTAGCTGCTATGTAACCTGTGCCTTTTCTTCTTTTGAATGGCTGCCCCCATGGCTACACACAAGGGTTTTTATAAACTCTAGTAATGTTTCTGAAGAAAACACACAATTTTTACCAGTGCAGGGCAGCAGTACATTATAGTTTAATTTATTTAAAATATATAAATTTTTTGGTGTTACTGTTCCTTTAACTGGCTCCTGTTAGAACTGACCCTACTGTGTGACTGTGATAGGAACCTTCGATTGTAAGCTCCACTGGGACAGGGACTGATGTGAATGATGTATAATGTCTGTAAAGTGCTGTGCAATAGGTTGGTGCCATATAAATAAAGAAGACGAAGAGAAAGCATTGGTGGAATCTAGAGAATGAAACCATAATAATGTTAGGCAAAGTATTAAAAAAAACATGCAACAAGACAATAACCTTTAATTTTTCTGTGGCTTAATGTAATAAAATGATCAGCTTGCAGTACCACTTATTCCTTTGTAAGTATTTGTTTTTGCAGTTGTTGTGTATATGGAAGGATTGTCTCTACAAAAATGTCCAAAGAAATCACATACTTTTTTATAGAACTGTCCCATAGAACAAATTAGCCTTATAAAGCTATAGCCTATGGCCCCCTTTATGACAGTACTGCAGAAATACGTACTGCATAAGTAACAGTCACTCAAATTATAGGATACCATTTGCATACGCAACTAAGAAAACTGGCACCACAGTTTTCTTACTATTTAACAACAAGGAAACAAATTTGCATGTGACTTAAGTGGAATTTTAGGAAAAACATTACATGATGTGAAAAAACATGGGGATTTGCTTATTCCCTGCCCTTAGCACTATGCATGTGCATTAGCAAACTAGCCCCAAGGCTAATATCCCAAGGAACGAGTTAGCCGTCTGCGATAGATCTCTGCTACCATGGGCGACTATCCGCTCCAAAATGCCTTTCCACCAGTAACAATAGGAGTCGCTGGTGAAAAGGCCTATGCATCGCCTCAGCTTTCCAAAGTCACACAAAGTTTCCTCCTGGAAACTGGTATAAAGGCATTTCAGTAGTTAGTTACCCGTGGTAGCAGAGATCTATAGGGGCCGATTCACTAAAGGTCGATAAAACGAGTGGTATAGCATGCGTCAAAAATTTTATCGCTTCTTATTTTTTGCGACTTAACGCTTGATTCACTAAAAGGACAGGCATCATAATTAAGACACAATAGGGTTAATTCACTAAAGCGCGTTAATTATTATCGCATGCTTTTTTGCATTAAAAAAGACGCGACAATTAGCGTGTGCGTTAATTTGCGCACAAACACATGCGTTAATTCTCGCGCCGAAATAACACTAACGCATGATTCACGAACACTTAGATGCGCTAAATATCGCATTAGTCTATGCGAAAATTAACACCTACTTGAGGCAGGAGGTAATTATAGAAAAGTACAGTTAATGAGCTTTTGGCAACACAATATGGACTTTGCAGTGTGATTTATTCAAGTCTGTGTTGGCCCTAGAGTGATGCAGCCGCCAGTTTGCAGGGAAATGGTCATTTTCAGTACAGTAAGTTTCCGCAAGTATTGGCATGTATGGCTAACATGGCGTGCGTTTATTCGCACGACTATTTATATGCGGCTACTAGTGATGGGCGAAATGTTTCGCCAGGCATGGATTCGCGGCGAATTTCCTTGTTTCGCCATTGGTGGATTGTTTCGCGAAACGGATGAAATAACTCGCCATGGAAAAATTCGCTGCACGTCCAAAAATTGTCGCCAGCGTCAAAAAAGAATAGTCGCGGGCGACAATTTTTTTTGCAGCACAACATTTTCGCCGTTTCGCGGATCTTTTTAAAGATTCACAAATTTTTCGGCAAAGCGGAACAGATTCGCTCATCACTAGCTGCTACTATTTATATGCTACCATTTATATGCTACTATTTATATGCACTATTTATATGCTACCATTTATATGCGGTGACTATTTATACGTGGGCGTTGATTAGCGCATGTACCGTCTAGTATCGTGCGCAAATTAACGCAAGTATGCGTATAGTGAATCGTGCGTTAAGTGGCAAAAATTTAGATGCGATAACATTTTTAACGCATGCTATAAATAGCGCACGTTTTAACGCACTTTAGTGAATCAACCCTAAAGTTCTTTGCATTATTTAATTCACGATGAGCATTTTTCTTGCATTATTTTCTGCCGTGTGCGTTATTTCCCGCTGCGCGAAATATTTAGTTGCTTGCTATATTAGCGAGCTATTTTACACATGTAACCATTACTTTCGGAAAACTACTGTTCTAAAAATTACCATTTCCCTGAAAACTGGAGGCTGCATCACTCTAGGGCCAACATATACTTGAAAAAATCTCACTTTAAAGTCCATATTGTGTTGCCTAAAGCTCACGAACCACAATTTTCTTTAAGTACCGCCTGCCCCAAATAGGTGTTAATTTTCGCACAGACTAATGCGATATTTAGCGCATTTAATGCTTCATATGTGTTTGTGAGTCATGTGTTAGTATTATATCTATGCGAGAATTAACGCAATGCTTCCTGCAGTTCCACGCATGACAGATCCAATGCAAGGAACTGTAATAAAAAATGCCCATGTGCAAAAGTTATTTAGTGAAATGCAGTAATGATGTTCTCTTTTTACTGTAAGAACTCCAGTGATCTTTATGCTCCATGTTAAAGCCATTCACTCATGAAAAAGTACATAGTCGTTTTTTCTGTTCTTCACTGAGAGGTAGTTTCTAGAACAAACAGGTTGTTATGTCAGATGGAATTGTTGACAAGTCCTTAGCTCCATAAGTTCTGAAAACAAGACAGTAATTTCAATTACACATTTCCTGCAGGAGTTAAATATTTTTAAAATCTTGCAATCTTGCATCTTTATATAAAATGTAATAGGCCTTCAAAAAACCATAGAAATGCATAGAAAGTAACAGAATCTTACTCTGGTAGAACATGAAGAGCTCATGTTTTACTCCTTGATAAACATGTCCGTTTATTTGTAAAACAGAAAGAATCTTAGCTCTTGTGAGTAGGTTCCTCTGATTATGTTTTAATTCTGTAATCTGTTTGTTTAATTATTGCAAGTCCTCTGTTCACTATAAATTAATGTAGAGCACTGGGTAACTTGCTGGCACTATATTAATATATGAAGATGATGAATTTGCAATTAGTCTTTAATTTTTTAATGTGAATTTAGATTACTGTTTTTGTTGCAGTTCTCCAGTTTGGAATTTAAACAATAGTCTGTTTTTTAGACTTACTATATGCTATTGTACCCTTAGACAGCTTCTGTTGAGTTAAAATATAGCAGAGCGATTATATTCCAATTAATGTTGCATATACTGCATGGCCATAAATATGCCAATTCTGCTCCAATATGCAAGCAGGTTATGTTTTACAGCAACAAGAAGTCTACAGATTTTGGAATAGCCTTTTATTTGTGCCCCATAAACAATAGAAGCAGCTAAATAACATTTCAGTAAACTACTGTATCTGGACAAAAACTGATAGATTTCCAGAGAAACACTGGTTTGCCAAAGCTTAATGAAAAACTTAATGGCCACCATCAGTTCATTCTAAACTGTATGTTTGGCGCATATTTAGCCTTTGATTATATGAGGCAGTAAAGTGTATATAACTCTGCTGAGATATTAATTACTGTGAATAGAGCTGTAACTTGGACAGGTAGGGGGTAGGGTTTTAGGAGGCAAATCACATAGTCTGTAAGATTAGATTGTGCCACCAATATTGCAGTCCATCTTCCATCGTTTTCACATCTTGCACTGGTCATGGATTTGCCACAGCAGTATCCCACCTAAAAAATATGTGTATCTCCCCAGTCACACTTGCCTGTCTTGCTATAGTGACAGAAGAGCATGCCAAGTTATTTTGCATACATTCATATGGCATTTAAACACTATAATTACAGCCTTAAAGCAGACCAGTCACCCTAAGAAATAATTAATTATTATTTATTTTGTCAAGCAAAATAAACCTCACTTACGCTATATAAATTATTTTACTCGTGTTTCCTTCAGCCCTGGAATTCACAGTTGCAGCAATCAGGCAGGAGCTATTTTGTGGACACTGTTATTAAGACAAGCTTTGTATCACCCCAAAATCTTATTTGCTTATGTGCCAGAATAAGGGAACCTGATGTTCATGCACTGGCTACACAATTAGATGGTGAGGAGGGAAGGGGAATGTGAGAAATGCAATAACATCTGAGAAGTTCTGAATAGAAACTGAAATTAACTGTCTGCCCCGTCTCTGTACCTAAGGCATAGAGGCAGGGCAGGCATATTGACAGCTGGGATTTTAAAATGCTTTTATAATGGGTTTGGATATGTTAATAAAAAAATGAATTTAGGTTTCAATTTGAAAAAGATTTTTATTATACAGCTTTTTATGTCTGGGTGAAAGGTCTCCTTTAAAGGTCAATTGTATTGTAACATTTGACTCTAATGTTGGCTATACAGGGGCCAATTTGAGTCCTTCGGATAGATTGGGTAGCTTATCTGCCCATGTATGGGGACCCCCGAGGGGCGTACCCGACCAATATTTGGCTAAAAATTGGCCAGGTATTGACCGGGCAAGCTTGATTTTCCAGTTGGATTGGGGACCAGATTGGTTCATTGATGCGCCCCTCAATCCATAGGTCCTATTCCTGTCATTGTAATCCATTTATTTGGCCCAAGGGCCAAATGATCAGATTACTCTTATATTGCTCAAGATCAAGCCAAGCTTATTTTATAGTGTATGGCCAGGCACTTTTAGTTAAATTTTCCTCCTTTTTTTTTAACAAGGTGTGAAATCAAATTTCTAATGTATGCACTCGCAAAATAAATGTGCTTACATAGGCAGATAGCAGGTGATGATTTGATCATTCTTGACATCATAGGAAACCCATAAACCTGTGAACTGGACTGCGACTATTGGAATTCCCACAGGATACCTTGTTAGGGCTTCTTCGCATATTGATTGGGTTTGGCAGATTTTCTTGCTGTCTAAGTATTGCATAAGGTATTGTATGCACCCATCCTATCCCTAATCTAAGGCCTGAATGATCATCTAAATTGGGCCCATTAAGTGGGTTGTTGAATTGGATAAAGATCTGCTTCTTGGGTAGACAGGACAAATGAGCAGATCTTCACATGTAGAGCAAGCTTTAGAATTTTAACAAAAACATGAATTAAGAAAAGATAAAAAAAAAAAGCAGGCAGAGATTTGCCCTCTCATCACTTGTTAAAATAAATAATAATCACCACTGGTAAAATAAATAACATGCTCATCACTGGCTTCTACGTTCTAAGCAGTTTCATGCCTGAGAGCAAAACATGGGAAGAAGAACTTGCTAATGTAAATAATTTCATGTACATGCCTCGTTGTGTAAGCAATATATCCTAGGCAGTATTTTATAATGTATGCAGTGCCATAAGCAGTACATCATATTGGAACATGCCCTTTCAACAGGAAATGCACAAAACATGCAATAAGAAAATAAATATTGTAGTAAGGAACAAGTGCTTACTCTATTGGGCTTACAGATGTCTTATTGTCATATGAGGCAGCTGAGGGGCTATGCGAAACCTGAAGGAAGGCAATAAGTGAAAAATGATGCCACACCATCCACATGGTTTATCCAAAGTGTCAATAGCAATTCATGAATTAACAACAGAGTAATATATCCAGACACCTATTCTACATTTTAAAGACATAGCTTTGCTCACACAATTAGTTTCTATTTTCTAGATGATCAGACAAACTCATACCTAACCTATCAGAATTTGTATATTTAAGTATATGAAGTTTCATGCATATACCCTTTATTTGTAATATGGAATCTATTGGTGCTTTATTAATGCTTGTTGCTATAATAACAGTAGGAGAGTTTAGTGAGGTGGAAAGGAAGCCTGAGCCTGCTTGGGCACAGCATCCATACTGACACACCACAAACACAGAAATTACAACAAGCACGCACAGTTTTGGTAATCAAGCAAACAATATTTATTTAATCAAGCAAAAAATATTTATTTTCTTATTGCATGTTTTGTGCATTTCCTGTTGAAAGGGGATGTTCCAATGTAGGTAAAAAGAACATGATTTGTATCTAATTGCACGTTACACACTGCTCTGCATTCCTAAATGACCAATTTAAGTATATAAACTGCTCATAAAGAGTCTGTTGTATTTGTTGTACCATTAACCTCAAGTAGTAGTTTATTATCAGTGTTTTTCTATAACAGCCTTTTAAAAAGTGTCCTATGTAGTCTTTGTTATTCATTTTATCACATGACTGGCATTGCCCAATCCCATTTTGCTATACTTCCTTTCCCAAAACTTAATTATTTGTCTATACAAATTGTACTTTGTACTTAAAATGGACATTTAATATACATGGAATTCCAGGTAAATAGTTGTATTTTATGATGCTATTAATTTTTCTTTTTGCATGGATGTTAACAATTCTTGCCTGTTGCTTCTACCCAATGTCTTCCATATGTCCTAATACTGATAAAACCATTGTTGTGTGCTGTTTTGTTTAGGTATGATGTCTCCTGTGATTCACCAATTTTCAGTCCATTAAATGAGCAATGCTGATGATTTCACACATGGGCTATAAACAAAGAAGAACCTTTAATTTGACAGCAGATCAAGGCCAACTGGGCCATTTAGTCTGCTCAATAAACAATGTCTTAATAGAACTGTCACATGTTTATCCCAAGCAGTTTAAAATCACTTTATCACTTGTAGGATTGTTATTCCTTCTTTCTTTCACACTTTTTGTGGGTTAATATTTCCCCCTTACACTACTGCTACTGTAAGTTTCCACCTTGCAATCTTGGGGTACAACCTCCTGCTAAACAGACAAATTACCACCCATCTAAGAAGGTGCCCTTTGTCATCTTTATGACATTGTGTCTTAAATATTTAGTACGATTCTTCGTAGTACTGAGGGTAAAAATAACTTTCCTGACACTTAAGCCCTGGCTGAAGTTCTTGCTGGGTTTTGGTTTACATAGTTATAACATCTGTGCACCAGGTGCCAAATTCCAAAAACCACCAAAATGTTCTTTGTTTTTAGGCACGCCAGGCCCATGGGCAAATGCTCTTTTAAAACATAACTTTGCAAATGGCACATGAGGAATAAATAATGGGTTAAACCCCAAATGGTTTATGGTGTTATTTGTCATATATCTAAACTGTCCATCCAGCATTCCTTCCCTGTAGCTGCTGTTACATTGCAAGAACCCAATGGCCGGTTGTTTTATGTTGCAGTTCAACTCCACATGAGCTGCAGGTCAAGTATCTTTGTAATGATTATAGCAAATTTTTAATAATAGAAAGAATAAACCATTACATTTCTTGCTCCGATCCCATAACTATTTTATTTGTAAAAAGTTATAAAATCTAAATGATAGCTTCAGTAAGATTAACATTTATTTTATTCTCCAATTCCCCTAAAAATCATTGCTTTGTTTCTTTATGGCCTAGGGTCACTAGGCTAACTTCTTACTAACTTCTTACTGCCAGGATCTGTAAATTAAATAAATAAGTCCTGTATAAAACTGTAGTACTGACTTAGCAAAAAAAAAGAATACTGCTATTAAACAAAAAACACTTTTATTACACTTTATTCTATTCTGACCTTTCACTATATGTTTTAGTTCATACAGTAAATGAAGATCTGAGACATAATTTTGAATCATGTATACAGCCATTGATCTTATACATAGCCACGGCTGTACACATTCAGTTGTTACAGTATATACGGTGGGTGACTGCTGCCAAATTCTTTTCATTTGTTGTGTCCTCCACCTTTCTGCCAGTTAATAGAATGTCATCTGAAATAATTTTTCATTATACATTATTAAATTATTGTTAAAAGTAATTGCAACCAACCTGGAAATGTTTAGTTATATAAATAATGTATTGTATTATATTGTATATTACATGTATATTATATTGTACAAGTATGGGACCTGTTTTCCAGAATGCTCGGGACCTGGGGTTTTCTGGATAAGGCATCTTTTCATAATTTGCTTAATGGGGCAATGCAATGAAAGTTGTAAACTGAAAAAAAATGTGCACAAATAAGAAGAAAAATTTACATTTTGCAATGTAATATTTTTTTATTAGACTGTTATTGCATTGCAGATTTGAATTCTGCATTGCAAACTTTTAAGGCATGCTTGAAGGTGGCGTAATCTTGAAGCACGCTTGAAGGTTTTAATACATACACTGCTCACTGGAGCACTGGATAACGGGTTTCTGAATAAAGGATCCAATACCTGTACATATATTTATTTGAAATTTGCTTTAAATTACATTTTCTTTTATAATGGGTGAAGCCCTTGCACCGAGGGATATATTTAATGATGTATGTTACTGAACAAGATTTAGTAAGTAGCAGTGGTGGAAATGCATGCCTTTTATTTATGCAAAGTGGCAAACACAAAAATATAACAATGCATTTAAGTTATACAAAGTGACAGGTCTGAAGTATATTTACATTGATTCTGGCAGGGTATGTATGTTTTTGTAAGCCCTCTGAATGGCTATGGTTCTATTATTCACTATATAGATTTACAAGACCATGGTTGATAATAATGACTTCTCTTTATATCTAAAACACTGCCCTTAACAAGTTAACCCTTCTTTAAGGCTAAAATGAAGTCTTCATGGACAATCATCCCTCCTAACATGTACATATGTGCCCTGCTGCAGAGGGGTCTTATTGTCACATTCTGGGTGACTTATTTCTCCATACAATCACCATTTATATGGTTCAGTGAGACATTAGCCTTAGAGTATATGTAGATGTCTTAATTATGATTTCATTTTAAAATTTCACTTTAAAATCTGATCAGCTGTGACATATAATTAGGAGCATATGAATTTAAAAAATGAAAGGTTAAATATCTCTATCTTGTCAGAAATATTCAAACAAACCTTTTTTGTTGTTGTTTGTGGTTCTCCTTCAGACCGCACACAAATTGCTATTTGGCCTGGCAATGCAGCAGTCTGACAGAAAACTAAAGCAATTTAAAATTTAGCAACAAGATAATTTCCAGTGGGAAGTCAGGACCAACACAGAAGCTGCTTTGCATGAATTTCCCGACAGATGGAGATCTACATGAAGCCCTAGGGGTCTATTTACTAAAGTGTATTGATTAAAGTCACCATAGAATTTTGAGAATTTTTGATAAATGTACTAAAGTGCAAAAGCCAAAAAATATTTTCTGAGAATTGTCTTCCTGAAAAAAAAACATTTCTTGAGGAAAGTCAAGCCGCAGACCTTTCTTGGACACAATTTATAATATCTGGTTGCAGACTTGTCTCAGGGAAAGACATAAACTCCAACACTTAACAGCCTTTCTTTCAAACATTGGCTGCCATGAATTTGGATGCACAGTCAGCATGCGATACTTTGACATGGCTAAGGAGGGAGTGCCAGTTCTGTCACTCATGCTGAGGATCGCATGATCCTTTTATGGGATGGAGTCTACTGAGTAACAAAACCAGCTTTCTGCATTCAGCAAATTTAAGCCATGTTGAACTTTTGGGAACTTAAGTAATGTATGGATAGAAGGCAATTCAAGTGGCGGTGTCTTTAATAAAAGAAAGAAAAATGTCAGAATTATTTTACTGTTAACATAGGCTGCTGCCCAAGGTCTTGTAGAAGTGCTTTTATAGGGTACAGACTTTCCAAAAATATCCTATTTATAAATATTAATGGCTGTATTACAGCATATCCCAATCTCCCAGCTCTAACAGACAACTTTGTAAATAGCAATTTAATGTTCAGACAAACTGTTTTCAGCAGTTTTCTAGAGAAGTGATATAACATAAGCAATATAACAGAATTAATATTTTGGATTTGATGCTAGTACTGACCAGTTTAGACTTATTTCAATGTATTTATTCCATTAACAAACCATTAAGTAGCATAGTCAATGTCCTAAGTACTGATATTTCAAATTAAATAGCTGCTTACATGTAAGGATTGTCCAGTTGTAAAAACTCAAGAGTCCCACTACAAGCAATGATTGAGTGGTGGTTGCCAGTGAAAGTTATTGCATTGGACATCTCTGAAGGAACTTGGAAAACTGTCAGTCATTCTTAAATGGTTTGCTGCTGTGATCAAGTGAGGTGGTACTGAAAGGTTGTACCCATAAATGCCATACGGAGGATGTAAAGAGCAATTTAGTGTTTCCTGTGAAATGGAACCTGATGGCAAAATGCTTCCAGGTGCAGGTAATCCATACAGCATTTGATTGGCAGTGGAAGGGGCTTGCACACATTGCCCCTTAAAAGTCTCAAGTTTGTTGGGTTTTGAGATGCCAAAAGATGAAAACAACGGAACATCCACCATTAAGGATGGAACATGTGAGCTTGGGCTTCCAAGTTTATCCTGGTTGGCAAATACTAGAGCCCGCTGTCTCAGAATGTTTGTAGGGCAAATCTTATAGCACAGCGGCATATTGATATTGTGCAGACAATTCTCTGAACAGGAGAGTCCATGGTTACTAGTAGGCAGGTGAAATGATGGCGGCGAGCAGGAAGGAGAAAGCAAAGGTGATGGAGCTCCCCCACTGGAAGTGATGGGCGAAGAACCGGAGCTGCCTCCTGGAAATCAAATTAATGTAATTAATGTCTAGTATTATGTATTACTTTACTTTTATTCTGAAAAAGCTGAAAGGAATAAGAACTTTGGCTGAAGCAGAAAACCACAGAATTTGTAAAATACAGGTATGAGAGCTGTTATCCAGAAAGCTTGGGACTTGGGTTTTTCTGGATAAGTGGTCTTTTTGTAATTTGAATCTCCATACTCTTACCCATCTACTAAAAAATTATTTAAACATTAAATAAACCCAATAGGATTGTTTCACCTTAAATAAAGATTTATTATATCTTAGTTGGGATCAAGTACATGGTACTGTTTTACTATTACAGAGAAAAGGGAAATACTTTTGAAAAATTCTAATTATTTGATTAAAATGGCATTTATGGTGTGAGTCCTTTCCATAATTCGGAGCTTTATGAATAACAGGTTTCCAGATAAGGGATTCCTTACCTGTACATCAATAACTGAACTCCAATCATTTATCATGACAACTTTTTTAAATACTGGCATTGAAAAGCAATGCAGGTGGGCAAAACAATATTATCCCAAAACATGCAACAAGCAATTCATAATTTTTCCTACATTTGCTTTTTCCTCTGTAATAATAAGTCTGTAGTTTGTACTTGATGGTAATTAAGCTAGCCTAAATCTACTCTGACTTATGTTTCAGCAGCCTTAAGGTACAAAAAACTACATGTCCCAAGCATTACAGATAACAGATCCTATAGCTGTAGTAGAATGTGGTTAACTTGTTGAAAATCCATGTTCAACTGGAAAACTGGGCTTTACAAACAGCATTTGTTCAGATATTTATTTTGCTATTTGACTGTATCTCCCTCCAGTCTGGAATTTGTAAACTCCATCTGTGGGAATCTGAATGCATCTCCTCCCCAAAAATAGTCAACTCTCACTACGCTGCTCATTCAAAATATACATATGCGTGTATGCTCATATCTATGATTGTTCCAGTATGTCTGCTCATACAAAAGACACAAGTACCTTAGTCCTGTGTCCTATTAAAATGGAGTAAAAATGCCATCAATGAGGCGTGATTTGATTTATTGTGCAATTCACACAACTTTGTTTAAATCCCTAAACACTATTTGTATAGGCCACATATCTGTCTTGCAAAGAGAGCTTTAACATGTGTGACACAAACCCAAGTCACAATGTAACACCTGTACATACTCCTAATGCACTGCCATAAACAGGCTGATTCATGGATGCCTCTATCTTATATAATCCCACACTTTTTTTCATACTGCTAGAAATTCACATACCAGGTGTCTCAGCTCCAAAGGCTTTAAAGTCTAAGGTAATCGGCGGTCTCCAAGGGTAGGTCTCTAGAAGGCCATCCAGTACACCCCTAAAATAGAAATTTCATGTGAGCACTAAGATAACGTAGTGAGTAGCTTCAGGCAGTGATTTATCTGATGCCAAAGTGCCAGCTCATCTATAGAGATTTAGGCATGAAGCCAGCTGGATTTTGTACATGTCTAGCTACCTGTTCCATGTACATGTTTAGCTACCTGTTCCTTGTGCATATGTTTAGCTACCTGTTCCTTGTGCATATGTTTAGCTACCTGTTCCTTGTGCATATGTTTAGCTACCTGTTCCTTGTATATCTTTAGCTACCTGTTCCTTGTACATGTTTAGCTACCTGTTCCTTGTATAACTTTAGCTACCTGTTCCTTGTACATGTTTAGCTACCTGTTCCTTGTATAGCTTTAGCTACCTGTTCCTTGTACATGTTTAGCTACCTGTTCCTTGTACATGTTTAGCTACCTGTTCCTTGTATAGCTTTAGCTACCTGTTCCTTGTACATGTTTAGCTACCTGTTCCTTGTATAGCTTTAGCTACCTGTTCCTTGTACATGTTTAGCTACCTGTTCCTTGTATAGCTTTAGCTGCCTGTTCCTTGTGCATATGTTTAGCTACCTGTTCCTTGTATACCTTTAGCTACCTGTTCCTTAAATATGTTTAGCTACCTGTTCCTTAAATATGTTTAGCTACCAGTTCCTTGTATACCTTTAGCTACCTGTTCTTTAAATATGTTTAGCTACCTGTTCCTTGTATTCCTTTAGCTACCTGTTCTTTAAATATGTTTAGCTGCCTGTTGCTTGTACATGTTTAGCTGCCTGTTCCTTGTATATGTTTAGCTGCCTGTTGGTTGTACATGTGTAGCTGCCTGTTGCTTGTACATGTTTAGCTACCTGTTCCTTGTACATGTTTATCTACCTGTTGCTTGTACATGTTTAGCTACCTGTTCCTTGTACATGTTTATCTGCCTGTTGCTTGTACATGTTTAGCTACCTGTTCCTTGTACATGTTTATCTGCCTGTTGCTTGTACATGTTTAGCTACCTGTTCCTTGTACATGTTTATCTGCCTGTTGCTTGTACATGTTTAGCTACCTGTTCCTTGTACATGTTTATCTGCCTGTTGCTTGTACATGTTTAGCTGCCTGTTCCTTGTACTTGTTTATCTGCCTGTTGCTTGTACAGGTATAGGACCCATTATCCAGAATGCTCGGGACCAAGGGTATTCCGGATAAGGGGTCTTTCCGTAATTTGGATCTCAATACCTTAAGTCTACTAAAAAATCAATAAAACATTAATTAAACCAAATAGGATTGTTTTGCATCCAATAAGGATTAATTATATCTTAGTTGGGATCAATTACAAGGTTCTGTTTTATTTCTACATAGAAAAAGGAAATCAGTTTTAAAATTCTGAATTATTTGATTAAAATGGAGTCTATGGGAGACGGGCATTCCGTAATTCGGAGCTTTCTGGATAACGGGTTTCCGGATAAGGGGTCCGATACCTGTACATGTTTATCTGCCTGTTGCTTGTACATGTTTATCTGCCTGTTGCTTGTACATGTTTAGCTACCTGTTCCTTCCAGGATCTCTGAATCCTTTAGCAAAGGGATTTCTGTCGATTTTCAGTTTTGTTATCTGCATATAAAATAAAGGAGAATTGTAGTCACCATACATAAATAAAAATTAATAATATATATTGGCAAAAGGTGTATAGTACAAACTAATAATATTTTTTCCAACAAACATATTAATCTATAAAATTACATTTGTTGTTATTACAAATGTTTAAGAAAAATGAGCAGTTCTGATTGGCTCATATTTCTAGTCCTAATAACACACAATAACATTTTAAAATCTGAAATATTTAAAATATAAAATGAAAAGTACATGCAAAGCAGCGTGAGTGGAACAATGCATTGTGGGCACTGAAGGTTTATGCATTTTGAAAAAAGTGTTGAGTAACAGTTACTCACCATTAGACAGAGGCACATATGACTTTGTACATGTGAATGCGTGCAATGATGGCTTGTCTAATAAAACTAATTAGTAAGTGTAAATGCAGGTCAGACCTGGAGTTATTTTGGCTTTAAAAAACAGATTTTAATGCTTAGAGAATATAGTGATAATATTACTTTTGGGGAGAATAAAATGATAATATTACTTTGGAGGTAATTTAAAGTGCTAAACAAGCAGTATTTTTTCCCCTTGTTTAGTGACTATGGGCCATTATATTTATGGAAGTCGGAGGCGTCTGTGTAGAACATCACTCACTTGTTGGTTTTGGTAAGCGGTAACTGTTGTGAATTCTGTTTCTTTGAATGAGAAAGTTTTAACCCCCTCAGCTGGCAAAGACTGTATCTGAGACAAGTCAAATCTGGAGTCGTGGACAATAATATGTACACGGGGCTTGTACTTGTGCATCGACTGCAAAATAATCTGTAAAAAAAAAAAAGCTAAAATAAGCGCCACGTCAGCTAAATCTTCTACTCAGTCCTGCTGCTCATAGTGCAGCCCCTGGTCATGCAGCTTCGTAGAAGTTTTCAGAGGGTAAAATGCAGTGGATTAAAGCGTTAAAATAGCCTTTTTATTATTACTAGTATTAAGAAGTATTTATAAAGTTCCACCATATTCTGCAGCACTGTAAGATAAATCCCTCTCTGTAATAAACAGATTTGGCTTCTTCCAGGGATAAGAGTCTGATAACTGCTGTTGTAAAGGATTTCTAGTGACAAATTCTACATTAAAACAATGCAGACTATGCATATTAATCACTAATAATTCAGGCAAGTGTGAGGAGTATCATTTAACCTGTTCTGTGCTGCTTTTCCAAACTAAAAGTATTTTCTTTTAAGAGCAGCATTGGCCTGTGCCTTCCTGCACTGGTGGATCTGTCTTCGGAAACAGTATAGTAGAAGTCACCCTTGCATGCTTCTTCACAGAACTGTTAAGCTGACCACACATGCACCGATATAATCGTACGATCATTTTCATACCATGGCGATCGGTCATTTAGTCGATTGGACAGGTTAGAAAATTTTGGTCGGATAAGGATAAAATCTGCGCATGTATTGTGTATCTGACAATATCCTTGGGGGACTTACAATGCATTTGTCACTTTCGTACAGCTGGTGTCTGTCGACTATTTCATGTTCAGAACATTTGCCTACAATTTCAGTCTAAATGTTCATTTTAGATTGTTGCATTTAAACTTACAATCGTTATCCAATCATTTGTTGGAAGGAGACAAAAATATGAATGTGTATGGCCACCTTTAATCAGGTGGCTTCAGCTACATTTTTTTCAAAAATCAGAACCACCAGGGCAGCAAAAATAGCTTTAACACTATTGAAAATTGGTAATGACTGCATGTTGGAAAGCTGCTTGAAAACTACAATTTCTTTCATTAGGCAAAGTTTACAAGCTTAAGTTTACATCCCCTTTAAAAATAATCCAGCCTTGGTGTTTTATATTGAAAAGGAAATAAGATCCAAAACTTTAACTCTAGGGAAGAACTTAAACAGTGGAAATTATTAGCAACAAATTGTTGTTTCCCCATAAATGAAAACATAAAAGTTGAGGTTGAAAAGGAGATATCCATTTGAACTCTGATTCCTATTTAGTTTATAACAGATCTATTAGAAAATATATATAACTAAGCATAAAATGGAATTCGTGCTATTTTAATAGAAAATATTCTCAAAATACTGAGGAACAAGATACACTTAATTTCACGGTGTAAGTGCCTGTTCAAGCTGATTTTAACATCTCATATACACCTGCATGTGAACTATAGAACGGGCAAGACTTGTGCTTGAAATTGTTAATTTATTAGAAATGGCTGTAACAACTCTGAACACTGTCTAACAGAATAGGTATAATACAAATTGATCAAAATAAAATTACCGTTTTCTCCCCTTGCCATTCATTCAGTACAAAGCAATATGAATTTATTATACATACCCAGCAGCACGCTGTAAAGTAGAATACGTGAAAGCTGAGTTGAATTAAAATTAGGGAAACAATATAACATTCCTACACAGCAGACAAGCAGATACGTGTATATAAAGCTCAGAAAATGCACACCTACATGTCCTTTGTCGTCCATCTCATTATTGGTCAGTTTAATCCTGTCAAAGCTTATGATTTGCCTCATCCAGGTCTCTCCGGAACAAGGTGAATCTGGGTGAATGTACAGCCTTGGGGTTATACAGGAATGGTCTGTGTTGCCTGCAACCATCCACTGTGAGCTGTGATAGACATACCTGCAACAGAAGCAGGGTCGGAGTCTTGGTGAGTGGGTGCTGGCACAGAGTAAGGGCTTAAACTGACTCTATTGAAAAAAAACCTACTAACTGCAAGATGACAAAAATAAATTCAACCCAAATACTGGCACATTGGGATCCTGCCAACTATGGGCCTAGTCAGCCTCATGTGTAACACGTCGCTCAGTAATATGCCAGTTACCCAATGATCAGCTGGTATCTGTACTCAGAATCCACATGGCAATAAGCAACCACATACTGCTCTAAAAGAACTGCTTCTCTCCAGTAATGTTCACACATGTATATTGAGGATGATTAATACACAACTGTACATGTCCCAAATGTAAAAGGGACCTCAGAGTTGGACAGTATATTATAAGTAACAAATCAGAGTAAGACAAAAAATAAAATATACTGGCAGTACTGCCTGAGGAGCTGTATACCTGGCAATCTGGTTTTGCATAAGCATATATACTCATCCCAGGAATTATGCTTTATCTAGAAGGCAGATATATCATGCACTCAGATACACCTCTACCACATGTTTAGTTTATCCACATTTATTAGTCAAACTTACAGAATACAAATTAGATATGGAGACAGAAAGACAGAAACACAGTAAATACAGTTCAAGAGAGTCATCAGATCAAAGACATCAATACACATGTACATAGGCTACACCTATAGATAAAGTAACTATTCAAATATATCATCTGTACATTATAATTAGATAGATGCCATATATACATGTGGTTCTATACAAACCGATAGAACCATATTGTGCATGATAAATTATATAGATAGATAGATAGATAGATAGATAGATAGATAGATAGATAGATGATAGATAGATGATAGATAGATAGATAGATAGATAGATAGATGATAGATAGATAATAGATGGGATAGATGATAGACAGATGATAGATAGATTGATACATAGATAGATGATAGATAGATAGATAGATAGATAGATAGATAGATAGATAGATAGATAGATAAATAGATAGACAGATGATAGATGAGATAGATGATAGACAGATGATAGATAGATGATAGAGAGTGAGAAAGAGGGAATATATAGAATACCTGTATCTTTTGGAGTCCACTGGGGTGACATCCATGGCGATGTAATATTGCTTGGAGGGATCGAGGCCTTTGACTTTTATCCGCACAGAAGGGAACATTCTCCTGCAAGACAGAAGGTGGAACATTGAATCGCTGCTGTCGCAGTCATCATACTCGCCCTGCAACCAGTGCCGCCCGTAACGTAGTTCTACCTGCTGCGATGTGACCGCTCACATACATATAAATGGTACAGAGAGCAACAGGGAATTGCTTAGGGGCACATTGTTCTGAGCATCACTGGCACCTTCTTATCTGTATATCTCACGCCCTGCCCATGTCCTACATAATAATATTCCTCAGTCGTTTCTGTCCTATTTCCCCAGCTACATTCCTGTGGGACACAGATTCCGCGCACAAACAGCACGATTTGTCGCAACAACAAATATGCGTGTTAGTAAGTTTATAAAAGACAAAAATAACGTTTCTGAAAATCAAATGAACTGAAATCGGCGCTGAACTGTGTATTTCAGTGTTAGAGATTAGGAAAGTGTGTATTGCTGGGGCCAGATATCTCCCTGAGTGCGCAGCCCGCACTGTAACTGCGCTTTCTCTCTTGCCCTCTCCTATTTCTTTATTTTACTGTTTCTGTTCTCCTCACTTTTTTCTGTTTTTCTTTTTTCTTTTTATTTGTTTTACCGTTCCTTTGTACCGTATTGGTGTCTCTTTCCTCACTATATTTTTCTTTATAGTTATCTCTACATTTTTCTTACTGAAATCTTTTTGGCAGTCCTATTTCTCTCCTCCTTCCCCTCAATATCTTTTTTGGATTCATCTAATCTCTCTCTTTGGATTTACTAGTGACCGTAGTTAAATGGGACTGTGTGTAACAGAGGTTCCATGGTGGAGATACCCAAGATGCCAGGCGATAGTGGGCCCAGACAGGGTGCTGCAGGCTGAATGTTGGCCCTGCCATACTTTGGGAGACAACCCGCTGCCTGTGATTGCGACAATACGCGTTGTATGGAGCAGTACGCTACCTCCCAGCTTTAGTGATGATCATCTCTGTGCCAATGTCATGGAATCTCCGCCATAGTTCCGAGCCCTGCAGCTCCACCTGCACTGGGTCCTGTCGGTGTCGGTATTGAGTGTCGTCCGAAGAGGGGACCCCAGTAGTCTGGGGTTTCTGGGCTGTGGGGACACATTGTTATAAGGAGTTAGTCTAGAAGGGGGAAACACTCTGTAACCCAGAATCCCTCTTATTTAATGCAAAATAATTAGAATTCGAGTTTAGTTAGTGTAGCGGCCCTGAACCTGCCACTGTCTCTATTGAAACTGAACGCCGCTATCTGCTCTCAGGGGGTCGCTGATCAAGAACAGCAGGAGACTGAGGAGAGGCAGCTGGAAGAACCCACCGTTGGTCTGATAAGAAAAATGGACGATTTAATCGCCATGTGTAAACGGAGAAGTGGAACAAGTGGATACTCAATACCGAATAAGCAAATCAGTGGCACATTTACTGGCCCGTCTTTATTATTATTAGCCTGGCTGAGATCAAACACCCCATTCTTACAGTTACATAACTCATAGAGGAAGATGTGATTTATTGCACAGTATTGTTACCATGCACGTAATATCCCCCTATATATCCCCCTGCCCTTTTCTCCCCTCTCTGTAACAAAGTTGATATTTGAAGCAATCAGATTTTTAATGTGCAGCAGCAAATCGATTCCAGACTGAGCGTTTGATCAGAGGAATAAAATAGCTGGGATGTTGCTTTACAATGAATAGGGTCTTATTATCTGGGTCCTTGCCAAGCTGTCACAGGGCAGATTTATAAGGGAGATTTGGGGGGACCATTGGGTTGCATAAATCCACCGATCTCTGCTAGTCATGGGGGTGGGTCCATCATAAATCCTCTGTGTGAGCCCTGCCTGGGCCATGCTGTTCTTGCTGCCACAATAAGCTCCTCTTAGATATTTCTGTCATTTGTGATTGAGCTGCAGAGCCCCCAGACTAACCATTCTTCTCCTGCATTGAGGCCCCTGCGGTCCCCTCTGTATCTTCTGCCTTGTTGTCCCGGGCCCCTGCTTGCTGCATCTCTTCCTTGCTCTCCAATAGTTTCCTCTTGATTGATTTGCCCACTAGTGATTCCACAGAAAAGGCGTGAGCTTTGGAGCTCAGAGCCATCCTGGGGCGAATAAGGGTAAATTGGTAATCTCCAGGATCGCTGCGCTTTCCTCCAGGGTGAGCACCAAATCGATGCGTAACTGATGCTTCACTGACAGGTCCCGGTGTGTGAGTGAGTGCAGTCAGGCTCCTCTCCCCAATCCCTCTCTATGGGCTGCCCGGGACTGGCGGGGCGGGGCTAAGGGCACTCACACCGCTCCTGTCCTGAAACTGCAACTGGGACATGGGTGCTCTTGGCTTTGTTCTTGTCCCCAGGCAGGAACAGCACATACAGACACCGGAACCACAGGGAAATTATCTTTACTTTAGCTGAATTAAGCACAATTGTGCAAAACTCACCACTTCTTCTCTCAACCAGAATGATTTAATGGGAGCTGGGGGATCTGCATCTTGCTGGGAGGGAAATGGGTGGGGGTTAATATAGAGAGGGTTATACATACTGACTGGTTCCTAAAGATACAGAGAGCTTGTTGGCATATACAATGCTTAGACTTGTATACAGCGAGTCAGACATGGGGCTAAATTATAAGCATGTACAGTACATGATGCTATATACACACATGCAGGCAGACTAGATAGATATAGATAGATGATGATGATGATGATATAGATAGATAGATGATAGATAGATAAATTTAGATAGATAGATAGATAGATAGATGATAGATAGATAGATAGATAGATAGATAGATAGATAGATAGAAAGATAGATGATGTTGATAGATAGATAGATAGATAGATAGATAGATGATAGACAGACAGACATTCCATGTCCCATTGTATATAATTATCCCCTTTGCTCTCAGCCCCTGTACCACGGCTGATAGATAATTGTGTTATTAGGAAACAATTTTTACCATAAGAAAATGAAAGACCTGGGGATGAGCCATCCAGTAAACCTAATAAACAACTTTCTGTGTAAGCAGGATTGTCAGGAAGGTAGAGGCACTGTAGGTCGGTTACACCATGCCTGGGTGTTAGGTAATATAATTGAACTTGTTCTTAAAATAAAACAAAAAAAGTGTTGTAGTGTGTTTATATGAAGAACAATAGCAATGGTGGAATGGACATTCTGTGCTTTGGATGCCTTTTCAGTCGTTTGCTGTTACTGGCCAACCCAGCAGGTAGACGAGAACCAGATATAATAGATCTGTAAGTAATGAGTAATATATATATATATATCTTTGGCTGTGAATCTGAATTTACCTTTATACTTGATTTTTAAGACCAAAGCATCTATCAGACAATCAGGGCAAACGTATTCTCCTTGCTGGGAAATTACTGTTGAACCAAAATCATATGCCTCTTTTATTGGCGACTTTAAGCGTCTCTCTTTCAGTTACAACAGTCACAGTGAAACCTTGTTTAAGTACTTGAATGGTAAGGTACCTGGTCGTTATATGTAGCAAAATGATCCACTGTATTAAGTTGCTCTTGTTTCTACTTTACCGATCAAATCTTTGCTGACAAAATATAAATAGGATACTGACTTTGATACAAACATCTAGTGTAATTAATCGTAATACCCAGAAGCAAAAGCAAACTGTTATACTTGCGGTTAATACTAATATTCCGAAAATTAATTCATATTATCGCTGCTCCCTGACTTTCTCTGTCCCTTATTTAGGACAAGGACTGTAGCTTTCGAGAAGAATCTGCCGACCTATAACGCATGATGAGAACATGATAAATTAAAAAAAACAAAAATACATAATACGCGTTTTAATACAAGTTATACTATGAATAATAAAAGTTATAATACAATGATAAAATTACACATTCCATTTTCACAGTACTATGCTTTTTTAATCAAACGATTGTATCACTTCTACCTTGTGCATTCGTTATTTAAATAATTTCTTTTTTATAATCATGTATTCATATTTAAAATATTTATTTTTTATAGTAATACTCTATTCAGTTTTATAAAATTAGCAGAGCTGGGAAACAAACATTAATTAATTTATATGAGAATTGGGATTATTGTGTAAAATGCTGGAAAATTAAATGACATTGCACTAGTCAGTTTGCTGTAGTCCCATGTTGGACTACCTTACTCTCCTCTAGACTCTCATCTAAAAATTCGTTTTAACCCCACTTTAACATTCCTTCCTTCAACTATCCCATGTCAGTCTAATATGGTCCAGCAAGAATTGCCAACAAACGTTCTTGATTTTTTTTTTTTAGGCGTTCCTAGCGTATTAATAGCAAATAGATACATTTAGACAAAACTGGCAACTTTATGTATACATATTCTAGACTTTGTTGCATTTTGTATGTATGTATCTGAATTTTAAACATAGTAATGAGAATTAATGGGGGGTTGTTTAAATAAATTAAAAAAAAAACATTTTTGTACATGTAAATATTTAGCAGAATTAATTTTGTACCATGCAGTGAAAGAGTGTAATATAATAAAGCAAAACACAAACATTCTTTGAATTTACTTGAACCACGTTTCCCAACAATAGGTCTTTATTTTTTGATTTTTAAAAAGGCATTGTTGGTATAGAAACTATCACACACAACAGAAATTATATTCAATAGAAAACGAACGTTTGTGTTATGGATATCTAGGAGCAATTTTGTTTCCAGTGATTTGTTTATATCAAGTAACACTTCAGTTAGGAAAGGGTGTGTGTTTGTAGATCCTGTTGATAGGTGAATTTCACTGGCACCTATGATAATTACTCTTTTTGCCCAATGCCCCTTTATGTAGCCAGTCGAGGTAATTGACACTTTTTATACTGCAGGCCCTACCCACTACCATATCATTGTATTTAAAAGTGACCTAATATAAAGACTCGGTGAAGGCAAACCATGCCTATATATGGAATGCCTATATAGGAATGCCGCTTGTTACAAACACATTTGGGTGTGGAGAAAGTGTTGCATATACATTTACAAGGTGGTTTATATATTTGGCAAATGGTGTACAAACAAACCTCCCACCTCCGTGGACACTGTACTATCAGAAAGTGGATTTAATAAATGTAACCCAAGACTGGATACCTCTGATTGGCTTGGTAGTCACTATAACTAACAACTGAGCAACCCCTGGCTCTATCCATAAGCACAAATACAGGGATAAAAATCACTTGGTGCACAAAATAGGTTTTAAGAACATTTCTATAAAAATAAATCTGTGCAAACCATTCCTTTAAACTGGATTTGTATCCTCTTTAATGCAGGAATCTTGCATAAATACTAGAATATCTGGCATACTTGCACCATTTGGTGAGAACTAATATGGGGAAAAAATACATCTGGGACTTCGGTTTCAGCCAAAGTCTAGAGTTTTTAGCCACCTAGAACAGGATGCAAGGCAAAGAGCTTAGGGGAACAAACCCCTGGAGAAACAGAAAGAAATCAGATCCCATCCGTGCTAAAACACAAGTCCTTCTGAGTTCTGTTTTACCGAGAGATCAGTTTTACAAGCAGTGAGTGAATGAGACTTTTTGCAGATGAAATAATTTGGGAGGAGGCAGAAACCTTAAGAGAACATCTGAATGCAGAGTTGTATTTCCATTCCTTGCTGCTCGTTGATCAGATCTCAGAATCATATCTGTGAAATTGTTCTGACACCATTCCTAGTTCTGCTGTAAGAAACCAAAACAGAGCAGAAGAATTCACCATTTATTCCCTATCATCCAAAGTAATAGGAAATCTGGGCTCCCTTCTGCAGGGCAAAATAAGCAGCACAGGAAAGGCTTAATACAAAGGATACAATTCAAGCCCAAGTGATAATTGAGCTCAAATCATATGGAATTAGGTTCTTGGGAAATGCAGTCAGAATGAGAAAGGCAAAATGCACCTCTATCTGTGAGCTTCACTAACAGAGAAGGTTAAAACAATGTGATCAGTATAGAGATGTGTGCAGGGATACACAGATATCTGAAATGTCCATAGCAAAGCATCATATGAAAATAAAAGTCTTGGTTTGTGTATATATATATATATATATATATATATTATATATATATATATATATATAAAAGTTCAAAGGTAACAGGCACTCACGTCTGGTAAGGTGTAACTTTGCCTGGGTGCAGTATTAAAAAAGGAAACTTTTACAGCATGTAGAGCAAGAAATGCCGCACTCACAGGTCTTAGTGAAGAAAAAAGAAAATACTTTATTGTAACGTCAAACTAACGTTTCGGCTGCTGCTGCACTTTGAGAAAGGCTGCAGCAGCAGCCGAAACGTTAGTTTGACATTACAATAAATAAAGTATTTTCTTTTTTCTTCACTAAGACCTGTGAGTGCAGCATTTCTTGCTCTATATATATATATAGAGAGAGAACCCAGGGTGGCACTCTGCTTCAGCTCTTAGCTCGGGTGCAAGGTAAATGATTTAAATATCCAAAAAAGACCAGCAACACCGAGTTATATTCCAAAAACAATCAATTGTGTATTAAAAACGCATGAACAGCCAACGTTACGTTTCGGTCCCCATCGGGACCTTTCTCAAGGCAACCATGCTAACCAACCCCATGTTCTATTTATCCATAGTGAACCAGAAAATAGGAAGTGACATCAGTGCACACATGCCATAAAGTGACTATTGCAGTAAAGCATGTAACCAATGCTGCAAAGTGATCCGTGCCATAGATTATCATTAGATAATTAGTGCTCACATAAAGTGTCTATTGCACTCACCCATTATCAATATATATAGGACATAGGACATATTGTTTGATGAAAAACCTTTAATATGCATCATTTCAAAAATATGCAGCTTTTCATGATATAATAATATGGTTGGGGACAGTTAGCTAAGTCTGCCCCCTGTTCTCCTGCTGATCTGGCTGACCACTTTGAATCCCACAATTCTCTGCACTTGTGATAGCAATACAGAAAGGAACATCACATGTCTGTAAGCTGTGAATAAGTTATTACAATTTGTAACATCAATGTTTTAGTCCCTCCTCCCCTGCCAGGATTTTAAATGATGCAGAAAGAGAAGAACTGGTTGCAACTGGATTTTAGAATATAAAATGGTATTTGTATATTAGGGGTTTCTTTGTTGTGTGAGGCTTTTCAACAAATTTTGGTTCAGAAGCCAGACTTTCTCTTTAAATGAACACAGAAACAAGGTGAGAGGGTGGGCACCATAGTTCTTTCCTCACTTCCTGGCCCACATAGGGAAGCACAGCTATTTATACACCCTAATTCCTCACTTGACACTAACCCCCCCCCAATAACCTGCAACAATCACCTTACTACCTGTTCCCTCCCCTGCCAAGGAATGCAGTCCAATTAGGCAGCTTTCTCGGCAGAAGGCACTGCCCTTAGCTTGCTCAGTGATATCTCCCTGCACAGCACATTCAGTATAGCGCAAAACCAAAAATTAATAAAGAACAGAGGAAAAATATTTCCCAAGAGGAGGATCAAGAAATATAGCAATTGTCAAGTAAAAACTTTGTGAATATAGTTTGTGAACTTTGATATATGCAGCCCATTATGCTAATGTTTTCTAAGGTCAATAGAATGCTGCAGCCAACATGGCCACTGCTAAACATATACAGTATAATATGCCCTCATGCTTTACTGTATATACAACTAAAGTCAATACGATAAATACAAGGGTACTGATTGTGATTTTTTTTCTACATTTTAAAACAAAATTGCCCAGGCCAATAGAAACTGACAAGGCTTCACTGATTATAAAACATTTTTACATATACTAGACACTATACAAGGGATTGTTGCTTAGCTAATCTTATAAGTAAAGAAAATGTTTTCAAATTAACGTTTTAAAATGGAGTGTGTCTTCAGGTTTTTCTGGGTATTGCCTACAATATTTATATAGTGTAATTCACACTGGTTTCGAGAAAATGTAGAACACATTCAGAATTTACACTAATATTTGCACAGTACTTGCAGTGTTTAGAATTCAGATAATATCTACACAGGTAATTTTAGAAATTCCCAGCTAGTAATGTTCCATACAGAGCATCATAAAAAATAGAGGTTATTTCAGTAATTATATAAATATAAATCCTTGCTTGAAGGTGCTTTCTCTTTGGCTTTTTTTCTTTTTAACTGGGAACAAAAAAGGTACAATGGAGAATGTGAAATGGATGCCATGCTTTAAAAGCAGAGGTAAACTGTAGGAGGTCCCACGCTTGCTAGGGTGCAAAAAATATATATTATGTATGGTTTCATATTTGGCACAGGCTCAAAATGTTACCTTCATATGGGTCCCCAACAAAATGTGCCTTTCTTAAATACCCCTTTATACCATGAGCCCATTATGCACCAAAAGGTGCATAATTACTATCTTAGCTGCAAAAAGTAAATATTTATATATTTGTATATTTTTACACAGATATAAATGATTCCAGATTGTGTGGACACTATGATAGTCTGCCTACAGTCAGTAATCACCCCCTTTTAGGCTGGAAAAGAGATTTAACCCCCCTTTTACCTTGTTCCATGTTGAAGTTGAAGTGATAGATTCAGGGATTAAAGAGCCTCTGTTTTCCAGAGAGGCTGAGCACCAAGTGTTATCTTTTATTTATATGATTCTTAATAATGTTTGAACAAACTACATCAGTTCCAGGACTGCCTACTGGGGCACCGCTGTGCCCACCAATGAACTCTTTCGTGGATCCAGTCACTCTGACCAGACTGCAGCCATACACAGAAAAATGTGAGTAATACCATAGAAGATAAAATAATAACAGAGAGACCCATTGAATATAAAAAGATAGGTAAAAAATTAGGAGGAATGTAAAGACAAAAAATAGAGAGTAGAGGAGAAAAGTGGAAAAAGCATTCTTATCTGAAAGCTGATATAAAACTGTAGGAAAGGACAACAAGAAACACATGAAGAAAAGGCATAAAAGTAATAGTGTTAGAATGAAAGGAGAAAGAAAAGTCAGTGTAAGGAAGACAAGAAGGGAAAGTGAAACAGAGATGAGAAACAGAACAGTAAATGGAAGGGGAAGTATTTCTGATCCCGTATAATTTAGAGGGGATACTGGGTATTAGAATAAGACTGTTCAGGACTTTTTGGCTTGCCTTTAATTGTACTCAATGTACTAACAAATAAATATCATCTATACACTAGACATCCTATATTCTCTATGACAGGTAAAAGGCAAAATATCTATATTTTTCATTTGGCTCCAGTATCCTTAAATGCAAATTTATCTTCCATTGCTTTTTCAAATAAAAGAATTCTATCCCTCCAAACCTTCTTTATTTGTCATTGCCCCAAGGCAATGAATAAAATGTTATTATGTACTTCCTATCCTCTGCAAAATGTTAGTTTTGACGGGATGCCAAGTTGAAATATGTCATTCTGAGCCTTATTAGTGTGTCAGAGATAAACAGTGGAGAATCATAGTGACATGCTATCAGATTGGAAATAAGATGCCTTAAAGTCTGATGCTATATTACATCCATGTGAATTCTAACCAAATACATGAGCCGGCAATGCTGTGTCTTTGCTTTATCTAAGTTTAGCTGGGCTTAATACAAATCCATTTGGGTAATCCCCTATTTCCTTTGTAACTATTTCAAATGCTGGCAAAGATTAGGTGCACATTTACTTGACTTGTGAAATCTTATTAGTGAGAGGAAATATACCCAGTTTATAAATAGGGTCCGATTTTGTGCATTTCCATAAGAATGTTCAATGCAAAATCTGCATCGATAAACATTTTCCACATATTAATATGTAATTTTGAATGTGAGCTTCCATACTACTTCCTTGGTGGTGGGGTGGTCACCTTGTTTAACTGATCAAATTATTGAGTGTGAGTGCATTATACCCTGAATACAATTTGGAATAGTAACTGGCATTTCTCAGCAATAGCTTTAGTCCCTGGTTGGAAGATTTAACAGCAACTACTGTATCAGATTGTAACCGCTGCTTGGTAACAAACGTATATAAAATTTAAGAGAGATTAGAAAAACAATTTTTTTACATTGTACCAGTTAGAGCAGTGATCCCCAACCAGTGGCTCGTGAGTAAAATGTTGCTCCCCAACCCCTTGGATGTTGCTCTCAGTGCCCCCAAACCAGGTAGTTATTTTTGAATTCCTGACTTGTCGGCAATTTTAGATTGAATAAAAACAAGATTTACTACCAAATAAAGCCCCCTGTAAGCTGATAGTGTGCATAAAGGCTCCCTAATAGCCAGTCTTAGCCCTTATGGGCCCCTCCATGAACTTTTATGACGCTTTTGTTGCTCTCCAAATCTTTTTAAATTTAACTGTGGCTCTCGAGTAAGAAAAGATGGGGACCCCTGAGTTAGAGGACAGGCACCCAGATTAAATAACCTACTACTGGGAAACAAAGGTTTAAAGTTGAGAAATGTTGAAAAAAAAATAGAAAACAATCAAAATAAAGCATTATTTGTGTCAAACTATTTAAAACCAATACTTTTTCGAAGGGCAAATTGCTCCATTAACCCATGCATTGTGTGCTGAGCCTTTCACACACCAGTATAAACAGGACTGGACTGGCAGTCTGTGGATTCTGGCAAATAAAAGAGGGCTCGCTGTAAAATGCCATAGACAGTCACCGTTTTTTGGGCTGGTGGGGGGACTGTTTGGGCAAGGGCCTGTTTTAAATCCCAGTCCGGGCCCAGTTTATACCCTTCTCTAGTGCCTGATAGGAATCTGTTTTGTTGCTGCTCTATATTTTGTAGTAAAGAGTAAAAGACTCTGTTAATATCCGTCTCCTGGGATATTTGTTCTGAATCTACACTGCTCCACTGAAACTCACTTGTCCTCCATTTTTATTGCCTAATAAATCTGGATGGCCTGTAATAGACTGTATGTCATTGTGACTCTTAAGGTGCCCATACACTATAAGATCTGCTCGCTTGGCGACATCGCCAAGCGAGCGGATCTTCACCCGATATCCCCACCTACGGGTGGGCGATATCGGGTAGCAAGGGACTTAAAAAAAAAAATAAATAATAGTAAATTTGGCCCTGGGGCCAAACGATCGGATTATGTGGGAGGCAATGGGGCAGTCGGATCGGGGACCGCATCAACGAGCCGATGCGGTCCCCAATCCGACTGGATTTTCTGACCTGGCCGATCGAGATCTGGCCAATTTCAGGCCAGATATCGGTGGACCAGGCTGCTCTGTTCTGCCCATACACGGGCCGATTAGCTGCCGAATCGGTCCAAGGGACCGATATCGGCAGCTATAGTGGGCCCGTGTATGGGGGCCTTTACACACTCTTCTTTACAGTCTTTGGCATCAGACTCTGCTACGATAGTCAGTTATTAACTGGCAAAGGTTAATGCATAGAGCAATAGAACATCAGTATTATTAACCTTATTATAATATGCAAAAGTCAAGAATATTCTGTAATATAATTTCTTATAGTGTTAGTGATAATATCCTGCTGCTTAGTAACATATTTTGTGTCACAAAACTATAAAACTTGTTTATTATACAAAATAATGTAGCCTCTGTTATAAACTATTAACAAATTATAAGTCCCCCCAGCTTTAGTCTTCAGCCTTGTACCTTTACAAAGTCATGGGACTCTTTAATAACCCCTAATGTATTACATTTGGGGTACATTATTCCCTGTACATTTTACAAGTAATATTTATCAACATATAATAGAGCCACAAATATCCTGCAACATATATCCTTATAACCTATGCTTAGTGATGTCATCAGTGTCCCATGATACACCGAAACTTGTGTATTACAAAAAATATACTCCTTGTTGTAAATTGTGTGTATATCAGAAGTCACTATGGAATTCCATAACCTGTATAACAGCACTCAGGCTTTGGCCCTGGTGACTCCTAATATCTTTTTACAATAGGGGGGTACGTCTAAATGTGCTATTTATAAGTTCTCAAGCAATTAACTGTAAAATACATAAACTCCATTAGAAGGAAGCTCTTAGCTGAGGGGATGATCATTCGGAAGGAGTTCTGTGTTGTTGGGATAATCATTAGTAGTAGTACTGTGCTGCTGGAATGAATATTAAGGAATGCTGTGATTTTGGTAATGTGTTGAAGTGGCAATTATTAGAAAATTATCACTGAAGGTACTTTTTGGTTGAAATGATGATTGGAAATAAGTATTTGCTGTGGTGATCACTAACAAACTCTTTATATTAGATAAATACAGTATGGGGCATATTTACTATACTGTATAAGCCAAAATCACTGGTGATCACTGATCTGCGGCCCACCCACTCCCCACCCCTGACTCCATGTCCACACTCTCACATCTCCTGCCTACTTGCATCCCCCTCCCCAGGTAGGATGGTAGCGGGGAAAGGGGCACTATTTTCGGCTATAGAGAGAACAGAATGAGAAAGCAGAACCTGTGGTCTGGGCCCCTCGTGACCACGGGGTTTGCTTTCTCTATAGTTATGCCACGTGTGTTGTATTAATTACAGTATAAGAAAGGAAAAGACAAACATAAGAACAATAAAGGGTCTTGCTATACAGGATGAAATCAAGTTGTACATTATAAATGACTTAGAAGAACTGTTTGTATTTGTTAACTGTCTGCACCTCAGAGTTAAGGGGAAAAAATCAAGTATCTTTTATTATAAGGACACAGAATTATAAAAAAAAAAAAAAAAGGCTGCACTTTCCAAAATAGTGAATGGGAGGAATCATGATATGACATTGGGGTTAATGAAAGAGCATTTCCAAGAGAAGCGTTTATTTATAAAGGGAAATCAACACTGATTAGATCTTCCAGATTTTAAAATGTAGAAGAAAAGCTGTACTTATTAATCATAAATGTGTTGAAGTTCTTTTGATATGTGTAGTGTACTAGTTTAAAATATTAATTTTTTAAGCTATAAATTTATATTTTCACATCTGATTGTATTTAGGCTGCCTCATAGTTTACCTAAATGATGTAGATCTGTTTATGCTATAACATGTTCCTTCCAAAGAACACATTTCGTGGGCTGACACTTTGAAAGGTTTAGATTCCATTGACTTTTTTATACTATCTGATGCAAATTAAAAAGATTTTGCTAAATTTGAGCTATAGCTTATATACTGAGCTTTACATTATACAGCCTTATGACTATAGCAAGTAACTCCTCTAATAGAAAACATAATTGTTATTATTTGAGAACTCATGAATGTAGTTTACAACATTGGTGCTCACATTGCATGTGGTGTGTTGGAACCTGCTAACAGCTATGCTGATTATTGGCTGTTCATTCGTGGCCTCTGGGAAGTCAATTTACTTTGACCAGCCTAAAGCAAGTCAACAGGAATTGTGTGTCTGAAATGTATATAGTGGACTATTGATTGTATAGCACCTAAACCAATAAGGGTGCAAAATTATATATTCTGAGTAAACTGATTATGCTTGTGACTCCTCTCATCATTGGTGTAAGTTTGAAATGCACTTATCAAAACCTGTGTTAAAATCAATATTTATCTTTTTTATCCACACACAGTCAGATCTGCTCATTTAGCCAGATCAACAAACGAGTGAATCTGGGCGTGATTTGGCCATCCACATGCCAAGCCAAATTGATCATTAATTCTTGAGCCAATTATTGGATCATACTAAAGGTGCCCATACACCTTAAGATCTGCTCGCTTGGCTAACTTGATTGAATTATAATTACATGCATAGGCAAAGTCGGCCGGGGGACCGCATCAACGAGCCGATGCAGTCCCCGATCCAACTAGATTTTCTAACCTGCCCGACCGAGATCTGCCCGATTTGAGGCCAGATATCGGTCGGGCAGGCCCATCGGTAGTCCCCATACACGGGCCGATTAGCTGTCAAACAGTCTAAGGGACCGATATCGGCTGCTAGAATCGGCCCGTGTATGGGGACCTTAAGAGTCCTACAGAGACCTGTGTGATAAGGACTGCATTAACACGCAGATGGGCTCATCAATCTATAAGATTTATGGTGAGACCAAGGCTGATTTTACTAGCCTGTGTATGGCCAGCTTGAGGGAGGAAAATATAACTTTTTCCTTACCCTTCCAAGTCAGATCTCTATTTTTTTTTTTTTTTGAAGATCAAAACAACCTCAGAATTAAACTGTTGGTGCCTGCGGTGAAGCAAGCTAACAAATGTATACAAATTTAAATGCTTACTTCATGGTTAAACACTTATGGGTTAGCCAAACCACACACTGACTACCTGTGTTTCAGAATAATCTAGAAAACAATAGTATAGTAGCAGAACTTGATATTTACATCTCTCGGAACAAACCGTAGGTGTGTATTTTTGTATCTGTGGGGTCATACCTGTATCTTTGAACTGTTATTTTTAGCAAGTGCTAAAAGTCCTTTGTTTGAATATGTACCAGTTATGTCTTGGTCAATGAAAATATGGCCACACCAGTGTAGGCACAATAGCCAAACCTTCACTCCTTGCTTGGCTAGAGTGTGCTCCTTCTCTTTGCTACTCCTGGTTATTTAGTGCTGGATTAAACTACAACACTCATGGTATCTTCCTACTGGTTTTTAAAGAGCAGTTACTTTAAAGCAAAACCCCAGAAGAGGTAGTAATGTCAGGGGAACAGTCAATACTTAGGCTGAGGGCACATAGAGCGTTGACTGCACTGCTCTTAGCCTGCGTTTTATTTTTTCTGCAGGCTGAGAGAAGTAGATCCACTCCCTTACGCACCTCAGTAAAACTGCACTGACAAGTATAGCTTCTGCTTCTGCTTAGCTACATGAATAGGAGCTGAGCGGGGATCAGCCCAAAAACATGAATCCATTTCTTCGGCATGCAGATAGCCTGAACCCAAGCAATGCACATTTCTGTGCACATTTTTCTCATTTTAGTAAGATGATTCTTGGTTTGCAGTGAAACCAGAGACCAGTTTTATTACAGATTGCTACTAATGCTACTCATCAATAACAGAAAAATAGGGATTCTACAGAACTCATCCCACTGGTTATTCAGCAGCTTTGTCGTCTTTCTATACATTCTTAACCACCATTTTCTCCATATTCCTTTAGTTTCTGCTTTTTACCATGCCTCATTCAGCTCCTTGCATCCCCCCGAAAAGCCAGATTTGGCTTCCTCTCCCTACAAATATATTTCTCACATTCTGCATGTCATAACCTGTTCTGTTGTGTTTTTTTCTTTCTCTCCCTTTCTGTCAGTTGGTACCTCTTGTGGGTCTTCAAAAGGGATGTTAGATGCACTTGGCTCAACCAGGTTCTGCTCACCTAATGAATGGTAAAGTCTTCTGATGAAGAACCTAAACTCTACGTGCTTTGGATCTTTGTATCTTTGGTACTAATATTGCAGGTCCCTGTGGTCAGACAATTGCACTGTGATGAATGGGTGCCAAAAAGGTGTGCACCTATTCCCTTTCCAGCTTATGCACTAAACATAACACAGTTTGGTAATGACAGCAGTTGAATTGCTATTTGCACCAGTACTGTTGATGTATTCCTTGGCTCAGATGACACTGATTTTCTAGGAACAGCTGCAGGGCTTGCAGTTTTCTCTGTGCTCATTCTCTAGTTGCTCAGAAGAATACTAATTCCAGGTGTATTCCCATTCTGGTTCTTCCCAATGGGCTGTACATTGTACAAGTATTAGAGAGTTAATCCAGCCAAGTTTGTGTGTTCAGTTTACAGCATTTCATAGTTATATGCTCTCAGAAAGTCTATATATTTTTATTATTTACAAAGCAATTTCAGTCTCAGTGCATTCTTTGGAAAGATTTCCTTACTTGGCATCAGAAGACAAATGGATTTAGCTCCGTTCACAAAAGCTTTCAAATCCTAACCTTGTGAACTCCCTTCAGACTGAAAGACAGCAAGCAAAGAGATTTGTTTCCCTGGTGCAACTGATCCAGATATCCTCATAGCGTTTGCATGCTTCTCATATTGCATCTGAACTGAGATACAAATACATATTGCTTTTCTGTTAAGTTACCAGTAAACCCTAAAAATGTATTTATATTAAAATATTTAAAAGACCAGTTATATTACCTTAGTGGCTTAATATCCTCTAGTGGTGCATGCAGAACATACTCCCAGTATTAAGAATGGGGTGCCACCATGGCCTGCTAACCCTCTTTCTTTGCCCACAAGCCCTTGACTTTGTTCATACACCATGATGCCAACCAAGGTTTACAACTGCATGGGAGAGGGAGCTTACTTCAGATGGCGCAAGGGTGATATATACATCCATGCAAAATTGGTCAAAATAGCGGCTGAAAAGGATGCTGAAATTATGTTCTCAACGCTCCATTCTGTTCAAATGACGTTATATAGACCTTCAAATATTTACTTTTTGGAGAGGATGGAGGATACCATGGGGCAAGGCAGGTTATCAGTAATATATAAAGCCTAATCATTTAAAGGAGAAGGAAAGGTAAAAACCAAGTAAGCTTTATCAGGAAGGTCTATGTAAATACAGCCATAAGCACTTACAGTAATGCTGCACTGAGTCCTATATCAAAAGAAACACAGGATTTCTTTTCTTTTTTTGTGTATACATGTACTTTTTTTTCCAGCCTAACTTTGGGTAAATTCCTCAGCACAAGGAAGCTACAATTAGGGGCTGTAATTACTAAGGCTGTTTTGAGCACCACTACTTTTAAAACACAATCTTTTTACCATAATCTGCTTCCCAAGGAAATCAGGTGGGAGCAAAACAAATTGTTGTGTGCGTGTGTGTGTAGGGATTGGGGGTTGGTTAGGCAGGAATCATCCATAAGGTGCTATGGAATATGTTGGATATGTTGGATAACTATCCCATGCCAAGTTACAGGCATTATAACCAAGAATGCAAGTAGCATTAACCAAAACACCACTCTGTGCCATTGCTTTTAGTGCAGATGCATAAAGGGCTGCTGTGAGATGCCATAGACAGTCACTATTTATTGGGCTTTTGGGGGGCTGTTTGGGCCTCTTTGTACTTGAAATAGCGAAGCCTGTTTTGAATCCCAGTCTGGACCCGATTTGACTTAAGCAGCCATAGCATATAAATTTGATTAGTCTATTGCAGTAAAAAATATATCTGGTCCTGTCGTCAGATAGAAAAAACATGATGCCTTTTAATTTTTGCCGTTTTGCAAATTTTTGGGCACTCTGAGAATCTTTTCAAAAATTCAAATTTTCCACCAAAGCAAAACAGGACCGATTTGCTTATCACTAGCTCTAAACTCACATTTTCACAAATCTGCTCTTTGATGTTACAATAAAGTTATGGGAATTTTTATTCAGAATACTCAAGACCTGGAGGTTTTTGGATGAGGGATCTTTCCATAATTTGGATCCTTATACTTCAAGGGGGAGATTTATCAGTATTTGAGCTTCATTTTTTTCACGATTCTAATTTGCTTGCACTAAAAAAAAACCACCAAAAATGTAATTATGTTTTAAAAACATTTTTTAGGTGCAATAAACAAGAAAACTTGAATGTAAAAATTTGCCATCTAAAAGTTTGTGACTTTCTGAAGTCAGTGGGTGTTGTCCTAGGCTAAGTTGGGATTAAGTACAAGATACTATTTTACTATTAAAAAAATTTGCTTTAAATAGGGCCTGTGGGAGATAGCCCTCACATTATCAGAGCTTTCTAGATAACGGTATTTTTTCTGCTGATAAGAAAATATTCAGCAAACATTTTATATAATGAAATGCAAACAGCTTTTGTTTAGTGCATTGCACAACTACATCCCATTGGAAAGGGGATTCACTGTTGTACAATGTTGTATATGTATCATGATGATAGCTCAAAAGCAACTTCAAAATGAATGGTGGGCTCATCTGCAATAACTGCAACCAGTCAACTGGTATTTTGGTCAACTGCCAATTGACTGGCTAACTTGAAATATATTAAATTATTCCTTTAGTGTCGCATAGTTGTATGTTTCTATTTGTAGGCAATCAAGTTCACATTGCCACCAGAAACCACGAAAGAAACAATGACCCTGAACTCAAAACATATGGCAGAGTATATATTTGCCTTTATTTAGCTTTAAATATGGTTTCTATTACCAATTCAGAGCAGCTGCCTTTTTATTATGTTCTGCTGAACTTGTTCAATGAACTAAAAGAATGTGTCTATATTACATATTATAAATCTATAACCCTTTGTAGTCTGTCTATTTTATGAATGTAGGAAATAATACGCATTAGCTAGACTGTTAGACAATGCAAGATTTAAAGAAGAGCACTGAACTGAGTAGTGTAATATTTGTGGGAAATGGTGAAGTGTATGGAAAGCACTATACAAGTTACAAATAACTCTGCTTTGTAGTTTATTCTTATTATTTCTAATTATTTTACTGTAAAAAGAGACACCAACCCATAAATTTAAGATGTAAGCATTTGTTATAACCAATGTATGCTAACTTGTAGAGGCTGCCATCTTGTTGCTATGGTTTTAAAATACACTGGCAGATAAGGAAAGCCCTGGAGCTATAAGCACAGGGGCTACATGACAAGGGATATGAATGACCAGCAGCCAGATTACACTGGTTTATGTTTAAAGATTGACAGAATCAGATGTAGCTGTGATTGGGTGAGAAGGAATGAGTCAAGGTGGGGAAAGCTGGGCTGGGGGTGGATAAGGAGAGGGATGTGCAGCGCCGGATTTGTGTTCTGTGCACCCCTAGGCCGCCCCCCTCCTCCTCCCCGAGCGCGCCTGCGCGTACACGCGAACACCCCCGCCCCACCCCTGCACGGCAGCGAGTGCGCATGCGCCAACAGTTCAACTCCCATATGGAGCAGTGGGGAAAGGTCCCCATTGCTCCGTATGGGGGCAAAATTTAAAAATTTAGTTGCGGTGGGGCGGCACGCCGCTCCTAAATTTCTGCCGCCCTAGGCCCAGGCCTTTGTGGCCTCTCCACAAATCTGGGCCTGGGGGTGTGATGTCAAGAGAGAAGCAGTTCACTTCCTATCTTCTGAGCAGGTAGAAACGTTATACAGTATAAACGTGAGTCTGCATGGTATCATTTATGTTAAATGAATGTCAAATTGCTTGATACAGGGGATGTTTCCAATCGCCATTGGTGTCAGGATGGATTTTTTTCCCTCTTGAGGCATAATTGGCACTGGCTTCAGGTTGGGTTTTTTGCCTTTCTCTGGATCATAACAGTGCATATATGATAATTAATTTTAAAGTTTTATTTGTCACAGCAGCGGTAGAAACTTGCCAGAGTACTGCACAGGTAATTTTAGCAATGGGAGAAATTAGGTTCTCTCCTGTGACTGCACGGTGGATTGATTGATATATACGCTACTACTGCTTGTGCTAGGTGACAGCCTGCTTGGATTTCCTATCATCTTACACTGCAAATTCGAGACAGGCAGCAGGGATGCTGAACTTCTCTCATAGTGGAAGATGCAGCTTCTGCTGGTAGCGGAATTTTGGGCCATCCTCTCTGTAGGTAGAGGCAGCCTAATAATCAGTGCATAGTAGTGATCTCTTATGGAATTCTGGCTTTAAATATTGCCTTGGAGTGAGGCTGGCAAGGTCTTACTTATTTGATAAAATGTGATTAAATGCTGTGGTCATTTTACCAATTTTTGGCTCCTGGTGTTTTATTAAGGTATGTAACAATGGGGTTCAGAGGGATGGTTAAATGCGATGGGTAAATTGAGAAGTCTCCGTATCAATAATATCTGTGGCACTCATTTACTGTCTGTGACATGTTTGTATCATTTTGGGCCTCACTGAACTAATTTAGCAAATACTTTGGACCCGGATGCAGCTTGAGCAGTTACTTCTAGTTATGCCACTGAAAGATACATGTGGAAAGCAGAAAATAATCAAAGACAGGGGAAAAAGAAGACAGTGGTAGAGAAAGGAAGAAAGTACTGTATAAACCTGGCAAGAAATATTCTTTATGAACAGAAGAGAAAGGGAAATTGGGATAAAGAGAAGAAGAGAAGGAATGAGTAGAGGAGAGCTAACTAGTCACAGATGGTAACAATAAGAAGGGAGAAATGTGACAACTGGAGGTGTCAGAATAGAGGCTTAACTACTATACAGCAGACCCTATGGTCTCTGTGGGCCTGGGATACAAGGGTGACTTGATTGAGGGGTCTGTTTTATGGTAATCCCCCTGCCGCTTTACCATAAACTTGCCATCTGCAGCAGAAGAGCGTTAACACTGTACACTGTATGGTGCACTGCTGCATTAGAAGGGAAATGTAAGAGGTAGGTGCAAAAAATAAAGCAGTACAAAGAACAAAGGGACAAAAAATAATGGACGAAAATGTGTTTGTGAGGGAAAAAAAATAAGCTTGGAAGAATCTCCCTTGGGGCAGTGGCATGGGGAGATTAGTTGTCCCCAATAAATCTTCATTACTGCCAGTCCTACGGAAGGCTTTATACAGGCGTGCGGTGAAAATCTCCCCGATATGCCATCCCCCGATATGACTTTTGGGTAGGTAACTTCATTGGTGGAAAGCCTATCCACACTAGCCTTGGGAAATGAGTAGTATAGCTACTCCTGCTAACCTAGCTATCTAATGATCATGGGCTACAGGAAGTATCACATGGGACACAAGGGTTGATGTCAAACAGCAAGTGACCAATACTGACATATTACAGTGTTTATAAATGGATGTTCTACTGATTAACCACCATTGGGCTTGCATACATATTATATAATAAACTTGCTATATCATCTGGTCTTTATAATGTGATGATATGCAAATCATACAAAGCAGGCAGTTTTTAGCATTTGCAAATATAAATACATGGTGGTGTGTGAGAAGATGTATAGTGATGAAGTGTGAGCATCTGAATGTTGAACGGCAAGCCATTCAAATGCATCTTTCTGCTGCCTAATACAGTTTGCAGTATACACTGCTTGAACATTTGCAATCAATTAACTTGAGACTACAATAACACAGGTGACTGGTGTTTGAGTTTTACTAAAAGGATGTGCCAAATTTTATGGAATTTGCTTTTTGTATACTTTTTATACTTGGCACAACATCACACATTTAGTAACACATTAAAAAATGTCCCAAATTTAATGCAATTGGTCATTTACCTACCCGCTCTCTACTGCTGACTCATACACTTGTGCAGTACTACAGATGGAAGCCACATTGTTAGCTAATAGACTGTAATCTCCCAAGAACAGGATCCTTTGTCCAATCATTTTGGTTTGTGTTTAGTTGCATTTTTTGCTCATGTTTATTAATACAAAGTAAAAAGTTTATAACATGACACAGTAAGGTGAATAAATGAATGTAAAACACAACAGAAAATGCAGCAGTTTTTCTTAACAATTCAAGCATAATATAATATGAGCTGCAAGCAGGAAGCTCATTAGCATCTCCATTGGCACTTATTGCTTTTCTAATTCAACATGTGCCATTATTTTCAGTGCGTCAATGTACAATAGGTACAAGTCCGTTGCGTGTGTAAGTGGAACACACAAAGAAAGGCCCTGTAAGACATACCTCCTCAGGACGGGCTCCCCTTTATCTCCATGCCCTGAATTTCCAACCTGTCCAAGATTCATCAAATCAGGTGAATCATCATATTGCCACTAGGCATAAGTTGCAAAAGGTGCATATAAGCAAGACATTTATGAATAGCAATTAAATGCTAAGTACCAATATGTTACTAATAAGGTGGAGAGGCTGAATACCTGAAACAGGACTGGATGAAGCAGGTGGAAAAGTAGGACAAATTGGAGAAGAATGGAGATGGGAAAGAAGCAGAACAGACTGGAGCAAGTGGAAAAGCAGGGCAGATTGGAGTAGTCAAAGAAGCAAGAAAGGACAAACCTCAGTGCTCACTGGGAAGTGATTAAACAGAAGGGATTAAAGAGGGAGGATTGGCCTTTCATTGTCTGGTCCTAAATAATCATTAAAGCTGCTGGTATTTTGCTGACATATTGCGTATGGCAGTAAATAATCCCTTATTCACCAGGAATGTCAAGATACAGGATTCATGTGATTCACACGAATGAAACCCACAAGCGCCTCGCACTAACACAAGGCACTCCTGAAGTTGAGAACATCCGGCCAGTGAAGTGGAGAGATGCCGGTGAGATGAGTGTCGGCCCCTCCAACCCAGTCCCACTCCCAGGGCTGCCATCGGGGTGGGGACAGTCCTGGGCCTATTTCATTTTTGGGTGTTAGGGGAGCCTGACCATGCTGCACTTACTTGATTAGCTGGGCCCCTCTGCCTGTCAGCTGCAGATTACAGAAGTGAGGGCGAGGGCTTGGATGCATGAATGTTCTTTCCTCTAACAGGAGGTAAGGTTAAGTCCTCGTAAATCAGCATAGGATTGGATGGGCTGGATGGGAAGTTCAAACTTCATTCATCCAATCCCTGTGTGGGTCTAGTGGAACTTTAATGAAAAAATGCACAGTACAGAAAGCTGTGTAGGAGAAAAAACATGCAGGCATAGGAACTTCTGCCCTCCCTCCCCAAGTCTGCAGCTAGTCAAGTAAGTGCAGCACTGCAGGGCCTCCCTTGGGGGGAAGCTTTGTGACTGGGGGGGTGGCCCTGACGTGACAGCCCCAGTAAGGGTTGGGCCAAGCCGACCAGGCACCCTAGGCAACCCCGTTGGCCACCTAGACTAGGGGTAGGCATGAGAAGTACCTGCCTGGTGCCCCCTCATCATTGTGCCCAAGGCTGGTGCCTATTCTACCTACCTCTAGTCCTGGCCCTTGCCCCAGTGGGCCCCAAACACCCCAGTCTGACACTGGGTGAGACTTAACCAGGGTAAAGGTAAACTCGTGATCAGACAGATCCAAGTCAGGGCAAGCAGCATTAGAACAAGGACAGGCAAAAGGCTGGGTCAGGCCTCAGGCAAGCGAGAATGCAAATATAGGCCGAATTGTAACAGAAGTCAGGATAAATACACAGCAAAGGGCTAGGAGTTGGCAAAACACCAAGACAACCAAGTGCCACAAACTAATGCTTCAACACATTGAAACAAAGACACGCATGCCAGGAATGGTAAGTATCCTGCAATATGGCAAGCAGTTTTGTCACTTTTTTTGCCCTTGCATTCTCTATTGGATACAAATCTATAATCTACTTCTTACAAGATGCTGACTGCTATAGTCAGCCATACAGTTTATGGCCCTATTTTTATGTAGCTTTCTAAGATGGGAAGCAAGGTCCTTTGTAGGACTCTTCTTTAAACAACCTGTGTAGGCTCAAGGCACAGGGCTGAACCCTGTAATTCTTCCAACCAGTCTTCAGAGCCGACCACCTCAGAGACCAGCAGTACAATAACTAGTGCTGAACTTCTGGACAAGAATCTCTGACTGAATGTCACGCTATCAGCATTTTTTGTGGTTCCCCACACGTTTATTTATATCTTTGTACAACCTTTCTAAATACCAGCTGAATGACATGTATGCACAAGCTGTTTTTTCATAAACTTTATTGACTTTTTCATTACTTTATTTAAATTACATTACTGAAAGCAAATCCTACAAAACATTTCCCTTAACTTCAATCCAGAAACAAATATACAGACATATTTTTGTTATGATAAACTAGAATAATGGGAAAAATAAAAGCTGTTAAATAGAGAAATCTGCAGAAACTGGAACACAAAATTTGCATTCTTTAAAGTATATTTTTCAGAATAAAAATGTGCAAAAATAAAAATTTGGATCTCAGAATGTCATAATGTTCCCTACGCAGTTTATTACACTGCAAATTCTAATTTAGCATTGCATATTTTTAATATTTGTTTGACGTGATAATTTCTATGCAAAATAACTCCTTTTTCAAAAAGATGTGTTGGGCGTAAATTGGGCATTTTTTTTTTCTTGATGGTTTAGTCACAATGAAACTTATTTATAAACTTCACACAGCCCAGTGAACATATTTGCCCTGTGTGTGTTTATATTTATAAAGCTGGATAAGATTGGTGGGTTTGATGTGCAACCACAATTGCAAATTTTTATTTGCGCCCCAATTGTCATGGCATTTTAAAACTGTGAATTTATATTTGCAAAATTACTGTTAAAAAAGCAGTGCAAAATTTAAGCATTTAGGGTAAAACGAGTGCAGAACAGTCATATGCACTACACAAACTTTATAAATAACCCTCAATGTGTTTACAAAGCATATGTTCACTGTGCACAGAGAAAGTTTTTTTTTTTTACTAATGCCAGTAATTTTAATTACATACACTGGGCTTTGGCACAATTTAGAAAGCGTAAAATCCATTTTTCCATTGGCAAATGGGTGAATAAATACTTTTGATGGTGTGCAAAAGTGAACTTAAATAAGTTAAAAATAAATGTGTTAACACTGCATATTTTGTACATTTGACTGTTAAATTCTCCTATAAAACTCATTTACATATCTAGCAATATATATGTGTATTTGTATACCTATATGTGCATTTATATATATGTGTACTTTGAGAAAGGCTACTGTTGTTGCCGAAACGTCAGTTCTTGTGCTTTACACTTAATAAATCACGAAATATTCTTTCACCATAAGTCCTGTGCGATGCGATCCATTTTTGTTCTACTTATATATGTATATATGTCTGTGTAATTAATTTAAACTATAAGGATTTTAGATATAATAGTATAAGGCGCACTGGAGTTATGTAAAAGCACCCAGCCTGCAGCTTTGAGCATTTATATAAAAATATCAAACTCCTTGGTGATTTCTAATATCTTTACAATGTACAGGTAGTACATCATAAAAATAAACAAGGAAACCCTTCCCAACATATTTTTTTTGTTTAGGCCGATCAGTGCATTACTGGACTGCACGATGGAGACATTGCAGGATTTTTTTCTATATATAATATAGCTGAGGTGTACAGTAATGTGTGTATATATATATACATATAATATATATAACAAATCTTGGAAAATACTACATTTCTTATCTTAATATTAACATTAATATGTATCTGTGCTCTTAAATTAAACAGGACACGTACACAATGCGATATGATAGAAATACTCATTTGGAAGATTCTTTAGGAAAATCCGAGTTCTGTTGAAATGATCATTTGTTCACACCTTTAAACTCCTCCTAATAACTACTGAAACAACTGATAAAGAACGTTTTCTCTCTGTTATGAACTGGTAAAATATAAATTGTAAAATAATAGTGTGAAAGCTGGTACAAGGCAGCAAGTGGGGGAGACGCCGCTTTTGCACACAGTGTCATCATTTTTTCCAACATTAACACAATGAAAAAGCAATAAAAGGAAACTTACACATTCTGATCTGCTCCAACGTGACAGAGCCAGTGATTAATATAGGCATGTTCTGAAGCAGTGCACATGGAGGCAAGGGACTCATTTTCATGTACATTATGTGCAAAACTGAATATTTGAAATAGCTGGATATATTAAAAGGCAAAAGGACTGTGGGGAAGATTTACTGAAGTGTGAAGATTTGCAAAGCATTTTTTCCCCTTATTGACTTGCATGCGTGTTGATTTTAACTCAATGTCTGTTATTTTTCCTGCTCTAGAAGCCTATAGCACAGAATTCATTTTAAATACCCAAAGTAGTCAAACACATGCTAATGAATAGAGACATTGATCAAAGAAATACTTTAAAATACTTTAAATAATTTTTTTTCCTGACAGTGAGCAAATATTTGGAAGAGCTGGAAATCCCTCAGTATTTCCCAGTTCGATGGTTAGTATATCTGTCTCTGTGTATCTGCTGAGCGACAGGTTATCTTCCTATAATGAAACATTACTGTGAAAAGCTGACTTTGTCGCTAATGTCTCCTATCAAATTACAGTAATGTTAAATTTAAGGTGCTATAAAAATCACAATGGCTCACTTTAGGTTTGAAGCATAACACATAACATTCTTGTTTGATTAAGATTTTAGCCTTTTACGACACAAGTATCATATCATAAACCTAAAGATCTTAATAACTGAGCCTGGATCAAATGGTACACCTGATAGGGCAATGGCATTTAAAGAAATATTCTGCTTAGCAATGAAATCACTGCGGGAATGTCAGTCAAAATGTGTAGATGCCGAAAACACTAGCCAGTGTATGTTTGTGCGATAACAAGATTTGACTGACATAATCATGCAAATTTCAGTGCTTAACAATTCAGTTATACAATAGTGACCTCGCTCATAGAAGGAAATTCTTTGGAAAATTTGAAAGGATTGTTTACCTTTAAATAAACTTTTAGTGTGGTTTAGAGAGTGATATTTTTTATCCTTTTTGGTTTTTAAATTATTTCAGTTTTAGCCAGCAACTCTCCAGCAGTTATCTGCTTGTTATGGTCCAAATTACTCTAGCAGCCAGGCAGTGGTTTACACGAGAGACTTGAATATAAATAGGAGAGGGCCTGAAAAAATGGATAGGTAATAATAAGTAACCATAACAATAAAACTGAGGCCTCACAGAGAAATTTTGGCTGGCAGGGTCGGGGACCCGCATTTGAAATCTGGAAAGAGTCAGAAGGACCTTAACCAAGAGACTGATGTTCTTAAGGAAGGCTCGAACTGTCCAAACAAGAGCCATGAACATCCTTATAAACAATAATGTTATCAGTTATAGTTGTGCTTAGTAATGTAATTCCTGGCACATGACTTATATAAACTTGTGTATTATAATAAATAATGTACCCCCTGTTATAAAATATGAGGATATGGGAAGTCACTCAGGACATCCATGACCATGTTCCAAGACTTTATATGGTCATGAAACTCCTCAGTAACTTATTATATATTTATATAAGATCTATTCTATTGCATTAACCTGCACAAATATAAACACCTTTGATAAGGAATACTGAACTGTTTTTAAAGCTGATTTTTAGTCAATTAGCAGCATGGGTGCTAATTTAAAAGAATTCTATTAAAAAGCTGTTTTTCTCTTTATTAAGACAAGCTGCTGTCAGTGCTGTAGATCCAATCATATTTCATTAATAGCATTAATCCCCTATTACTGAATTGGTTCGGCATCTGGGTCTAAGAAAATGAGGTCAATATCCAAAACACTGTAGCCTGGAAATGATTTCATGGAGCTGCAATTCAGATGGATTAATTCCAGTACAGTTCTGTAAAGTCAACATGGCTGAAGACTAGCTACATCACAGACTTTGTTGCTCAGGTCTGGATCAGGTTTTTGATGAGGTAATTTCCCAGGAGTTTAGCACTTAGAAAGTATACAGGGCGTCCTTCTTGGACGGACTTGGTAGGTTATTCTTCTTTTTCTTCCTGTTAAATTGCCCTTTATAAGTTGCACATGGACCTTTATGATGTGAAAAAAGTTTTAAACAAGGCCCATATGGTTTGTGGCACACTTCCCCAAACAATTGGATACATAACTTGCGACTCTTTTTTGGCAAATGTGATGGAATTAACAACAAATGATATTAAATGAGATATCATCCATTCTATAGTATGGAATTAATAAAGCCCAGAGCTTTAAATTGCCATTAAAAGAGATTCTTTCACCACATTGATGTATTAACTAAGAACAGACCTATGACCTCTCATTGCCCAAAAAGGATAGTTTCATTATTCAACGCAGTTCAGAACAATACATTCATTTATTTAACGGTATGAGTAAGTCAATGATGGAGGAACAATGTATGAACTCAATAATATTTTAATACAACTGAGATATGCAATGTGATTAATATATTTATGGTAGAACTAGTGATTAAGAAATTGACTTCCCTGTTCACCTTCAAGAGGTTCAATCAATGGTCATGTCCTTGGGTCAAGTTAAAGGGAAACTAAAATTAGATTTTGCCTAATCCTGTTTTAGAAGAATTGAGTCTTTCTCTCCATAATTTCTCAAACTGGGATTGGGACCCTTTAAAAATAAAGGGATTATCTTTAATTTAAACATTTGCTGTTGATGTTGCATATTAGCAAAATTATATGCACAATATCGGTAAATTAAAGATTTGGTTGTCCTTTTTTAGCAATTAAAATGTTTACAGATGAATGCAGATCTAAGGCCCATATTGCAAAAGGGTGAAAGGGCCTAGGCCAAAGTTACACTGAAATATTTAGGTCTATGGGAAGAAACCAAGGTAATTTCTGTGTTAAGCTTAACTAGCCAAATTGGATTCTATCCAGTTATACTAGATTCACACCAGTTTCTGTGCAGTTTATAGCTATAAACATTAGAGATTTTGTGCATGTCTTGGTCTTAACTACCCACTGTACTCGGTACAAATGTGTAGAGATGTGGTCATAGACCATGCAGTGCTTTAGTACATTGTCACTGGAATTTGCCATTAGTTTAGCATTATATTATGTCAACAGCAATATATGGTACTGTCAAAGTAACTTGTAATATATCAGAATTCACAGAAATGGAGTTAACTCCAGATTTTTGTTAATAATATGACATTTGAAACAAATTGTTAGTAGATGTTTCAGTATTCATTGATATAGTATGTAATTTGCAAATCCTAAAAATGCCTAGTAAATAGTTGCTTACCCTCACAAATACAAAACTTTACTTAACTTTAGATATATTATTAGTAGATCTGTACTTTTATGCACTGAGGCTAGGGTGGGTGCCCTCTGGTTCCTGTGGTTTTATTTTTAACATTTAAAGGAACAGTAACACCAAAAAATGAAAGTGTATAAAAGTAATACCAATATAATTTACTGTTGCCCTGCATTGCTACAACTGGTGTGTTTGCCTCAGAAAGACTGCTATAGTTTATATAAGTAAGCTGCTGTGTAGCCATGGGGGCAGCCATTCAAAGGAGAAAATGCACAGGTTACTTAGCAGATAACAGATAAACCCCCATTATATGGGGCTTATCTACTAGTTATCTGCTATGTAACCTGTGCCTTTTCTCCTTTTTTCCAGCTTGAATGGCTGCCCCCATGGCTACACAGCAGCTTATTTATATTGTAGCTTTTCTGTAGCAAAAACACCAGTTTTTTGCAGAGCAACAGCACATTATATTTAATTACTTTAAAACTCTTTAATTTTTTGATGTTACTGTTCCTTTAAAAGGGCAACTAGTTAGCTTGATGAAATAGCTGTAAATGTTTGCTTTACTATTGTTTTAGAAAATTCTTGTTAGTTTGTTACTGACAATTGTTTTGTCTATTTTACTCTTTACAGTTTTGGTCCTGCTAAATAGTTAAACCTATTCATTTTGCCTACAAACTTTTCTTGATTTTTAAAATGCATTACTGAATTATGGTTATTGGATTCTAGCATCACGCAGTCTGATCACATATTTCCAATTCACAGAGGCAAAAAATTGCAGCGCTCCTTTTATTACTCTTAATATACAAGAATTGTGTAATTTAACAAGTTTACAAATTAATGTAAGGTTGAATAAAACTACTACTGCCAGTGCTACTTAACATAACCCATTATGTCCCTGTAAATATTAACATTCTACTGGTGCTATCTCTTTTTTATTATAAATATTATCTTTACCTTACATATATATTTCTATTTGTTTTTAATACAGGTATGGGACCTATTAACCAGAATGTTTGGGACCTGGGGTTTTCTGGATAAGGGATCTTTCCATAATGTGGATCTCCTTACCTTAAGTCTGCTAAAAAAAATCATTTAAATATTGAATAAACCCAATAGGATTGTTTTGCCTCCAATAAGGATTCATTATATATTAGCTGGAATCAAGTAAAAGGTACTGTTTTATAATACAGAGAGAAAGGAAATGTAAAAGATATAATATCATACAGAAAATAGAATTATTTGCTTATAATGGAGTCTATGGGAGATGGCCTTTCCATAATTCAGAACTTTCTGGATAACAGGTTCCCGGATAACAGATCCCATACCTGTACTATGAATTACAAAAAAGATTTCAGTTCCTACCTAATTACTTTTATAGGCATCATCCAATGTAAAAAAATAAAAATAAAAAAATAGATATATTTTTAACATGACAAAACAAAACTTTTTAGTGATTTCTTTTTTTCACCTCCCACATTTATCTGTTTATCAATTTTTTACAGTCAGCCTGTTGTATATAGGTTTTAATAGACATAGCATGTAACATAAATATCCAGCCTCTTAAAGTTTCAAATAATTATTTTGATTTAATGCACACAATTTATATAGTATACTCTGCCTTTTTGGCAAATGTCCCAAAATCATTTCCACTTCCTGATAATATTTTTATATCTTTTTGCAAGCCACCTGAATGTTAATAATCATGGAGAGCGTCCAAATATGCACCCTGTCTGTGCATGTAAACATATATCTGTCATTGCTACGCAATTGGAAAACTTACATTCACAAAAACGATTTCAAAATGAATTCTAAAGCATTTCAGCAATCACCACTCAGTTTTCTCTCTGTGACTGATGGTTCTACTCTCCCAATGTTAAATCACCTTAGGAAATTGTTGGTGCTGTCGGGGAATGCTGTTTGTATTAGGAATTCATGTAGATCAAAATATTATTTTTGCTTTATTTTTATATTTTAGGATTTTTTTCTCAAATTCCCACATACTGTATATTTCCATTTTTGCACGTTCTTTACACTGTTCCCGCTTGCCTTAGTTGCATTATTTTTCTTTTGTGCTTCCAATAATACACAACAGCAATAAATAAAAGCAACGATGATCTATTTTACCGTAGAATCTGTCTTTTGCAATAATATACCGACCTTTTGGCACACAAATGCAGAACATGTGAGCAGTTGTTTAGCCAAGTTTGACTGAAATATGTAATGTATATATCTGTAGAATTAACACACACTTTTAATTCAGGTTTGCATAAAGATGTTTAGCGAGGGGTTTAAAATAAAGACTTTTATTCCGTAGCCAAAGACTCACAGACTCAGCTTTCCATACAAGGAATTAATAACAAATTGCTTCCACGCTATAATATAACTGGAAAATCTTTGTGGGCCAAGAGTTAACAAAGTAAAATGTTTAAAAACTCATGAAATGAACTGTTTCCGCTTTACATCTGGCTTTTATCAATATTCAGTCAGTTTCAGAAGTAAAGGTATACAACCAAAAATACACAATCTCTTTAGTCAGATAATTCAATTTTGTAAATGAATTACTTATGTGTCTATAAGAAAATACATTCCTGTGCCCAGACGTCTTGGTAGCTGCATGTGAATAAAGTCCAATTGGAATATAAGATATTTTTGTAATTGTAGTTTCACTTGAAAAAAGCAACTGTTAAACTATTACCTAAAATACACGGGAGTCCTTCCTGTCACAAAAAGGGTTAAGGTTTGTTTCTTAAGGTGTCTTTATTGCTTAAAGCTAGACAAAATATGTCTGATTTATTAGCAATCCCATTGAATTATTTGGTTTAATAATACATTTTAGAATAAACAGGTTCATCTTTTTTAAGTGAATTTCAAAATAGCTCATCTTCTTTAAACTTTTTTGAGATCAGGGTCAAGGTTTATAAATGTATAAACATATTCTCTTTTTCACAAGATGGCACTGACTCAAGGAATAAAAGGATACTTTTTCTATAGATCCTTGTTAAGGCCCCAGGTTGTGTATACAGTAGAGTTTTGAGTTCCAGCCTTAGAAAGGATATTAATGAGCTGGAAAGGGTGCAACAAACATGCGCAACTAGACTGAAACAATTACACTCTGAGGAAAGACTATCAAAGTTTTGGTTTTCTTCTCTGGTGAAAATGTGCTTGTGACAGGACAAACTCTTTAGAATTACAAAGAAGGACATTATAGACAAATAGAGAGGGGGTATTTTTTTTCACATAGAAGCAGGGGCGGGCTAACCCGAGCAGTCACCTTGGCCCCCCTGCACACATGAGAACAAACGAGTGTACCCTCCCCCCCAAGAGCACAGTGACTTTACGGGGGGTGGGAAGGACAATGCAGAGACACTGGCCAAGACAGCCAGGACTAGGGGTAGGCAGGAGAGGTACCTGCCTGGCACCTGCCAACTGTTGCAGGATATTTTGTTATGGCAGAGCAATCTAATGACTGTAAGGGCAAAGACATACTAGTAGCAGCTACTTGTCGAGGCTATCAAAGTAGACAATGCTGAACATTTACTGTCCCTATGTGTTTTAGCTGTCTATGGCAGTGCTGTCCAACTGGCGGCCTGTGTGCCCCCCCACCTGTCTGGCTGCTGTGACTGCTTACCTTTGTGTAAGATTTAAATGGTATCAGTAGTGAGATTAACTGGCCCCCTGCATGGTTAACACCTCAGATTCAGGCTGTATTGTTCAGACTGTAAGGTCCCACATTTTTCACCTGTTCACACCTCAGACAGACTGTAGAAGCAGAGCCAGCATTATGTCACTGTATGTACTGCCTTGCCCTATGCTGCCTGTGTGTATGGCACACACAGTGGGCATAAGGCAGGCAGAGTATGGCACACACAGGCAGGGTAGGGCAGGCAGAGTATGGCACACACAGGGGGCATAAGGCAGGCCGAGTATGGCACACACGGGCAGGGTAGGGCAGGCAGAGTATGGCACACACAGGAAGGGAGGGTAGGGAAGGCAGAGTATGGCACACACAAGCAGGGTAGGGCAGGCAGAGTATGGCACACACAGGCAGCATAGGGCAGGAAGATTATGGCACACACAGGCAGTACTCTGCCTGTGCCCTGCCTGGGAGTGCCATACTCTGCCTGCCCTATGCTGCCTGTGTGTGCCATACTCTGTCTTCCCTATGCTGCCTGTGTGTGCCATACTCTGCCTGCCCTATGCTCCCTGTGTGTGCCATGCTATGCCTGCCCTATGCTGCCTGTGTGTGTCTTACTCTGCCTGCCCTATGCTGTCTGTGTGTGTAATACTCTGCCTGCCCTATACTGCCTGTGTGTGCCATACTATGCCTGCCCTATGCTGCCTGTGTGTGTCTTACTCTGCCTGCCCTATGCTGTCTGTGTGTGTAATACTCTGCCTGCCCTATGCTGCCTGTGTGTGCCATACTATGCCTGCCCTATGCTGTCTGTGGGAGGTGAACCTGGCAGGGGTTTGTTCTGGAAGTTTGTTAGCATTTGGAAATAGTCATTATATGGTCCCTAAGGTGTGTAATTACAGTATATGCTGGGGGTTGCTGTGCTATCAACAGGAGAGGAGAATGATATAATATAATTCTTTCACATATGAATGAAGGGTGATATCCCTACAGTGAGCACCAAACATTTGAGTTTTTGCTGTGCTACCACTATTACTGTGGGTGTGGTCTTAAAAGCTCTTGTAATAACATGGGTGTGGTTTGAAGTGGGAGTGGTTTAAAAAAGGGGAGTGGTCAACACTGGCTTTCATTATCAGCCCTCCACAATGTAGGCCAGAAAAATTCCGGCCCTCGGTACCACAGAAGTTGGTCAGCACTGGTCTATGGTGTTTAGTTGCCATGAAAAAGTAGCTGCTACTAGTAGTTCCATGTGCCTTCACCCTTGGTAAGCCACCATACCACGTCAAGGTAAACCCCGTATGGTGGTCCTATCTTGACCATATTTGAAAAATATGACCAGAGGTAAATAGATAGGACCACCATACGGGGTTTACCTTGACGTGGTATGGTGGCTTACCAATCTTATGATCATAATTTTGTAACTAAAAACCCCTGTTTCTTGTCAATATACTGTATGCACTAGCATGAAACTAATAGACAATTTACTTATGAAACAGGGGACCAGGGAATGTGCATTGATCAATCCCTTTTGTCTTTCTCTAGCATGAGATTCCACATCAAAGGCTGATCACTTATCCGAAACTTCTCTTCCTTTATAAAATATAATATAAAATATATAATTAAATATCAGGGGAACATTTGGAAGTCTTCGGGATCTTTATCCTGAATTTAAAAAGTATCTATGATGAGTGTGTATTGAGTTAAGATTCATTGAAAGACTTTTTGTCTGCTAAGGGCTCTTACCCCATTATTTAGGGAGTGGTGTTGAATGTCAGACTCACCAACTCATTGCCAAATGTAAGGTTGGGGGGAATCCTATAATAGAGGCACATAGCAACCATGTACAAAAGGCATGAGATAATTGTGTTTACCTTTCATTCACCTTCCACAAGATGGCAGTAAGCAGTCCCTTGAGCGCTAAGTAAAGGATTTTTAATACCTCACTCAACCCCCACACCCTGCATAGGAAATAACTGGTAATAAAATGATACAATGTTTTTGCATTTTTTTGAATTTCTGTTATAATGGTTTGGATTTTAATATGGTTACTGATTAAAATACCAGCCTTCTATCTAGATCCACTGCAATTTCAAATCAGGCGTTTTCAGTGTCAGTGGTTATTTATAACCTATCACACTGACTGGTATCCAGATGGGGTTGTGAATCAATAACCTTAGCAGTCCAGTAGCACCAGAGGCAACAAAGACAACAGGTGAGTGGCTACTTTAGATTACTACAAAATGCCTTGCTTATTTTTGTGAATGTGAATATATTTGTTTCAGAAGACAACTCAGCACCTACATTATATTTTGCCCATGCAGCAGCTTTACAGACATTTAGCCCTCCCCCCAAAAACTTGCTTCCTGACAGTGTCAATCTGATGGGCCCCTCCCAAAAACACCAAGCTCCTCCCCCCTTCCTGAAAATAACAAACCAAACTACAAGTGATATCTTCGGTAAAGAGGCAACAGCTTGTTTATTAAACATGTAAATAACGACCAACATAAACCAACAAAGTTAGGCAATGTACAAAAACATTTATATAACCTTTAACTATTAAATCTCGTAACATCTGATAGCCCCTGAAGACAGAACACAATTGTCCCCAAGAGTGAGAGGCCCGCCTCCCGTCCTTCCTAGGTGCAGCTTTCCTCCTTTCCTCATGCCCCCTTCCACCGGGCCCCTTCCATCACTTGGCCCAGGCCTAACTCCTGTTATGCCCTACACTTATTACCACTATCACCGCGTACCCCCCCAAGGAAGCCCATCCCGCTGCGACACCATTCTAATACCTACCCCCTACACTGCTGCCCCCCTTGTTCTGGGGAGGGTGGACAGGAGCTGCTCAAGGTAAAGAGAACACTCCCCTATACTTCCTTCCCCTTTTAACCCCTCATATCTCCTCACAGCAGTCAAGGAAACTACAACACCCGTAATCCCTAATACCCTCCTCTGCCTATCCTCCTTCCTAGCCCTGTCATGGCCCTGTTGTTCCCAGTTCCTGGCTCACTCTTCACAGGCATTTTTTTTTTCTGACAAGGTTCCAATCCTGATGGCTTGAGAATATGCAAAGGGTGCCCAGAGCACAGTTGTAAGTACTGTATTGCACAAGAATTAGGACAATTTAAAGGTAAACCAGCTTTGGGGTCATTTCTCACCCACCCAGTTTATCAGGTTATCGTATATTGTAATGCATACAGTAGCCTTACACATTGTTTAATGGATAATAACAATAAAACAATATTGAAATGACTTGCCACTGTAAATTAATTTAATTTCTTGGAAAAGCAATATTATTGTAATTATGTTACTTGTAAATTAGATAGCAGGAATGTGGTGAATATATATCTGAGAATAATTTCTTTTTATAACTGAATTTCAATAGATCTTTTCTGGAAAACCCATTCAATGCAAATATTTACAGCACCATAGCAGGAAGGCTCGTAGCTAAATGCATACAGGCTGATTTCCATGGCAATTCATTTACAGATGGTAAGTTACTCTACATGTGAGCTGTGGCCATGGACAGGGCAAGGCAAATATTTCAAATTTTTAATTCTTTCATGAACTCACCAACATGGCTCTATTTTAAAAGTGACTGGAAAGATGCATTTAGTGCTCTTTGGGGGGAATGTAATAAAAGTTGGTAATGGAAAAATTACTCACAGTTTGAAAATGTATGCCCCTGTGAGAACAAATTTGCCTTTGCGCAAATTTAATATGGGCTTTGCAAACGTGGAAACGGTTTAGTGACCACTTCTGACAGGGGCCCTGGACTACATGCTCACCACTGCGACAGAATTATTTAAAAGTTGTGGCGACTAATTGCTCCATGTGTCTTTGCCCTAAAGGGCTGTGGCAACTGATACAAAAGCCCAAAACATATGAGGGTTCATTAATGACCCCAACACAGTTGCATTCATGCAAATTTCACAGAATCAGTTGTATGTAAAATCCCAATTTTAAAGGTACATTGAACTCTATATGTGCTGCCTTCCTGTTCCATATCGATCACTGCTGCTCCAATTGACACAGAGGAACTCTGGACCTACTACCACTCCCTGACCAGATGGTAGCTCCAGGTTCCCTTAGCAAACTGCGTCAATGGTGCATTGCACTTGAACAGGGCACACATCCAGGCCCGGATTTGTGGAGAGGCCACAAAGGCCTGGGCCTAGGGTGGCAGAAGTGTAGGGGCGCCCCGCCGCAAGAAAAATTTTAAATTTAAACCTCTCCACACAGCTCCGTATGGGAGTTTAAAGGAGCGTATGTGCACTCGTGGGTGCGGGGGGGGGGGGTTATCGCGCGATCGCGAATAAAAAATATTCGCCTCAATTGCATTAGTTACAAATCCCTTTTGGAATCGCAATAATGCTCAGATTTTTGGGAAAAATGTTGCAATACGGGGAAAAAACATGCATTTAAAATTGTACTTTGCTCACTGTACTTGCAGATGTATGGTTTAGAATTTCATGCCCAATTCTTTGTTGACTTTTGAATTCTGTGAATGGTAAAATACAACAAAAGTCCTAGAAAGGGTAGTTCCTAGGCATACAAGTCCTCTGCAGGGTATACTACATGACAGCCAGTTATGGAAATCGTGATCAGGGTATTTCCGAGTATTTCTAAATACCCCTTATCTATCAGCACTTACTCCCTTGTGTGTTTCAATATCTTATAGCACAAAGTGTCACATACAGAGGCGTTTACTTTACCTTTTTAAATAACCTTTATAGTATCTGTTTCTGGTGAACTCGTTTGCTTTCTTGACTTGTGTTTTTTTTCTCTACTTCCTAAAAAAATGAAAAGCTAACCCTTCATTTTGTTTTAAAGTGGGTCTATTTATTGTCAAGCTGAGATACACATTTCACAGTTTACTCACACTCAACATTATAACTGATCCACATCCTGTGCAACCACATACCTTTTTAATAAATCATCTGGAAAATTTGCCTCAGTATGGAAATTATTTTGTTAAAAAGTAGATGGCAAGAGGGAGAGTAAAGGAGAAAGAGGAGGAGGAAATTCTGGTTTTTAGATAAATATAAAGCAAATCTGTGCTGCATTTATCAGAACTGTAACTACAATGCATTAAGATATCATGAAATATCATATCCATTTGAAAGCCAGCATGAATGGAAAATATATTTCCAGTTTATCTGCAATTTGTTTTATTTTGCAAATTATATAAAATAACTGATATCTAATCTTTGGGTGCTGGAGGATGCAGGGAGTTCTAGTTCACTAGGACCTGAAGTGCCACAACTTAGCCATCACTACTCTACAGAGACCTGATATTCACTAATTGCCCCTAATAGAATTCCCGCAGACCAACCCACAATCCTCTGTTCTGCACTATGATACTAAACAGTCATAGTAGAATTCCAGATGTTGAAAGGAATTATTATTATTTCCAAAAAACAGGACTCTAAACTAATAATGAGTACGCAATTAAATGTAAATAATGGAGAACTGTAATTTTGCATGCTTTTTCCATATGGCTACTTCAAGTGGAATTTATATGATTCATCATTTGGATACTGTTGGTTATAATTTTTTTTACCTCAGAATGTTTTATTTTTGTGTATATATATATATATATATATATATATATATATATAGGCAAAATCACAATCAGTTCTTCTTAAGCTGGCCATACAGGCACAGATGATATTGTACAAAACCTCGAAACCTTTAGTCTTTAGTAGTCTTTATGACATACAAATACTGTAATTTATTATTTGAAAACAACCACTAGTGCATTGCTGTCCCTCATCAGAAAGTCATCTTGGGTAAGCCATCTTGAGTACTTATACATAATAAATACACATGTACTGTTTGTCTATTTTGCATCAACAGCCTGAAGGTGCAATATGGATCTGTGCAAACAATCCATAACAATCTTCTTCTCACTTCTACATCAGCTCTAATTGTAGGAACCTATTATGTTAATACACCTATGACCCAAAGATATAGTGACCACTTCCTGCACACCTAGGGGCTGATTTACTTACCCACGAACGGGTCGAATGGAGTCCGATTGCGTTTTTTTCGTAATGATCGGTACTTTGCGATTTTTTCGTATGTTTTGCGATTTTTTCGGATTCTTTACGAATTTTTCGGATCCAATACGATTCTTGCGTAAAAACGCGAGTTTTCCTATCCATTACGAAAGTTGCGTAAAAAGTTGCGCATTTTGCGTAGCGTTAAAACTTACGCGAAAAGTTGCGCATTTTTCGTAGCGTTAAATCGTAATGCGCAAAATCGTATTGGATCCGAAAAATTCGTACAGAATCCGAAAAAATCGCAAAACATACGAAAAAGTCGCAAAATATTCGTTTTCAAGTCGGAACTTTTCCAATTCGGGTCGGATTCGTGGGTTAGTAAATCAGCCCCCTAAAGTATAGTTTTTGTAAATGGGTGGCACTTCCTCTTTGGCCTTCCACTGCTGTTCAGAGGCCCAGTTCAAGGCCCAGTAAAGCTGGTGGCCCTACAGAGGGACAACCCTTCTAGTGTCAGGGAACAAAGTATTTCATAGACCCTAACAACGTATTTCATAGACCCTAATATAAAGTTGTTTTTCCTTCTCTCTAAAGCAGCAGTTACAGACTAGGAGCAAACTTGCAGGTTGCATGTTACTTTCTTCCCTATCATTAAATTAGTAATTACATACCCCTACCATGTGGATGCATCTGTCAGTGTCCCTTTGTCAGAAACTAATAATGGTACCCACCTGTTATAAGATCCTTCTTTAAAATTTCCTAAATGTCTTGCCAACATACATTTAGTTTTATATGGATATGAATTTTGCCCCTTAGTTCTGCAATTTTTAAAGTCCCTGATCTATGCCCGAACTACTAATGGTCATTATACTGACCACTGAAGATAAGAGAGCTACTACTTCACTAGTGCACAAGTAGTGCATTTTAACATATGACAGATTGTCTTGGCACACAGATTGTCTTGGCATGCAGATTGAGGTGCAACTTGGAGGTAGGGTTAGCTAGCTGTGTGGCAGAGAACTGGGGCTAGGGTTCAGCTGTAGTGATGGGCGAAATGTTTCGCCAGGCATGGATTCGCAGCGAATTTCCGCGTTTCGCCATTGGCGGATTGTTTCGCGAAACGGATTAAAAAATTTGCTGCGCGTCCAAAAATTGTTGCAGGCGACAAAGCAATAGCCGCAGGCGACAAAAGAATAGATGTGGGTGACAATTTTTTTGACACGCGCCATTTTCACTGTTTCGTTAATTTTTCACCGTTTCGCGAATCTTTTAAACTTCGCAAATTTTTCGGCGAAACGGGACAGATTCGCTCATCACTATTCAGCTGCATTCCTTTTGGTGTGCCTTATGGTATAAGCAACAGTAGCAGCAAACTGATTCTGTATGCCAAAAATATAATCTAAACACTGGCAAAGGCACATGGCAGGGTATACAATAAGTTACATAGGGGAGTTCAGATTTTAATAAATGTCAGACATTCGTGGAAATTAGTTTATTAACATTTTTAAAAAGAAAAAAAAAATGTGAAAAGTTTTAGTAAATATGCCCTGTAATGAAATATTGGAAGCCTGCGTGTGTTTTTTAAGATTATCCCCAAAACTAAGATTTTATTTTTAAACAAGTGCACTTAAATTCCAGTGCAAAATATTTCTGGAAGGTGACACAATAGTGTACAAATATATATACAGTCTTTTGGCCACTCTAAACTCACCAACTGTAGATACATTTAGAAAAAACCATGAGCACTATATTTTACAGGTAATTTAAATTTTTTAGCTCGTTCTTCCCCCTCGTCACCTTACCCCCCCCCCCCCGTTAATGCTGCGGGCTCTAACACTAACACTGTTGATGAACTACAAGCTGAACATACTAATTACTTTGTAAATATACAATTTTAAGGCACAATCAGCAGTAAAATAAAAATTATTATAACAATGGAAGTAAATCAATCTGTCCCATTTGATTGGATATAATCACAAGAAAAATTGCTAATTGAATGCTTCCTTCTTTAATCTGACCTAGCCGTAGACCATGCCACTCCAAAGATCAGCTTACAAATCACAAAGTAATTTTATTATTACTACTGATGGCTGATGGACATTGTTTTAATCTGATGCAAGACAGGCTGTAAACATTGGCACTTAGTTACGCAGTGAGCCTGGAAACAAATTGATGTTCAGCATTCCATTAAATTATACAGTCTAAGGTCTTTATTTCATATGCATATTTACTCAGACCAATCCTGGTACCACAACTCACCACAAGCACAGCTTACTAGTAATCAAGTAATACAAAGTTCACAAGGTTCCTTTTTCATGGGGGAATGCTTTAATCAAGATTAATTTTTTCCAGTTTGGCAGTAACTGGAGCTTTTCCTGTTCTTTTCAGCCCTCCTTTTAGACAAAATTATCAAATTTCCAGCACAATTTAATAAAAAAAAAAATAAATCTGCGTGTGGGTCACTTATAAAAGAATTACATGGAAGAAATAAAATGACTTTTGGAAAGAAATAAAGGCAGTTTCTTATACTTTGGTAATACATCTTGGTCCCATGCAATTATGTTTTCCAAATTTCACTTGGCTTGATGAACCTATTTATTTTTATGGGAACACCCATTTTAGCTGAATTCTTGGGTCAGTTGTTTTAAAAAAGTTTTTCAACTTATAGAACAACAACAGGAACATTTAATGTAACAACTCTCTTCCTCTTGCTCTATACATATGGAGTCACATATGAGAGAGACATATGAAATGGTCTAGGTGTTTCAAACACATTATAAATACATTATTTATGGTTTTATCGTATTTTATCTTTGGAAAAAAATAACAGAAGAACAGTATTTGCTAATACCTGATCAGAAAAAATCCAACTGATACAAATATACATATACATCTATACACTCAGTTATATAAACTATATGTACTGATATCTATTCTAAACTGTAAATCTTAAAGGAGCAGGAAAGGCATTTTGTCATTTTAATGCCTATAGATTTGCCACATTAGTGCCACCTAGAATGCTATATTTATTTTGCAGAAAGCTTTACCATACCTGAGTAAACTGCCCTAAAAGCTCTCTCCATTTCTTCAAGATAGCAGCTGCCATTTTGGCTTGGTCTTTGTAGCTTCCTGCTGTAGCTCTAGCCATTGATAGCTCAGATCACACATTCTTATGGGAGGGGGAGTGAATTCTTATGAATTCATATGGGAGGGGGAGAGGAGAGAGCTGTGCAGATTGGTGCCCCAAACCTGAAGGGGCCCTAAGGAGAGGAAGTCTGATACCAAAGAACATGTTTACATGAAAGAAGACAAGAATCCTTGTATTTCTTTAGAAACAGGACTCAGTGCAGCTTTTCTGTGAGTGCTTATGGCTGTATTTACATAGACCTTTCTGATAAAGCTTACTTAGTTTTTACCTTTACTTCTCCTTTAAAAACACAATAGCCTTGGATATAATGCTTGCTCAAAAAGTCATGTTGTCTATAATCCCCTCTAATTTACTTGTAAAGAGTAACCATTACCCCTCACAAGCATCTTTTTTCCAGAGAAATCAACCCCAACCTTGACAGTCTAACCTCATAGTTTAAATCTTCCATCCCCTTTACCAGTTTAGTTGCACGTCTCTGAAATCTCTCCAGCTGATTAATGTTCTTCTTATAGACTGGAACTGCTTTACCAAGACCAAAATTATGGATTATTAATTATTTAGAGGCAAAATTATGCCTTTTTAGCATTAAACTAGCATTTATGTTATTTCTACTAAAGTTCATAACTTTGAATGTTGATAAATCAGCCCTATATTATGTACAGTATCATCTATTAGACTTTATACCAGTGGGAGCCTTGTGTACAGATTTTAGCTCTCACATTCCAACTGGAAGACTATCCAGGGACAGATTAGATTACATGACAGGTAATGAGCAGTCTGCTAACAGTACTAAACGAGAACCTGTAACCTAATAATAATTTATTTAAGTCACTGTCAAAAATGTCTTTGTTTGTTACCTATATATTTAAATCAAATTCCTATATGGCCACCCAGTATCAACCCAAACAAGGCTGCATTTTATTGGCCTACGTTATTTCACAGACACATACATATGGCTATATACTAAGTAGTTACCCCATCATTACTGGTGTTTTTCTGCTTTCCTTATCAAGTCCTAGGGGCAGATATATTATTGATCTGGGGGATTTTTAGTTTTAGTTTATGATTTATTAAAGGAGAAGGAAAGGCTAAGTCACTTGGGGGTGCCAAAATGGCCTTTTATCCCGGGCTGGTGCCCCTGTAAGGAGAAAACCGCCCCAGCCCACGGTACCTGCAGCGACTGTCTCCTGTTCCTTCTTCCGTCTTTGCGCGATTGCGCATGCGCAGTAGAGTGAAAAGCCGAACTTAAACAAAAAAGTCGGCATTTTCATTAACTGCGGGCCAGGGATTCTGAAGACAGAAAAAGAAGGAAGAGGAAACATTCGCTGCAGCTACCCTGGTTTTCCCCTAACAGAACCAGCCTGGGGTAAAAGTTAAGCGATTAACATTTTGACACCCCCAATTGACTTAGCCTTTCCTTTCACCAGCACTGATCACCATTCTGTTTAATGGAGTGGTAGTGCTCAACTGTTTAGCAGCCCATTTGTTGCCCATTTGAACCCTTATTCCCTGATGCAAATGTCATGTGAGGAGAAATGATCTGGGCAATTCCACTCTCCAGAACAGTAAAAATTAATTATTAAAACCTAAGTATTGTTACCAATGATGAATTTACTGTTATATGTTACAAGTGGAACACAGCATATGTGGCCATTACTGTGTCCATTACAATAACTGGAGATCATTTGAAGTTTTGTTCAATCCTTGTGGCTTTCCTATGAATAAGTAAGGGCCCTGCTGCTATGTATTTTCCTTCTCTGTCACTCCCCTTTATCTTGGCTGCATATAAAAATTGATATGAGCCAAGAATACAAAATATTTATAAAGGTAAACCTTCTAATGCATTACTTTCTTATTTTCAAAATCTTAAGGTGACCAAACATTACTGTACCCTTAACAATTGCTTTGATCTTTTTGGCTGGACTGCAGGACATTTCTGCCAGACATTTCCTCTCAATACATTTTTATAATTTATTTTTCATTTGTATATAAATATACCCTAGAGTTACTCTTCTTTCTGATAAAGATTCATAATAGCACTCACATTTATAAATCAAGTACCTGCACTATGAGACATACATTTTGGAGGTTTTTCATACACTTAAGAATTGCCTTAAGAAGCACCTGCATCACAGACATATTGCTTCTAGGGAGTAATTCTGCCTCTTTGAATGGCAGACGAGGGCTGACCTGTGAAACATCCTTGGAAAGTAACCACATTGACATATATCTTCTTGCTTGGCCTTTCAACTTATTCTTCTTTACTTACAGGCCTGAGCCAAGGAAATAAAATAACAGGATGAAGAATCAATGAAGTAGTCAAAAACACAGATTTCTGTACATGCATTTTTAACTGATTTGTCTTAAGTGGCCCTGTGAACAGGAATTTTCAGACACAGGGAAACTCACATGGCTGAAATGGAAATATCACCTCAGATTTGTGCTTGAAGCACTAGTTTATTTTAGTTATGTATTAAACAACAGTCACTCAGTCTTCTTTGTAGTTTATAACTTGTTACATCTACCTCTTATAGGCAACCACAACTATTACATTTATTGTGATCACCTAGTGGAGGTTTCTTTCTCACCACAATTAACATTTTATTACACAACAGCAATATAACTACCTATACAGGGGGGCCCAGGCGACGGGGGGGGCTAAAGGTGGGTGGGGGAGGAGGGACTCTTCTCACCGGGCCCCCTCAGAAGATTTCTTTGCAGGGGGGCCTGAGAGAACCAAGTTGTGCCACTTTTACACAACATAAACATTTATATCCCTACACGCATTAAAACATTTTATAGGTATAATTCACTTTTAAAATTAACATGAATTATAGTGTAAAAAACTACACTATAGAAGCTTTGCATTTAATTTTCATTTTGCACTTGTTTTTAAAATATTTTAACTTTTTCCGTAGCAATCAGATAGCAGTTAAGAAGTAGGAATGCAAAATGAATAGGAGAAGACTTCAAGAGTAAAATGCACCGTAACAACCATTTTTTTTAGCTCTGCAACCATTTAAAAATGCAGAAAAAAATTGTAAATTCAAGATTTTTTTTTTTACAGTTTCATTCAATCTCTTTTTTTAAAAAAAAAAAAAAACAACAGATCTTTTATCAGGTATCAGTTGTGTTTTATCAGGTATCAGTTGTTTTGGCCTCAATGTACATGTGCATCAATAAATCGGGCATAAACTGAATAAACTCAGCATCTCAAAGTCTACCAACTGCCTGCTTTCTGCTTCTTACAACTGCACCAAATTTTAAGACCCTAAAGGGCAAATTAGGATAAATTTCTGGCTTGTTGTGCATTCAGTGTCAGGATTCCGAATCCCACGCCTTTTGTAATGTATTTACTGTTATTTCCTATACAAGGAATCACGATACCACAACCTAGAAACACATCTTCATCCTACATGTTGGGTTGTATTCATAGGAAGATGTGTGGGGGCACACTCTAAAGAAAGAACACCTAAATATAAGAATATAACAGGTAGTGCTAGCCAAATTCTTCGCTGAATCAAGACATGGATTATGATTTTGCCAGAAATAAAAACTTAACAACATTAAATAGAATATAAGGAAATGTACGATTCACCTTAGTATGGTATTTACTTATGCCTCTTTATTTTTGTGTACTGGGAAGCACTTCAAACCATTTGTTTTACCTTCTAGCGCTATTCAAGGCTTGTTGTAATAAATATATTTTGAAATTGTCAATAAAAAGTCAGTAAAAGTAAAACATTACTAAAACCATGCACACTAACAGCTGTTACCAGACATGCTGCAATGGGTGGTGCTTTATGATCTGCATTTTATGTGATTCCCTGGTTGTGGTCTGCTAAATGCTGAAGGCGATGAAGGATAGGTTGATGATGTGCAATATATTGTTGTTTACTTTATTCACTGTTATACAGACCCACCAAGTTACTTCATCTGGGAAAAGTGCTATCGACAGATATAGTTGTACTTTAAATAGATGTACACAAGTGTACAAGTTAGGCATTTAGCCAAAAGTTTGTCATTTAGGCGTTCTATCACCTCATTAACTTGGGTCATACATCATAACAATGCACCTCGCCTATATGATTAAATGCTTATTCCCTGGTGCATTGGTTTATGCTCCTGGCAGGTTTATAAGCAAACGATGACATTTAGATCTCTCTTCTGCTTTGTAGACTAAAGGACTTAACAGAGAAATTTGCATTTCCCATTGCTTAAGGATAGGTTTGTAGGCAATAGCCCTGAATAAATGCAGTACACACACATTGCAACACTTGAAATTATAATAATAAAAGCACACCTGCATATTCTGTGCTAACACATGCACTGCAATCTAATTATTGTGATTAGTTTGTCACAGCATTAAGTCCAAACACTGATATATTTTCTACAACACTATTATATACAGTCCACACCCTAATCTGCCAAGGCCCAGAGTGTCAGTGTGGAGGAGGCAGACATTTTATTCAATATATAACAGGACTTTAATTCATTCAGGGCCTTGCGTGACAAAATAAGGGCCTTTTAAGAGCAATGCTTCTGATCCAGCATAAAGCCAGTGATCCAGTACAGTATTAGGAACCATGACTGTCCTAAGGACAACTGGGAAAATGCAGCACAGATAAGAAGCTGAGTACTGTACAGTGCATTTTATGCCTTTTTAGAACTCCCTCTACAATTGTGTTGTTCATTAAAAGTGACCAGATTATTAAGTATAAGAATAGGTTGAAGAATGCTTCAGCTACATCATATAAATAACCAGTAATAGTGCTGGAACAGTAAAAAGTTATTTGTCTTATCTCTGTTCTCTGCCTTTCTTAATTCACCTCCCTCCTTCACATTGCTTAATGTTATTTGCTTCTCTGCCTTGGTTTCCTTTTCTCGTCTGCTCTTCTTTCCCATTCCCCTACCCCATTTTCTTTCTTTATCCTTATCTCTTTAACCAGAGGCTTTCTTTACAATCACTTGCTGTTCATAGATATCAGCCTGGCTTTTTTTATGTCCTTTTTCCCTCTAGTGGAGATTTCCCGAAAGTGCACATATCTCAGTAGTTCTATTGAATGGTGGAAACCATATTTATTGAATTTGTAGTTCATCCAAAAAAGACAGTAAGCATGTATGCTGCCTCAATTTACAAAAAGAAAAAACAAAAAAATATATAGAAAAATAATGAATAAAGATTTTCTCAAACCTCAGTCCAGGTCGTAGGCAATAGCCAATCCAATAACAAATAGGGTGACATATTAGGGACATATTACCTGACGCATTTTGTGCCTAAAGGGCACTTACTCATAGGCTAGGTTATGTCCTAATAAAATTTACAATTTTTAATTTTAATTTGCTGCTGTTGTGACTATTTTGATTTTTCTCGCCCTTTGTTATTGAAGGGCTGCATCTACAACATTTTTTTAGCATATTAACAAAATACTTTAGTGTATAGGTGGGGCCCACCACAACTAAAAACAAACTGTTTGGGGGCCACAGTTTCCTATCCATGCCCAATAAGCGTAGACTGTGTTTCACTTTAGATCTCTGTATACTGTACATGTAAAAAAGAAAAATAGAGTTTAAAACTTATATCTGTAATAATAAGTCAAATCAATTGGACTTTCAGTGTTTTTCTTGAAGACCCTTCATCAGTCATCTGACTGGCTTTCTCAATTGAGAACGATTTCTGAATTGAGAAAGCCATTCAGATGACTGATGAAGCGGCTTCAAGAAAAATACAAGTCCAGTTGATCTAAATTATTACTACAGATATACCATAACCTGGATGAATGAGAACCTTCACAGAAAAACATGAAAACTTGTTCTTGGCCTCACAGACAAGTGACAGTGAACATACTGCTATCATAATTCACATGGTGTAAAAGAAAAATGCAGGAATGCCACTGTAACACAGACAATTGTGTCATATTTATTTTCCAGTTGTGAATGCTTTACAATTAGTGCAGAAGATAGTACAGTATAAACACAGGTGTTAATATTATGTGCGATTAAAAATACTGTCAGGGTATAGAGAATATGTCAGCATTATATAGAAGTAAAGTATAAAAATATTATAATATAGCCCTGATGATTAGCTGCCTTAGCATATAGCTAATAATGTCATACATACAGATAATATATTTGATTATGATAGACCGCAGAAATATAGGGCAACAATAAAAAAATGACTAAAGTAATGTTATTTTTTTTTTGCTTGAATTATCTTTTCAAACATGATTACTGGTGTTTGCAAACATTGTCAAAACAGAAAAAAAGGACAGAATGTATGCCTTTCATTATAAGATTTCATATGCCAGCTAGGATTTTACTATGTTAAGTAATTGAGTACTGTTTTTTAATTCTAGAAGTTTGTATAAATGTCTTGTTTCAAAACTGAAAGGTTAAACTCAGATGCAACATTTTACTATTTGCTTCGGAACAGATGTAGATAAATCTCTAAATGACCCACCCCCCCCACCTATATTTCCCCTCCAATAAAATACACTATTGCAAGAATGAATTTAGATGACTTTGGGAATATATTCATTTAAATGGATATTTAGAACCTACTTTAAGGGGGCCCGTTTACACTTTTATTTAGAACCCAGCTTATATTGTTGCAGACACCTGTAGGAGATATTGTATAATAAGGCATAAAGTAGAATATTCATAGCCAGATTAATTAGCCCACCCTCCTTAGAGTATATGCAAAACCATAAGGTTTTCACGTTAGGACAATATTCAGTGAGAGCCCTAATACTCAGTGGTTTGGTGCCCCTCACAATTTCCCAACTAATTTCCTAATCATTTTCAATAGTAGTTGCTATAATCCTTAAGATCTTGCAATTAGCCAAAGACTTTTCACTAGAATTACACATTACCTTTCCCCTTTGTTGTCATCATTATTACACTGCCCTATTTTATAGGGCATTTCAGCAACTAGCTAAACCCTCTCTCACTGGCATACCCAGCCCCAAGCTTTCTTTTTCCCATCTCATTACCCATGTCATTAATAGTTTTTTAGCAAGAAAAATGGCCCATATCCCTAACATAATTATATTTGTTGACAACTGTCCAGCCCCTACCCCCAGACAATTAGTTTGAACCATGCTCCTGAAATTTCCTCATTGCCTTAAATGTTGATTTGGCTTTCAAAGAACACGTTGGTAATATATCCTATTTTTTCACATCTAGGTAAGCTTACAAATTTCAAATGAACTGCAAAAAGAAACTGTATACAACTTGTCAAAGACACTTAGAGGGGCTGGCCCTAGAGGTAGTGATCTTGTAAATAAATATAAAATGTTTTCAAGAATCATCTAGAATGTTTAAACTTTACCCAGTTGTTGATCAGTAAGCTGGCTGAAAAAGAAGGGAAGGAAGCTGGAAAATTACGTGGGTTTGCATTTGATTTTAGCTAATGCAAAGTATACTCTTGATCGCACAGCTTTTAAACTGAGATCATTTTGCAGTGTAATCAGAAGGTGCTAGTCTGAAATCAGTCACGGAGAAAATAGGTGCAATATGAGAAATGTAGTGTCTACAATAGTTACAGCAGGGTCTTTTAAAAACCTTGCAGAGAAAATAATTGTGTGTGAACATTGCTCAGGCTCATGTATGAAAGGAGCACTAAGTGCTCTATACATAACTTTGGCTTGTTCTACTAAGCGTGTCTGATAGTAGCCCCTGGTGGATACGGGAAAACAAATAGTCATACACCCAAAAAATCTCCAGCCTTTAATGTTATTTTACCATTCACAGCCCCATGAGGGGAGTCCTAAGGGGAGCCCTCGCTGAGGGTAAACGGAAGTAAAATGGTGTACAGCATTAAGACCTTCTTGAAGACAGCATGATTTTTCAGGCACAAAACAATCTATTTGTCAGTAGTAAGTAGTAAGTGAGACGTTTTATTCCATACACAAAAGGGCTCCAAACTTTAAGCACAACCTCAATGCAGTGTTTTTCCCAGAATTCTTGCAGTTGCAAGGGGGCGATGCGCCTGACACAACTGAATTGTAGCTGGTGCATTTGTGCTTGATTCACTAAAATTTATCATTTTGTCAGAAATCGATGCAGCCTTGCAGAAGTCCAACCGACTTCATTCCCAATGTTAGGCGTCCAAGTGATGTCTGCATCAGATGCTTTTTGGAGCAAGTTTGCTGCTACAGAGGATCCTTGGAGGTCAGGAGGTGGTCAGGAGTTGGTAGCCCCAGGGTTCTCATGTGTCAATAGACATAGCAGCACGAAATGGCCACGTATCTGTCCAACATCTCAGTATGAATAGCGATGAGCAAGACTGACGCATTCCTCTTTGCAGAAAAAATTGAAAGAAAAGTCAATAGGAGGGCTGGAAAGGTTTTGGATCCCAGTTGAAAAGTTGCAAAGAACTGGCCATTCTATAGCATACTAAAAGTTATCTTAAAGGTAAACTACTCCTTTGAAGTTCATCAAAGACATAAAATAAATTACAGTGAACTATAAGCAACTTCAGCTATATATGATGCAAAAGGTTAACCATTGTTTAATTCCCTCAAAAGCAATCCTCATTTTCCAAAGGTAGTCATCTTTAGCATTGAACAAATGTTCTTACTACTGTAGGCATGGACATACAGTAGCTTCTACATATGAATCTGACATTATTGGATTACAGTACAGGTTTTAAACTTATTAAATCTATTACAGCACTATTTATTAATAAATAACATGTTGTAGCTTGGAATGTTAAACCTGATCATTGGCTTTTATAAGTGAATTAATTATGCTGTTGGACTGTCTACCTTGAAATATTACTGGCTGAACTAGAATTCAATGCAATATATAATACAGATATGGGATGGCACTGCTTATTCCCATATTTAAGCAATGGCAATGCTTATTCCCATATTTAAGCAATGGCAATGCTTATTCCCATATTTATATTTTTTTACTGATTTACTTTTTTCTTTGTAATAATAAAACAGTTCCTTGTACTTAATGCTAAATTCACTGCATAAATCCTTTTTGGTGGCAAAACAATCCTGTTGGATTTCCAATACAAACATTTACTATCATATTTATTTTTCTTCGTATGAATTAGGATACATAAGATCCTCTAAGTTCAAGGGTATAAAATGTAAATCATCTGGCAGAGTAACACTGATCTTCCCACAAATGTCTGAATACTTCCTAATCAGTAGGACACAAATCAGAAAACCTCTCAAGAATCAGTAAGTTTTTAGCATGCAGCAGTCTTTTCTCAGCCACCCACACAGTACACAACTCAGATAAATGCTTAGTTCTAGTGTATCTCAGTTATTATTATTAAATGACTAACATATGGGGGTAGGAAGAGATGTTTCAATCTACCTTTGCAGGATACAATTAAGGGACCAATGATATCATCATTACTAAATCAAATTGTTTCACTTATATTTCACGTTCTACATTTTGTTGCCTAATCTAAAACAGGTGAGCAATCAAATGTCACATATTCCTTTTACTGCTTATTTCCTGGTGGGGGGAAGTCTCAACAAAGACAACTCTACTCAATGTACAAACTGTAAAAAGACAAAGGAAAATTGAGCCAAGTAGGAATGCCTTCACTGGTGCAAAGAATAACAGTTTTGGATTTACACTTTGATATTGGTTAACATGTTTAAACACATGCTTGTTTCAACAGTGGTACAATCTGTGTAATTATGCTTTCCATTGTAACATTCTTTTTTCTGAGGCTGAAGTTCCTTAGGATCCAATGTTCGCTGTAAAATGATCCCTAGACTACTATGATATTTCATACCACAGACCACACCTTCCCAGCCCACCCTCCCCGGCTGCCCACACAACCCCCTCCCTACCAAGCGCATGTACAGTACATTACACTTATCTTAGGTGCGATCAGGAGAGGGAGCTCAGTCCAGTACTGCATTGAGTTTTATTGTTTATTTATTATTTTGTGGTTTTCTTTCATCAGCACTAACTACCTGTGTAGATACACCATATATAAGAGCTCCGTGGCAGTGGGTTGCTATTGTAATAAAGAAATGTTTGTATAGAAGTTAGTAATTGTGCCTATGTCTCGACTAAATCAAACAGCCAGATACCAATGCTGATGCAAATGATATGGAGGAAGAGACATCACCAAAGATCACACACTTACCTTATGTGGTCATTTTGCAGAATACATGGGCTTAATTTTAGTTTATTTTTGACATGTGCATTGGTTAATTTACATTGCTGGAGAGACATACAGGAAAGAGAGGAAAATAAAGTCATACTTTCTAAATATATACAACCAAAGACAATCACAAAGAATCATATTCATTTATCTCTATCTACAAAATAGTAAAAATTAGAAAGAAAATGTATTTGGTCTGCATGATGTTTGCTTCATCTCTTACTGACAAATCTGAATTATAATACCATTAGGATGAATACTCATGTTCAATAAAAAAAAATATTTTTTCAATTTTTAATGTTATTTGCAAATATGAGTGCTGCTGCCATTTGCAAAAGTACTTTCTCAATGTATTTAATGCCTTCATTCTGCGTTATTGATTATATCAATCCTGCATATTAATAGCAGTTACATATGTGTTGACAGGTATAGGATGTCAATTTTCAAGGCAAAATGAGAATCTATTTTGTTTTTGAGACAGGTTTTAGATTGTAAGCTCAAGGCTCTCTGAATCTCCTCTATTAGACAACATTTACCTGATCCAATGAAATGTATATAATCACGACCAGAAAACCCTCAGACACAATAGTGCAGGTAGCATGATTTGGTGTGGGGATAGGGCCAGGATGAGTAGCAGGGAGGTACTGGGGATGGTGGGGCCAGGATGCACCCACATCACTGGTTATCCAGGTTGGCATCTCTGCATGCACTTCTTAGGGCAGTGAGGTAATGGAATATAATAAGGTAACAACAAAAGGTTATGAGCCATATCTTCATTTATGTAAAATATTACAGATCTTTCCAATGCTGTTTCTTACTAATTTGTATCATGAACTTTATATGCTTGGATTGGCATAACACATTTCTTCCACAATTTTTGAATCTTGTGGTATAGTATATAGTACTGTAATACTGTCTAATACTGAGTAATGATGTAAACTTTAACCACTTTAAAATCAACTGCCAAATAAATATTTCTTATAAAACAATAACATTTCTGATGAAGGATGTGAATAAAGACAGATGTGTGTAACACAGCATCAACACATTAGCAAAGTACAAATATTTCAACAGCAGAGGGCATACCTTGAATATGAAGTTTCTAATCTTACACTGAAAAACTCAAAACAGCTTGCTTAAATAATGTTTTTATTGCCAAACATTTTAACTATACACAATTCAAACAGAAAGGAATGTCCATAAAAAATGTTTAAACAAGCAAAATATTTTTCTGTGGAAAAAGAATAAAGCTAAGAATGGGGCTCGGGTAAGAGCAGGAGCTGTCAGTGAAGTGCCGGAACTGCAGTTAAACAACAGCTGAATATATCTAACAAGTCTTTTTTTCCCAAAGCCCATATGCATGTGGTGCCCAGGACAAATTCCCTCTCTGCCCCAAAGTACAATACTACAAACTTTTGTGCAGCCCCTCTGCTGATCACCTATGTTCTCTGTGACCTGTGCTTAATTCCACTCTCTGTACCCTCTACCCCCCAATATCCCCTACATCTGGGACTGACTGCTGGCTGCTCCAGAGAACAGTTTTATTTTATTCTGTGAATAAAGTGTAAATTATTTCCACAGTAAAGTAAGTATTTTTACAACAGGATTTATGTATTACATATTTGTGGGGAAGGGCCTTTAAAACATATTTATAAATAGCAACTTGTGAAGATGATGTTGCATTTTTCAGTTGTGTTTGCAATACTACTTAAAGTTACTCTATACTTGTTTTACTTTTTATGTATTCATATCATAGGGATTTTAATTATAGTTTTCCAGGTCAGCACCATCCTATACAGTCTAAAACAGAATTAGATATGTTTAGCATGATCAATTGTTTCTGCATTCATCATTTACATGTGCTCATGTAAGGTATAATTCCTTGAGTCCGAGGAGACTTCTACTGCAATTAACACTGAATTCAGCATTTATATGTGCTCCCAAGGGTACAGTCCTATAGAGAAGACCCTGGAGAGTTAACTCCTGCATTCCTGTGTGGTAGATTTTGTTGTGCTTTCAGGAACATGGCCATATTTGGCCACTTTTCTGCAGGTGCAAAATACACTTGGGGATAAATGTAAAAACATTTGCAAAGTGAAAACAAAATCACACACATAAGAATAAAAGTTTGCATTTCACAATGTAATTCTTCATTAGACAGTTATTGTTTTGCAAAATTTAAAGAAGGAAAGTCATTTTAGCATTTTGCTGCCAACAGATTCGCCACATTAGTGCCACCTAGAACTATATATTTATTCTGCAGAAACCATGTCCATTCCCGAGTAAACAGCTTTAGAAGCTTTCTCCATTTGCTTAAGATAGCAGCTGCCATTTTAAGTTGCTTCCTTCCTGCAGTCTCTAGCCGTTATAGCTCAGATCATACATTCCTAAGGGAGGGGGGAGGGAGTTCTTAGCATTCTGGTGGGAGGGAGGAGCAGGAGAGGGGAGGGAGGAGCAGGAGAGGGGAGGGGGGAGGGAAGAGCAGGAGAGGGGAGGGAGGAGAGAACTGAGCAGACTCTGGCCCAAGGAAGTAAGGATGCTTCTGAGAGAGGAAGTCAGACACTGGAACATTATGTTTACTAAAAAAAGAGACAAGAAATCTTGTGTTTCTTTTGGTAGAGGACTCAGTGCAACATTACTGTGAGTGCTTATGGCTGTATTTACATAGACATTTTTGATAAAGCTTACTTAGTTTTTACCTTTCCTTCTCCTTAAAATATGCATTGCACACTTTTAAGGCATTATTCCCCTCATGGTGTGCCATGGCCATTACAGGGTTTTAAACTTAAAATTAACTTTCAGTGTTGTGTAAACAGCAAAATTTCAAGACAATTTTAAATGTCATGTTCGGATAACTCTGCTGAAATAACCTAGACACAAAAGGAGTCAGTGTCATGTTTTTAAATGGGTATTAAAATAATTTCCATAAACAGGAGCAACAAAACAAAATAAAACTTTTCCATAACAATTTTTTTTAACATATTGTAATAACCAGGCACAGTCTCTCACCTCGTCTCATTTGGATGACTTTGTACAAAAGTTAAGCATACCCAGAACAGGCACACGGGGCCCAGGACACCTGTGAGTGCATGCTATTTGCCAGTGGGCATGCCCTGGCATGCCACTGGTTTAGCTACTCCTAAAAAGCTTCAGTAAAAGGATTAGGTATGGTCACCATCAACCATGTTGAATTCCGACCTGTTTCTACCAATTGCCCCATATCCAGCTGTTCATCTATAAGAGTACCAAAATCTACTTTTGTATGGAAAGATTCGTCCTTTGACCAGGAAGTAAATCTTAGGTGCCAAAAAAACACCAGTGGTCAAACCTCCCTCTTACATCTGTAGATAAGTAATTAATTCTTTGATAAGGGATGTGAATCCTCATGTAGACAGAATATAAACAAAAGACACGTACAGGAGAAAAGGAACCAGTTAAACCTTGAGATTTGTACAGTTTTTACAACACTGCAACCTTGCATCTGCAGCCTCCAAGTTCAATTACAAGTTGATATTAACATTGTATCCCCTACTGAGATTAACTCCAACAATTGTAACCACTCCTGAAATAAGTATATACCATTTAGCAGACAAACTGCCTATACAGTATAAGTTTTACCATTTCCTTACAAATTGCTTCTATAAAATGTAATCCAGGAGATTAAAACTGTGCCGACGCAGCTCAGGTGCAACTGGCTGGATTGGAACCTTAAGCCTCCCAATATAAGCCAGCTTTGGGCCAAGCTAAGCAATTATAATGGTTAATATAACATATAAGCAATCTTCTGTACACTGTTAAAGGACCAGTAATATCAGAAAATTTGTGTTTTATGTAAATTTAAATAAAATACACTGTTTCTCTGCACTGGTAAAAAAAAAAATGCATGTTTATCTCAGCCACACTACCACAGTGTATATAAATAAATTGCTGAGTAGCCATGGGGGCAGCCATTCCTGCTGATTAGGGCAAAAAAGGCACAAGTCTACATAGCAGTTAACAGATAATCTGCGTAGAATTTAACATTAAAGTTCTTAAACATAGATAAACTGAGTAAAACGTTGGGCCGGATCTAGAGGTATGCAGAGAAGGAAATTGCCTAAGGCACAACAGTGGGGAAGAAACCAGGAACGTACCTCTTCTGCCTGCCAAACATGAAACAAACACTGAAAAAAGGAGGAATGGAGGAACACTATTAGGGTTACAGGGAAAGGGAGATTAAAAGAGGTTTAGAAAAAGAAAAGCGATGAACATTAACAAAAATGAAAAGAAAAACTGGGTGGGAAGATTGTAAAGTAAAGAAGGGAAGAACAGAAGAGCAAAAAGGGAACTAGGAATATGTTGAGCTGAAAGGAAGGGGATGAAAAGGATATAAATATGGATGCCCTACTTAGCATAGATAAATATGGTATAGTAGCATGTATCTGCTGGATGTCAATTATATAATTATGTCATAAATATGAAGGGGCTTCTTTGCCTAGCAATATATGTAAAATTTCAAGCTTTTTACTGCTGGCATACCACTAAGGACTCTGCTTTCTCTCCTACTTGCACAACATTACAAAAACTGCATCTGTTCTGCAAACACACCAGTATTGACTTTGATCTTCTGCCATACCAATATGGGTTCTGCATTTGTGCTTTTGTACGTAGGACTCTCACATATAGATACTAACCTGCACACATACTGTATTGTTAAGATATTATAGTGCTATAATACTTAATGCAGTCATGCAAGCCAACTGGATTAACAAATTAGAATGCAGATCCCATTTTTTAGAATGCAGATCCCATTTTTCTTATTGATCCATAGCAGCTCAGTCGAATTGTACACAAACTCAGAGCTAGAGAACCTATCACATTATTTATTGAGCACAAATACATTTTTAAGCGCATTGAACCTTCATTTTGAATTGCTGTTGGTATTGCAAAATAAATAAGTGTTTAAGCCAGTAAAGCCTGAAATAATGAAAACAAATCTCTAAGGGCTCTGGCACATGGGGAGATTAGTCGCCCGCGTCAAATCTCCCTGTTCGCTGGTGACTAATCTCCCCGAAATGCCATCCCACTGGCGAAAATGTAAATCGCCGGTGGGATGGCATACGCGGCGCCGCGATTTACAATTTCAGTGGAAACTTCTGCGATTTTCAGTGGAAACTTCTGCGATTTCAGGGAAATCGCGGCACCAGGTATGCCATCCCACCGGTGATTTACATTTTCGCTGGTGGGATGGCATTTCGGGGAGATTAGTCGCCCGCGAACAGGGAGATTTGTCTCGTGCGACTAATCTCCCCGTGTGCCAGAGCCCTTAATGACGGACCATTTGCAAATTATCCCAGCACTATTATACAGTGGTGTGAAAAACTATTTGCCCCCTTCCTGATTTCTTATTCTTTTGCATGTTTGTCACACTTAAATGTTTCTGCTCATCAAAAACCGTTAACTATTAGTCAAAGATAACATAATTGAACACAAAATGCAGTTTTTAAATGAAGGTTTACGTTATTAAGGGAGAAAAAAAACTCCAAATCTACATGGCCCTGTGTGAAAAAGTTATTGCCCCCCTTGTTAAAAAATAACTTAACTGTGGTTTATCAATTTCAATTTTCAATTTCAATATCAATTTCTGTAGTCACCCCCAGGCCTGATTACTGCCACACCTGTTTCAATCAAGAAATCACTTAAATAGGAGCTACCTGACACAGAGAAGTAGCCCAAAAGCACCTCAAAAGCTAGACATCATGCCAAGATCCAAAAATTCAGGAACAAATGAGAACAAAAGTAATTGAGATCTATCAGTCTGGTAAAGGTTATAAAGCCATTTCTAAAGCTTTGGGACTCCAGCGAACCACAGTGAGAGCCATTATCCACAAATGGCAAAAACATGGAACAGTGGTGAACCTTCCCAGGAGTGGCCGGCCAACCAAAATTACCCCAAGAGCGCAGAGACAACTCATCCTAGAGGCCACAAAAGACCCCAGGACAACATCTAAAGAACTGCAGGCCTCACTTGCCTCAATTAAGGTCAGTGTTCACGACTCCACCATAAGAAAGAGACTGGGCAAAAACGGCCTGCATGGCAGATTTCCAAGGCGCAAACCACTTTTAAGCAAAAAGAACATTAAGGCTCGTCTCAATTTTGCTAAAAAACATCTCAATGATTGCCAAGACTTTTGAGAAAATACCTTGTGGACCGACGAGACAAAAGTTGAACTTTTTGGAAGGTGCGTGTCCCGTTACATCTGGCGTAGAAGTAACACAGCATTTCAGAAAAAGAACATCATACCAACAGTAAAATATGGTGGTGGTAGTGTGATGGTCTGGGGTTGTTTTGCTGCTTCAGGACCTGGAAGGCTTGCTGTGATAGATGGAACCATGAATTCTACTGTCTACCAAAAAATCCTGAAGGAGAATGTCCGGCCATCTGTTCGTCAACTCAAGCTGAAGCGATCTTGGGTGCTGCAGCAGGACAATGACCCAAAACACACCAGCAAATCCACCTCTGAATGGCTGAAGAAAAACAAAATGAAGACTTTGGAGTGGCCTAGTCAAAGTCCTGACCTGAATCCTATTGAGATGTTGTGGCATGACCTTAAAAAGGCGGTTCATGCTAGAAAACCCTCAAATAAAGCTGAATTACAACAATTCTGCAAAGATGAGTGGGCCAAAATTCCTCCAGAGCGCTGTAAAAGACTCGTTGCAAGTTATCGCAAACGCTTGATTGCAGTTATTGCTGCTAAGGGTGGCCCAACCAGTTATTAGGTTCAGGGGGCAATTACTTTTTCACACAGGGCCATGTAGGTTTGGATTTTTTTTCTCCCTAAATAATAAAAACCCTCATTTAAAAACTGCATTTTGTGTTTACTTGTGTTATCTTTGACTAACAGTTAAATGTGTTTGATGATCAGAAACATTTTGTGTGACAAACATGCAAAAGAATAAGAAATCAGGAAGGGGGCAAATAGTTTTTCACACCACTCTATGTGTCTCACAGAGACAATATTATTACCGAAACAACTTCTTAAGCCTTGTGAGTTAAATATCATATATCCTCTGGCACCAACTGAATTTAAAGGTTCCTCTATACATGTATATACCAGTGTATAGCCTGCATTGCCCTGGGTGACAATTCAAGAGCTTTGCCTTAACCAATGAAATTAATATCAAGGATTTTATTTGTATTCACTGATAAATGCTTGCTATGCACAACTTTGTATCAGATAAAGAAGTCATCGCTTTGTCTTATGAGCAGATTGAAAAGATCAGCTCAGCTTAACAAGGCAGTTGTGGGCCTTTGAATGTTATGTACTTGGCTCTCCTAACCATTTCCTGTGCTGCGCATTCATTTCCTGCCACTTTGTCTTGCCTGCACAAACTGCACAAACTAAAAAAGAAGTTACTTAATTTAACCCCACAAATTGGTTTTGTTTCTGAATTCGTTTTCCCTATCTACAATAACAATCACAGAGCAGACAAATGAACATACTTTGGTTTTGCTTATGATCAAAGTAAATGACACCTGTTTAAGTTTGATGCTTGTGCTCGTATACCCCCAAATATACCTCCAGGATGTATTAAGATCAGTAAGCCTTCGCCCGGGATAGTACTGTGGGGAGGTTTAAAGGAAGTGCACCTGCTAGACATATTTAAACTGTGCATTTCAAATTTCATCAAAAGATATTTAAGCTCTCTAAAGACATCTAAATAAAACCTATGCTTTCTTATTTTATATAATACTATAGCTTATATGTACAATGTAATTGTGATAAAAGTGCAGTTTGCTAGGAGGCCATTTACTAACAGTCTCATTTTTTTTCTTATTCCGAATTTTAGCGCTAAAAGTTAAATATCTACTATGGGGCAGATTTACTAATCCACGAATACGAATACGAATCCCGAAAGGTAAAAAATCGTATTGGAAACGAAAATTTTGCGACTTTTTCGTCGCCGTCGCGATTTTTTGTATTTGTCACAACTTTTTTATCACCATCGCGAATTTATCGTATTTTGCGCAACTTTTTTGTCGGCATCGCGATTTTTTTGTATTGAGCGATAGTAAACAGTGGAAAAACCAATCCGATTTTTTCGACGAAAAAGTCGCGACAGCGACTAAAAAATCTCAGGACATACGAAAAGTCGCGCCGGCGATGAAAAAGTCGCAAAAATACAGATCATTACGAAAAACCGCATTCTGACGCCTTCGGACCGTTCGTGGATTAGTAAATCTCCCCCTGAGCGTCCAAATGGCTAACAATTTGCCAGCTAAAACTTGAAGAAATTGTGTAGAAGTCAATGGCAGATGTCCCTTCCCTTTCTTGGAAGATCCTTCTTTTGCTTTGAAACTTATGAGGTTTCGGATTTTTAAATGTGGGATATCTCCGCTTTAGTAGTTTATTCATATTACAAGCATAGAGTGATTTAGTCTTGTTAGGTAGCTGTGTGGCGAACACCCAGATGGCAATTTCCCCGCACTCTAATAACATGCCACTGGATCACAGTTAGGAGGGGCAATGTATGATCACAAGTGCAGTTGCAGAGCCGCTACAGTCAGTTGAGCAAAAAATCCCATTCATTAAAGAGACTTCTGAACAGTTGCACTTGGTGCTACAGGACTCCCAGTGTGGGTTGTGTCCATAGATGCCGCGCAACTCTTTTAGATGGCAAGTGCCAGAAATGACACCAGTCTGACTTAGATTCGCATTGAAGTGCAATCAGAATGGTGTTAATAATGGAGCATAAGCCACAATCGTCTCAGGTATAACTTCCCTGGCAACTGCAGTGACACTAGAATTATGGTAAAAATGCTGCAGTGTGGGCAAAAACATGGCAATTTCATCTGATATTGCACTTTGCACACTGCACTTATAGTTGTTCTAGTGTATCAGGACGGTTTCCTATGTCACAAGCCTGTATACTGCTGTGAGGGAAATGTGGTGAATTTTCTCTTTGCATAAATTAACTGTGAAAAGTCACCAGTGTATTCTACTAATACAAGCGTAATGTGGAAAATAGAGATACACTGAATCCAGTATTCAGCAGGCTTTTGATTTGGCTTAATCCTTGTACCTGGCCAAACTGAATCCAAATCTTCAAAATCACAACTTTTTGTCAAGTCAATGATTTTACCCCTTTTGTGTCCTTATTTGAATATACAAATTAGAATTCAGATTCAGTTCAGTATCAGCTGAATCTTTCATAAAGGATTCAGGGTTTGGCCAAATCCCAAAATAGTGGATGCAGACATCCCAAGTGGAAAATTCTCTAGAGAATTTTAAATGTAAAGAAATCACATATGTGGGATATCAGCCCATCCAACAAAACTCTATGATCTAATCGTTTGCCCAAGACCCAATTTTGACAGGTGTGTGGGAGGCCAAATTGGGCCCAGATCAGCTTGTTCTGTGACCTCTTCAAAGGAGGGGATCTAGCAGTGTATGGCCAGCTGTAAAAAATGATAGCTATGATCTAATGTTAGGATGCTATTGGCAGTGGCAAAACTACCATACAGGGCCCAGGAGGTTAATGAAAATTACCCCTTGACTGTGGGTGACTGCATGAGTGCCATTAGGCCAAAGTTAGTAAAAGAGACTTTCAGTAAGCCAGCTAATGAGAGTGACCCTAGATTAAAAGCCAGTAAAATGCACTGTTTTCGAGAGACACAACATTGCTGCAGAAAGTCATGACTGGGTAAAAAAAACATATGGAAATGTGGAAAAAAATACAGCTAAGATAAATGTAACAGTATACAACCTTTTATACATTTAGGGGCCCATTTACTTACTCACGAACCGGCCGAATGCGTCCGATTGCGTTTTTTTCATAATGATCGGTATTTGGCGTTTTTTTCGGAAAATTATCGCGACTTTTTCGTTGCCATCCGAATGTTGCGTAAAATCTGGCGATTTTTTCGTAGCGTTAAAACTTGCGCGAAAAGTCGCGCCTTTTTTTAAGTAGCCATTCCGAAAGTTGTGCAAAATGTTGCGATTTTTTCGTAGCGTTCGGATTCATTCAAGCTTCAGTATGGTGACTTTTCTTGGGCCAGGTTGGAGCTGCAGGGTGCCATTGCGTCCTATGGGAGGCTTCCAAAATCATGCTAAGTCTGAAAGTTTCGGCCGCCGCTTACGAGCGCTCAATACGAAAAAGTCGCGACAAGATACGAGCGAATCGTAATGGCTACGAAAAACTCGCGTTTTTTCGCGAAAATCGTATTGGTAACGAAAAAGTCACGACAATTTCCGAAAAGTCGTAAAGGCGCCGAAAAAATCGCAAAAATACGAAAAAGACGCAAAATGTTCGTTTTCCAATCGGAATTTTTCCAATTCGGATTCAAATTCGTGTCTTAGTAAATCAGCCCCTTAGTATAATCTTAGCACATATAGGGGAATGGTAAATGGGGCACTTTGGATCATGCATTTTGCCAGAATCTATTACAGCACAAGTCATGTAAATGTCGGCATCAATTCAGTAAAGCAAATACTGTCATATTTGTTTGCAAACTTTGAGTAACTGCTAGCAGATTATGTCCTTTAATTGTCAGTGTTCCCCTCCCATTTCCTCTTATGGAAGCATGCATGTGTACTTTGCCTACACTTTCATTATTTATTTATATCCTTGTGTATATCCTTCTCGTGTTCTAAGTACAGAGAAACATTAAGGTCAAAATACATTTCTTTCTAGTTGTCTTCTACAGTATGTTCCCTCTGTCCATATCATCCTTCTTTGCAGTTTGCACTTGCAAATGTTTGGAGTTCATTGTTTCCAACTGCCTTGTCTCCAATTTGTCTGGCTCTAGGGCATTGTTTTTCCATTCCCACTCTGTTATGTTTTAACACTGCATCCCATTTTCTCCTTTTCTCCTGTTCCTAGGCTTTGTCCTTTGTGAATAGCTGACAGTATGTAGCACCCAGTCCTTCTCCCACTGCACACTGATCACTATTGGCAGAACTGTTGCTCCACACACTTAACCACAATATATAATACAACCCAAGGAGAGGTTTATAATGTATGTTCATAATGAAGGAAAAGTTCATAATATAAGCCTCTGCAGGGTAAGAATGCTTAAATATATGCCTGATATGCCATAAAGTTTCAAAGCCAAGTATTATTATCTGATTTTTATATAGCTCTGGCACATTAGGCCCATGGTTAAATCTGTGCTATGACAGGGTCGGAATGAGGTGTGCAAGGCCCACTGGGCCAGCTACCCCAGGGACCCTCCGCGCCATCTGTCCACTCACTCACCACCAGCCCCTTCCCCCCCCCCTGCACACCTTATACTTACTTTGCCGGAATCAGGGAGGGAAGGCAGCAGTCGAGCGATGGGGGGTTGCAGGCAGGCATCGGGTCTGAGTCGGTGGGGCCCACTGTATTTCTCTAAGTGTCCCGCCGGCCCAGTCCGACCCTGACAGACAAAAACTTTGCCTTGCCATTAGCTAGCATTGCAATTGCCACAATAAAACATATTACTTACGGTGATGTGGCTTAATTTCAGAAAAATGCGAAGGCAGGAAATTTCCCACAGTTAACCAACATTTCTGCAAATAATGTTTTACTTGTATCCATTGCAATGTTAGGTGATGGCAACCCATTTTGTTGCCCATGATAGCACAGATTTAACCGTGGGCAACTCTTACCGTGTGCAATTGCACTTATGCTGCACTTTACAGAGAATAAACATCATTCAATGCCCCGGCAGAGATTTCAAGTCCCTATCACAAACACACTATAGCCAATTTTATCCTACCAGCTTGTATGTTTTTGGAGAGTCAGAGAAAACCGGAGTACCTGGAGGAAACTAAAACAGAAACAGGGAGAACATACAACCTCTTTGCACAGGACAGAATCAAACTCAGTGGCCCAATACATATTGAAATTGGTCACAGGTCAAAACAGATTAGAAACTGTGATTCAAAGGTGAGTCTAATTTTTCTGCCTAGCAATTCTCCTTCATTATAATTTGCTAAATAGCTTAAGAGTGGAAGGCTTCTTTCAGCATGCCCAAAGGCATGCAGCAACCAAAGGAATGTAAATGAGCGGCTTTTGAACAGAACTGTCTACCTGTAGAACTGGTTTAACTATTCCGAATATCTGTCACTTCACTCCAGAATCATGGGGGATTTTCAAAATATGCTGATAAATAGGCTGAATAGGAATGAAGATCAGCTACAATTCCATTAAATTACTTTTTACAATATAATTTATATTTTTCATGGTAGAGAGTAAATTGTAAGAAGAATTTACATTTGTACACTGCTTGAATTATGGGAGCATGTTCTCCACTTACGTAGAAGGTGGTAGGTTATTTTATTAGCCTTGTGCAAATCAGAAACAATCAGCTTAATGTTAACCATAATGCAACATTCTTACCCAACATTCTAGTATCATTGTGAGCAATGCAAAATTTGCATTTGGCACTTCTTGTCCCCATGTGTCTAAATTAAAGCCATTTCCTAAATGAGATGCAATTTACACTCAGCTACAGCAACTCGTACTGTCTAAATGCCCAGGGGGAGCCCTGTGATTAAAAAATGAATTCACTTTTAAGTTAATTTTTAGGATGTTATAGAATTGCCAATTTTAAGCAACTTTTTCAGTTAGGCTTCAATTAGTCTTTTCTTTTTTTATAGTTTTTGAGCTATTTGCTTTACTCTTCTGATTATTTCCAGCTTTCAAATGAGGGTCACTGACCCCATCTAAAAGTCAAATGCTCTGTAAGATTATAAATGTATTGTTACTGCGAGTTTTTATTACTCATCTTTCTATTCAGGCAATCTCCTATTCATATTCCAGTGTCTTATTCAAATCAATGCATGGTTGCAATGGTAACTTGGACTCTAGCAACCAGAAAACTGCAAACTGGCAAGCTGCTGAATAAAAATAACACAAACAATAAAAAATTAAAACCAATTGCAAATTGTCTCAGAATATCATTCTCTACATCATACTAAAAACTAATTTAAAGGTGAACAACCCCTTTTAACACCTGTTTGAGACATGTTCTAAAATAATTTAGAAACTAAATGGTGTTCTTATTTGCAGTGCTTTAGTGACCTTGTTAAGGCAACCACTATCCATACAGTACATGTACAGTATATCAGTCAGGCTCAGCAGGGCAACATACAAATATGGGCAGATTTAGGATGGGAAAAGGAAATTCCCATTCAGTCGGATCGAAAAGGGTACAGGACAATTTTGCCACTTTTCAGTTTTTGCTGTCACCATTCTTTTCTACAGTGAACTGTACTTACCTAATGCAGACAGAATTAGACGTGCAGCATTTTATCCTGAGAACAAAGGCCTGTGCCTGTGGTTAAGATCGCAGGACAGGGTGAAAATGTGAACAGAAAATGCTTAGGGCCACCACCATGAATATGTTGCCGTCTATCTCCATGCCACACACTTAAAGGATAATTGATATTGCACTTGAAAGCATTTGTACACTGCTCTTTAACTGCTGACTATGAACTGTATTTTGAGGCTAAATACTTTATGAACTCAAACTACATACTGTAGCAATTTTATTGCTGTGTCTACAATAGCAGCTGTATTAGTATACTGTACTGTAATACTGTATACACTCAGTATACACTCTGACAGATATACCTCATTTACTTGGTACTCTTTCTGTGGATTCTATTTTGTCCCAGTTTTCTATATATGTAAATATTTAGGCACACCTAATGCAGTCACATGTTCTTTTCAATTTATGCAATCTCCATCAGTTTTCTGCCCTTCTCTATCCTCCTTCCTCCATCATCTGCTGACTACTTTTCTATGTGGAGTTATTCTTCATGTCTGCTGTTTTGTTGTGTCTCCCAATAGCATTGACTTTCCTGACAGTGATACTTAACACTTTACTTGCCTAGGATTTGGATTATTTCATCAGCTCTTCTTGTGCTTTTTATTTTCAACAACCATGTGGAAAATATACTCAATTGAGAACTTTTAAGACTTTGTTCCCAATTCAATATGTCTATGTCTATGGGATATGTTCCCAATTCAAGTTTGACTAACAGGACATACAGCTTTTGGACTGGTGTGGAACAAATTGACAGTACTCTTGTTGACAAGTTGTACTGTCTGCCACCATTTTAGTCTGAACACTGTTTATTGTACCTTTTAACCTTCATAAAAAACACTATCAGCCTGTCTGTAGAACACACCTAAAGGCTACACTTTAGAAGTTATTGCTAGTATTAAAGGTATTCCGGTAACTCAAACCTGACACAGCAAAAGGTGATGAGGTACAATGTCATTGTTAAAATTCGGGTTCCACCTTGCCTGGCTTGTATGTACAATGCTCAATACCAACTTTATTAAGAGAAAAAACTTATGAATATGGAATGCAGGCATTTTATGCAGAAAGGTGGCAACCCTACATATACCCACAGGGGCTGCTGTAATCTACTACAAAGACATTGTACAGCAGGAACTCCTATCCTAACCTATTGACCAGAGATACGTACCAAAAGCAGCACATACATAGTACAACTAACTCCTAAATACATAGCATATACGCCAACATTTTACTTTTTAAAAATATTTAAGATGTTTAAACAATATATATCATGCATGTGGCAATGTCAAGCACAGCTGCATCACACGGGAAAAGAAGCAAAACTCGAGCCTTGTCTCTGGTAATTAGGGACACTTGACAAGAAAAGAATGTTTCACACAAGTGCTAATTTTACTGCGTATTTGCTTCCTGTGAAGTCCTTGCCCCTTCCTGAGCTGCGGGCATGTCACATGGTGGCGGATGTTAAGGGCTGGGGAGAAGGAGGAGCTGCGCTTGTTGTTAGTGCGTCAGAAGCAGCTGTATAGGCGCTACAGACAGGAGACTGCTCTGGAAGTCAGACACCATGGTGAAGATTGCATTCAGTTCGCCCTTCGCGGGCAAAAAGCCCAGCAAGGATGTGGAGGCTTTGGTGGCTGAAACGGTAGGTCGTTTGTAATAAGTGCGCAAAGAGGACATTACTGTTTCTTCAAGGCCGAAAAATAATGAGATTGCGGCCTAGCACATATAGATCAGGACGCAGTTTCCGTGTGTTGCTTAAGTTAGTGGTGAGCAGCCTGATTCTGGCGACTTTTTGTCGAATCACAACTGACTGAGACGCTCAGACAGGGGCGCTATGCCTGCGGTGTTGGGAGCAGAGGCTGCTACGCAGTTTAATTAGATATCAAACATAATGTTTGGGGGCCTACATTGAATTCAATGCGGAGCTGAGTAAGTTCCAGCTGCACAAATTTGGAGTAGAAGAGCTTCGGCCTGACTTATACTGTGCTGGCTTGTCCTGTGCTGCCTCTCGGCTCTGTGTGATATTCAGGCAAACTGCCCCCACCTTCTATTTCTGCAGCTAGTTTCCTCCTTATATCTGTCTCGTCTAACCGGCTATTGGAGCACCATGGAATGCGCTGGGACATTTTGTATTGCTTTATAACATGTAGGGAGTTTCCTCATATCCTGCCAAATGTTATTGTATCACTTGCCTCACTTGTTGCTCAGAGTATATACCACTGTAATAGCCCATCTGCCTCTTTCACAATACCTACATCAGGGATCCCCAACCTTTTTTACCCATGAGCCACACTCAAATGTAAAGAGAGTTGGGGAGCAACACAAGCATGAAAAATGTTCATGAGGGTGCCAAATAAGGGTTGTGATTGGCTATTTGGTAGCCCCTATGTGGACTGGCAGCCAACAGGAGGCTCTGTTTGGCATTATACCAGGTCTTTATGCAACCAAAACTTGCCTCCAAGTCAGGAATTCAGAGATAAGCACCTACTTTGAAGCCACTGAGAGCAACATCCAAGGGGTTGGTGAGCAACATGTTGCTCAGGAACCACTGGTTGGGGATCACTGACCTACATGTTCAACAGCATATTATCTACTATTGTTCTTATTAGATTTGTTTATAAAATGCCAGCCTGTTCTGCAGAGCTGTACAGAAGGGTAAATAATAATTGACAAACACACTGGTACATTAAGTAATGATATATTCATGGGGGATAGAGGAGACACAAGTTCAGACATGTTGCCCTCTCACAGGTCAGCTGATCTGTTGTTAGAGTACAGTGTCCCTGTGTATTAGGAGAGCAGTGCAAATACATTTGATTAGGTATTATATCTACTCTCTCTAAGTTTTGCATTTAAGACCTACCAATTAACAATTTTTTCTGTTTAGAAAAAGTGCTGTCTCTTCAGTATGTTTTGTAACATATTTCCTAACCTTGGGACTTTGTTCATGCATGTTTTCGTTGCTTAGTTTTTTGAGTAGGAGTAGGCAAAATTACCATTCAAGTATTTGGCTTGCATTCCCATGCCTTTTAATTTTTATTTTTTTTTAAATACCTATCTATCTATATATATATATATATATATATATATATATATATATATATATATATATATATACATACATAAATCATGTGTTTTTTCTGATTACTGCATTCTAAAGGTAGAGTTGAGCACATTTGCCTGTTGGCAGTAACCCATGGCAACCAATCAAATTGTTACATTCAGTGTTCTACCTGCTGCAAAAAGCCAATCACTGAATAGTTATGGGTTACTGCCCTTGGGCAAATTAGCACAGTGTTGATATGAGTGCTCATGTCTCTGTCTTTATAAAAGATTGCATGTTTGCATAAATCTTGGTAAACTGCAATAAGTAGAATGCTTATTTACTGTTTTCTGTATGCCTTGGTGGATAGCAGAAGTTCCTTTCATGTGCTAAAAGGGACTGAGCTAGTTCCCTGTTCTTATAAGAGGCTTTAACCCAAAATGTCTGAAAACTCAAAAGGCAAGCGTTCTGATCATGGTACAAGCAGTAGTGGTCTAAACATCATTATATACTGTGGATCACTGCCATTTGACAGGGAAATGGCATACTTCATCTGTAAAGACCTTGTCTACAATTGTAGCTGAATATAAATTTAAGTTTAAACTTAAACTGCTGGTGGCAGCAAAAACAAACTGGTTGTACTGCAAAAATGAGTACAATGTAACAGTTTTGAGGAAGAATCTAGTTTCCTGTAAAGTTTTCTAGCTGGGTTGTGAAGTTAATCCATTGTTTCATATTTAGTAAAAGAAATTAAGCAGTATTTAAAATAATTTGCTCAGGCAAGATTGCTGTTAAAGTATTTCATTTTGCATAGGGAACATATATTTGTTGTGTTTATGTATAATTATGATGGTGAGCAGTAGGTTGCCTTTTTCAGTTTTTACTTTTTATAGTTGTTAAACAGTGGCTTGTAAAATGGGTGGTGTTTATGATATACTGCGATAACGTCACTAAAACTTGCACCCACATCTCTTTAGAAGATTTACTGGTTGGCCATATCCATTTACTCATACTACATGGCTGTGGGGCAGAGAAATGAGTGTTGTTATATTTTGAGAGATATATATATATTGATTTTAAATTCCCTATTTTTTTTACGCGACCTTTGGGCTATTACCACACCAGGTGGATTCTCAGCCTGCAGTACGAATGCCTGAAACCTCCTGTGCCACCTCCTATAGACTTTTTATGGAAACTACCTGTCACAGCTGGTGCAAGTGGCTTTTGGCCTGATAAATATGTTTTGTACATATATTGGATGTATAGAGTTTTATGGGTTTTTTTACTGGTTGTGTACACAGCTTTTTTTTGAGCTCTGTGCTGGCATTTCAGGGAGTTTGCAAAACTTCTTGGAAGATCTGGTATTTGTCCAAATGCAAAAGCTATGGATTCAGTGTACCACTATTTTATGTTTTGGGCCCTGTTAGAAATTTGAACTGTACTCATGCTTACCTTGGGAAGAACACTTTACTTTATTTCTTTAGCTATCTAACGTTATTATCATAAGCCATGATCCACATTCTAGCCAGTAGAAAAACAAACCAATCAGACACTTGACATTTTATTTTCCCAGACTAGAGACAAGTCAAGGCTAATCTGGGGGTGGGGTACCAATATGCTAGTCAAGAACTTCCCCCCCCACCCCCCAGTGAATATAATCACTTACTTTAAAACCTCGGCTGGTGCTCCTGTTTACTGAAAAGTGCTTAAAAGTGCACAAGCTTTTGTTTTTATTTAAAATGGCCATGTGCCCAGCAACAGGTGGGTAGCATTCGTTTCTGTCACTAAACACACTGAAACCGTGTGTTATTTTTAAAATCATATTGAAAGTAATGTTTCTTCGGTCTTGTTATATTATCAGGTTGAATAAGTATGGTTACAGCATGCAACATTTTCTAACTCCTTTGCTTATCTGGAATCAGTCTTCCTCTCTTTTTTTCTGTTATGACTTTTATACTTCCGCTGTACAGATTCCTCAAGAGAACAATGAGTTGATCAAGAACACCCATGGAAGAACATTCTTCCATTTTACATGCCTATCACAATAAGTATTTTTTTGTAGCCTGGCAATTATTACAAATCTGTGACATATATGTCCATTGTTATATGTATTTTTTGCCCAGTTGTGAATCCTGCATAAAAGAATCTTGACATTATAAACACTGGGAGGAGTCTAACATTTTAGAACCCCCCAGTGATTATGTAACAAGCACTGCAAATCAGCAAAAAGGGCTAGAAAACTATTGTCCATTGTAAAAATAGATATATGGTATAGATTCTCAGGCAGAGACAGTGATCTTGATCCTTTACAAAGCAATACTAAAACACCATCTAGATCTGCAATGCACTTTTGATCTTCAAGGCTTAAACAGGAAATCCTGAGAATAGCAACTAACATGGAAGATATGTGTTGTAAAAAAAAAAGTTAAAGATGGTCAAGCTGGAATTGTTTATGTTGGAGAAGAGACACTTGAGGTGGATATCTCTATAAATAATTATATAAGGGAACATATGACAGATCTTCCAGATAGATTCTTTGCTGTGAAGTTGTGCAATTTCATCACTGAAGAAGTCGTACTGGTAGATAATTTAGCAAACAAGAAAACAAGGTTACTGACTAACACTACTAATCTTTTGCAAACACATTTTAAGGCCGTGTGCCCACATTTGAAAATCGTGTGACAAAGATGTGGGTGGGTCAGAATTTACTTTGATACAGTGTTTCTCACAACTTTTAGAGCTTCTGAAGAATTTTAGGTTGAAAAACCCTAAGTAAAAGTTGAAACATGCTCTGAAAAAATGCATTTTCTTTATTTAAAAAAAAAAAAATCTCATTTCTTTTAGGATACTGAAGTTGCTGCTCAAGGGACCGAAAATTCAACTGGAAGATGCCTGCTAACTCTTTTGGGTCTTGCTTTCATTTTAGCTGGGCTGATAGTTGGCGGTGCTTGCATCTATAAATACTTTATGCCCAGGGTAAGCAGTCATTGATATTTATATAATGAAAGCATATCTCGTATTGCAACTTGTATTTGGTATCCTTCAAACAATCCCGTTGCCTCTCTTCTCTTCAGTGTTCCCTCTAATTTCTTGTTGGCTATGTGTACAAAAAAAAATTGTTCTTTTATTCGGTCAATTTTTAAAACCATGGGAGCACTTTTAAAAACCTGGTGTGTGCATATCAGAATATGTACAAAATTGTATTTTCACCCAAAATTCTTTGTACATACCACTATTTTTGTGTGCATTCAAAAGTGCACAGCTTAGAGGGAGCAGTGCTCCTAACATTACTTGTACCATGCCTGACTGCAAGAATTCTCTCAGGCTTCTGCCAATCTCAGGAAATCTTTGCCTCGAGCTGTCAGACAGTCCCCTTCCCTTCAAGCTTATTCAGTGTATCTTGATTGAAAAGACATTAACTTATCATAAATTACCAGTTGTTTCCATATTACATATATTTCAAATGTCTCTAGATTGTAAGATCTTGGGAGTAGGGCCCTGTAGTCCAATTTTGACAATGAAACCCTTGTTATGTAAAGTGCTGCATAAGTTGCTGGTCACTGTTGAAGTTCAATTTCTCAGCAGTGACCCTGCGTTGTTCTTCAGTCCCATTTTATTCACTGCATTTGAAAGATGACTCTTTCTGGCTTCTAACATGGGGTTACATTTTTGTTCCTTTTTTAATGTCTGTGACAATATATTGATTTTTGCTAAATAGTTACAATTAGGATATGTATTGAATGCAACAATTCAGTGGTGCACTCACATTTCTTATCTCCTTTTTTTTTTTTTTCAAATCCCAAATAGAATACAATGTAGCCAAACAAACAGATTTTTACTTGCTATGTGCTGGGCCAGATTCAGTGACCTGATTTTTATTCTGTTCGGTCCAACAATTGAATCATAATGTAGAACTATGTAGACCTTGTTGGCCAATAAACTGCTGTCTGGAGGTACTGAGTTGCCAGATTATATCAGGCCAAATATGGCCAGCTTGGTTTTTGGTTCTTTACAACTTTCTGACACTCCGCTATGTCTTCCAAATTTTGCTTTAAAATGCATTTACAACAAAAGGCACACATCCTATTCCTTTGTTGCTGTACAGAATAACAGATTTACATAACTAAGAATATTGATTTTCACCAAGAAAAACTAATACATATAGTGTACTTGAACAGATGTATTATGTACAAAGCAAATTTGGCTTTGATAAGGGATTCATTTTAAACATTTTTTTTAAAGAACACCTTTATGGTAACATGATTTTTTTTTTTTTTATAGAGAGAGAGCCTTAGCTAATGTGGCCTAGGGGCACATTTACTAACCCACGAACGGGCCGAATGTGTCCGATTGCGTTTTTTTCGTAATGATCGGTATTTTGCGATTTTTTCGGAAAATTGACGCAACTTTTTCGTTACTAATACGATTTGTGCGAAAAAACGCGAGATTTTCGTAGCCATTCCGAAAGTTGCGCTAAATCTGGCGATTTTTCGTAGCGTTAAAACTTGCGCAAAAAGTTGTGATTTTTACGTAGCGTTAAAACTTGCGCGAAATGTCGCACCTTTTAAGTTTTAACGCTACGAAAAAGGCGCAACTTTTCACGCAAGTTTTAACGCTACGAAAAAATCGCCAGATTTTGCACAACTTTCGGAATAGCTACGAAAAACTCGTGTTTTTTCGCGCAAATCGTATTGGTAACGAAAAAGTCGCGACAATTTCCGAAAAGTCGTAAAGACGCGGCAAAAAATACGAAAAAGTCGCAAAATGTTCGTTTTCAAATCGGAATTTTTCCAGTTCGGTTCAGATTTGTGTCTTGGTAAATGTGCCCCTTAGAGTCCTGTTTCTTACGCATTGGTCTCCAGAATTTCCTGGTTACTCCCAACTTGTAATCAAAGTTTAAAGCATTTTTAGAGTTGTTGATGAGCAATCTGGGGTGCCAAGGTTAAGAAACAGGAGCCTAAACGTTGGTTACTAGTTATACTGTACTATGCAACAGATTCAAGTGTGTGTGTTAAGTATATTTTTTAACAGTAACAAATTCTTTCTTGTATATTTCAGCGCAATATCTATGAAGGAGTAATGTCTTATTCAGAGCAGCATGATCTTGGTGAGGAGCCTTATTACCTTCCTGTCTCAGAAGAAGCTGACATCAGAGAAGATGACAATGTTGCACTGATTACTGTTCCTGTACCAAGTTTTTCAGAGAGTGATCCAGCAGCTATACTTCATGATTTTGATAGAGTAAGTTTTTTAGTGTACATTGAGCCTCAAACAGCATAAAATTAATTTGATCGTTTTAACAAACAGTCATTTTAACAGCTATCGAGTTGGCTGTGGGTTAATTACCCTAGTAACGAGGCAGTAGTGGGAAAGTCTTGAAGAATAGCAGAGTTCTAGGCATTAGTTTTATGGAGGCAGTGATAATAAATTGTGCCTGGTTGACATTTGGGCTAACAGAGATTTTTACAAATAAAAAATAGCACCTGTACTTGAAGCTTCCCATATATCCTTTCAAATTCTTGTCTGCATTACAAATTAGTAGTGAGAGTCTGTGGCCCTTCCCAAGAAGCACATTAGGGTGTGGGTAGCTAATAGTGATAGATAGTGAAAGATAAACTGCTGTTTTATGTTAGGTTTGCTACTAACATGATTGTGATTGAATGGCATCCTACAGTGCAAAGTCTTAAGTTTGTCACCCATATGAGGGTGAGGTTGTGCACACAAAATGTCCTTTTTGCCATTTCCCTTAAAACACACACAACATCCTCATTCTGCACCCCAAATTATCAACTTTGATGTGTGCTGTCATTGATGTGTATGTCATTGAAAACTCATATTAGGGATACCAAATAGCCAGGTTTTTACAGGATCATGTTGGTATCACTTTTAAAAATCATCCTTCTACTAATTTAAAAGAACAGTAACACCAAAAATGAAAATGTTTTAAAGTAATTAAAATATAATGTACTATTACCCCACACTGGTAAAGGTTGTGTGTTTGCTTCAGAAACATTACTATAGTTTTTATAAATAAGCTGCTATGTAGCCATGGGAGCAGCCATTTTAACTGGAAAAAATGCACAGGTTACCTAGCAGATAACAGATAAGCTCCATAGAATTCAATGGGAATCTACACATTTTATCTGCTGTCTACTATGTAACCTGTGCTTTTTCTCCAGCTTAAATGGCTGCTCCCATGGCTACATAGCTTATTTATATAAACTATAGTAGTGTTTCTAAAGCAAACACACAAGGGCAAAAGTACATAATATATTAATTACTTTGTACACTTTCATTTTTTGGTGTTTCTGTTCCTTAAATGTGCTAAAACCAACCCCTTTCCTACTTTCAAAGAAGCTATACAGCAAACCCGCCTGTTTTGCTTTGGAAGAGAGAGTGCACAGTGTAGTTAAATATAGTTGCATTGCAAGGTTTAACATAATCATGGGCATTGAACATATAACAACCAACATTCTGCAACACTGTATTTTGTATTTTACTGTACGGAATAACAGAAAATAAACAATGTGGTGAATTCATATATTTATTAAAAAAAAGGGGACTTTTCTCTTCCCAACCGACACTCATTTTATTTCTTAAATTAAAGAAAGACCAGGTAGGAGTATGTATGAAAATAAAAGTATGCAATTTAAGGCGCCTGTTGAGTTTTTTTTTTTTTTCTATTTGTGCATTTTAAGCTTAGTTAATTGTTAATGTTAATTTCTCTCTCTTTTAATATATAATTTGGGATTTTAAAGTTGTTGTTCACCTTGTAATTAACTTTTTAATATGATGCAGACATTGATATTCTGTCACAATGTGCAAATGGTTTGTGAATGAGAGTCTGGAATAGAAAAGGGACTAAAAAGAATGATAAGGAATAAAAAGTAACAATAAAAATAAAATTGTAGTCTCAAACAGAATGTTTTTGGGCTAGCGGGGTCAATGACCCCCATATGGAAAGCTTGAAAGACAAAGAAGGCTATTAATTCAATAACTATGAAAAAAAATATATAATGAAGACCAATTGTAATGTTGCTAGGAATAGGACTTTCTATAACACACTAAAAGTTTTCTTAAAGGTGAAACGCCCCTTTAACAGAAAGGAAAATGCAAAGTTTATAAAACCTAGAAAATTAAGGATAATTTTTTGATTGAAACAAAAGAACATAAACAACATCTATCTATCTTCTTACATGCTAATTTCCCCTGATTATGTTTAAGAAAAACTGCTTGCTGTAAAAACCTAAATCTATATTTCTTTTCTCTCTCTCTCTTGCAGCTTCTGACAGCCTACTTGGACTTGCAGCTCCAAAAATGCTATGTCATTGATTTGAACACCTCCATTGTCATGCCACCAAGAAACCTGCTGGATTTGTTCATTAAACTGGCTGTATGTAATTTTGGCATATTCTGATGCTATATCAATTATTTAAATGTGTAGATCATTTTCTAATGTTCTATGGCATATTTAATGTAATGTAAGATGTATGTTAAAACAGCATAATTCAATATGCTCTTGCTTTGATCTTGTGTCCTATTAATTTATTTATTAGGATGGATCCTTTTTGCCTCAGACCTATTTAGTCCAGGAAGATCTAATCGTGTCAGAGAAAATCGATGATTTGTCCGAACTGGGTATTTTTATTTACCAGCACTGTGTTGGAAGAGAGACATATAGGCTGGTTCGCAGAGATCAAATAATTGGTAAGAGCAATTAAATTTTTTTCAAATTATCTAAAGCCAGCTTGGATATTCAGACTAGCGCAGTGCACTGCAAGTAAGCAGCAAAAGTGGTTGGTCTCAAGAACTGGCTATTCGGCACTATTCTATTCTGTTCGGCACTATTCTATTCTAGTCGGCACTATTCTGGTGAGTCTGCTAAATTGTCCTGTATACCTAGTCCTTTATGCAGTGCATTCTTCATAATGTTTTTTCTGAAATATCAACCCTTTTTATAAATGTTTCCCAAAATCTTCATTTCTGAAGAAAAAAGATGTAGATGCATTTTATAAGTAATTAAAACAGTAGACTGAATTCTAACCCACAAAAATTTTTATTTTTTTTAGGTCTGCAAAAGAGGTCTGTACAAGATTGCTTTACAATTAATCACTTTGAAAATAACTTTGTGACATCAACAAAGATTTGCAAGAATTAAACGACTTGAGATCTCGCATAATCACTAGAGAAGTCTTGCTGTTCTCATAAAAAATGTGCATTGATAATCAAAAGAATTAGTCCTGGTGCATAGCTGTGTGCTACCACTTTCTGTTGTATTTCCCTGTGAGAGTCACTATGGGTATTAGCCTGTATCTTAAAAAACTGAGAGATTGCAGGTATTAGGAGAGGTGCATTTGCACTACTAATATAAGATTTTTGTCCAAATAATTGCAGATTAGAGAGAACATCAGAGACCCTGCCGTTTTAAATCACTTAAGATACAGTTTGAGACCCTTTTCACAGTAAGAGGTTTGTTAAAGTTAAACCTCTGAATTTGTCTTTGAAATAATTAGACAATACAAAAGAGAAAAAAATTATTTCACTTCACTGACTTGTAAAGTCACTTTCTTCTTTAGATGGTGGATGCAATAAAGTGTGTTCTTTGCACAAACTCTTTAAATCTACTTATGCCTTTTATGATTTCCAATATAACATTTTGAAGCACGTTCTGTTGTGTGCCACTACTGTATTGATTTATTATGTATAACTAGCTTTCCTTAACTTGTGCTTATTAAACATGTATGTTTTTCATTTTATATTTTGAATGAAATGGGTCTTCTTAGGCATGAGACTGGCATATGATAAAGCACTGATTTTTGACAGTCTCGGAATGAATGAATAAAAAAATATATAGCCAAGATTTGGTAGATGTAGTTACATAATTTACATGTTATGTGTTTCCAGATACCACATTCAAGAATGTGTTGTTTGTGTGTAAGAAGGAAAATCTGCACTTTCAGTAGCAGGTTTTAAATAGCAGCATTATTTTTAACAGATTTAGGTTTGCAACTGGTCAGATGCACATGTAAATACACACACATATGATATATATATATGATCCTCAGTGCTGAATCTATAACATTCTGTCAGGTGTAAAAATGTAGCAAAATATTTGTACATGAATTAATAAGAAAATATTCCAGCTGCAACCTTATGGTATTTCTTTATTTTTAGTATATGAACAGTACTGGGATCTATTATCTGGAATAAATATTTAAGCAACCCATTAGGATTGTCTTGCTATCAGCATGGATGTCAGCTAGCTTAGTTACCATCAAATACAAAGTACTTTCTTCGTACACCGAAAAAGTAAATGCATCTAAACTGAAGAATTGTTTCTTTAAATAGGACACTATGAGAAATAGCATTTCCATATTTCTGAATAGTAGATCCCATATCTGTGCTTTTGAATTGATAATCCTGCTTTTGTGTTAAAGCATATTGTAATGTAATTTGTAGTGCACTTTTATAGTACCTGAAATTGCATTTCCCTTGTTTGTTACACAACCTAAATTCACTTCCTGGAACTATTAACTTTTGATGTATTTCAGAGATAAGAGTTTCTAATAAAGCTGGTTGAAATTATTAAAGGAAATCCTAGTTCTGTTGCTGGTCTGTTTAATTCTTGGCAGCTTTTCTGTGTTCCGATACTCAAATCCTCAATTTTGCATTCTAGAAGATTTGCTGAAAGGCATACAGAGCAAGCTGTCTTTGTTGGGTTACAAAGATCTCATGGGATAGATAAGGACAATTTACTTTGTGTTCAACCCTTCCTGAGGTTGTCAGAAGAAGCGTTCTGCAGAATGATGGACATAATTGAGTCTGTAATGCAAAAGCCTCATCATCAAACCTCTACCTTATCATTTTTTAAATGGAAATCGCCAAAAATGCCTTTTTGTCATATAACCCTACTTGTACATACAGCACTTAAGAAGAAACACAGAACCGTACAGATAGGCATCAATGCAATAATAGAGACTCTATGGAGAAACTTACATTTTATTTTTAGCTGTTTCTGAGAGATTTTGCTTGTTTAGACTGCAAGTAGCTTGCTTTTGGGTCACCTGAAAGTTAGCATTATGTAAGTTATCTAAATACATGGAGTGCATAGACAGTCTCTCCCTTCCTCAACTGTTTAGCTAAGCATGCTAGTAGTGCTCTAAAATTGCTAATATCACACCACTTAAGAAAATATAAATGAGAAAAAACTTTGGTAACCGCAATGGGTGGTGGCGCTGAGATGAATGGAGAAGTGGGCCTGGAATGTATGGAGACACAACAAAGAGATGTAGTGAGGTGTAAAGGAACAAAGGGCTTGGAAAACCATAATAAATATTTTAGCAGTGAAGCCTGTTCTCTTAAAAATAGGAGAAGGATTCTTGCAAAAGAATTTAATACTGGCTGTAGTGGGTAGCTGAGGCCAGTGAGTGGCAAGTTTCATTAGTTTAGGTGGGATAGGATGAGGGTGTAGGTCAGTTTCTTAAGCTGGCCATACACGTGGCGATCCGACGATGTTTCGTACGACCATCGGTCGCACGAAACATCGTCAGATCCGCCACACACCATTCAGGGCTGAATCGGCAGGTAAGGAGGTAGAAACAATAGGATTTCTACCTCCTTCTGCCGATTCAGCTCTGAAGGGAGAATTTTGGTCAGGCGCCTTCTATGGCGCCCGATCAAAATTTTCTAACCTGGCAGATCGACGAGCCGACCGATTTCAGCAGCTTCCTGCGACATCGGTCGGCTCGCTGACATACCATACACGCACCGATTATCGTACGAAACGAGGTTTCGTACGATAATATCGGTGCGTGTATGGCCACCTTTAGTGTTTGCTTCTAAAGAAAGGGAAGGATTTTGGAAATAATTGCATAGGAAGTGTGACAGGATTAGAACATGGTGTTGGTTACCCCAAGGCAATGTGCTGTGTTTAAAAAGCATATCATCGGTAGAAATAGTATAAGGGAGAGTAGGCTCAGGTTCTGTTGGGAAGATTATCAGATTTGTTTTTGTTCAGTTTGAGGTGGTATTGATTTGTCCTGGTGAAGATTGATAGGAGACAATTAAAGATATGAGTGTCAATTTCAGCAGTTAATGATGATGAAATGGTGCTGAATTTTTTTTTTTTTTAGGAAAAAAGAGACTGAAAGATTGATTAGAAAGGTAAGGAGAGAACCTTTATGCAGCCTGATAACGGATACCAAGAGAATGTAAAATTTGCATGAGATGGGAGTGGACAATTGTGTGAAATACAGATGATAGATCAAGGAGGATTACAATTATAAAATGACCTTAGGCTTTGGCAGCCTGAATGGGATATGCTGCACAAACAGTATACAGCTCTAGCCACAAATAAGTGTTCTGTTCATATAACCATTGAATTGCTGCATTTTGCTTAATTGTAGTTCAACTTTGCCCTGGCTGGGACCTTGCTTGTGTTGCACCTGTCACACCTGGATTTTTTATAGGTGGTTGTAGCACTTGATATACAGATTTTTTTGCTTTAGTGTCAGATGACGCTGGGTTCTAAATAAGCCTTACCTATCTTGCCTAGTACGGATATATTTGCGTTTAAGTGCACCTCTAATCTAAATAGATTGTACATGTGTGAAATAATTTTTTTTTTTAATTATAAAATCCACTTAAAAATAGAAGCTGTAACTGCCTGCCCATGTATATTATATATAATACTGTGGCAGCGTACCTTTGTAATGTACTATATGGTTTGCTGATTCCAGGAACTACTGTACTTGACTGGCAGGTTCTTCGCTATTTGAGTTTTCCCACAAACCCCCAACAGGACCTCCCTTAAACTTAATTTGATCCTGTGTCAGTAGTGCAGCAATGTTTCATGTATTTAGGGTATTTTTACATGTTAGTTTCAGTAATGCCAGAAGAAGGCTAATAACTGTTACTACCCTGAAACTTTGGCAAACGAAATTCAGATCGTGCTATCTTGTTCTTTAGCCTATAAGTGGCTCCTTTAAATGACATTTTACTACAATGTATATATGTTGGGCACTTCACCCCACCCAAATGGCAATATGTGTACTGCATATATGCCCTCTGTTTGCCAGCACCATAGCATTTTCCTCTATCAAACAGCAGTTTTCACCCGGTGGCCATTATCCCTCTGACACAACATCAGGCCAAGTGGTTTAGAGGAGGAGAAGGAAATATAAGTAATTAAGGGGATGCTGCAGCCTGGACACCCAGAGTGCCAGGTATTTAAAGATTTCATAAAGATGTTATATAGTGCCTCACCTCTGCCCCTTACTGAACTACAAATACCAGAAGGAAGTGAATTCCAGGGGGAAATAGGAGTTCAGCCAGTGTACCCAACATATACATGAATATCCATTATAACTAGGCTAGAGGACTACCAAGTCAGCATAAATATGTAGGGGATCAGAGAACTCTTTCCCCTGCTTTTCTGTCTGTGACATCATCCAGCCCGGCTACAGATGGGGAAACCCCGATTGACAGTGCACTGTTGGGAAATAGGAGGTTTATCTAAATTTGGAGCCAAAAATCAGGGGCAGGTCCAGCAGTTTGTAAAGGGAGACTCTGTTGTTTTGCCTGCAATTGAAAGAGAGATGTGGAGTGAGTAACCAGCCACTTACTGTTGTATTCAGGCTACAAAGAGAGAAGTCTGCTGGGCTGCTGGTGATTGCTAATTCCTCCATGTGAGTCTCCGTGAGTCCCCTGGTGAGGACAGGTATAATTTGAGTGCCTGCTATGTGGGAGCAGCTTCCTTTCCAAAGGGGAAGGTATTCTGGGGCAGGTAGCGCTTCCTAGGGGGAGTAAAGAGCTCTTGGGAAGGGACTGAACTGAGAAAAGGGGTTTTGCCTATCTGGATCAAAGTGTGGAACTGGGCACCTTAAGAGACTGTGCCAGGAGTGGATAGACTGGAAAGGTTCCCCAGGGCAGGATAATCATTTATCCATATAGTTGTTCTTTACTTTATTTCAACTGTTATATAAAGTTATCCTTTCACTATTTGCAAAGGGGGCTCAGGGGACTAAGCACAAGCCAGATAAGTGAGTGTAATCCAACTTTTGCAAAAGTGTGCCAAGAAACAGTTACAAATACATTGTCCCTCAAAAAGAAAAATAAATATAAGGTCCCACCTGCATCCCTTAGGCTACAAAACTTAAAAAGTTAAAACAATACACATAATAGCGGTAAAAGGCTGGGGGGGGGGGGGGGAATCTAACAAACCAATAGCACACTAAAGCAAACCATACACTGAAAAATCTGCTTTAAGTTCCAGAGAGGGGGTGATGTTGTGACATTTAGGGGCTGGCTGGGCCATGAATGAGCTGCCATGCTACAGATTGAGGGTTTGAGGGAGTAGAGAGAGGGGTTTGGGGCGGATTTGTTGTGGGCCAGGGATGAAACAGCTAGGGATTACAAATTAACCGGCAAGTACATTGCAGGTAAATTTGTAATACTGGCCTTTGTCTTGGCTGGTGTTTTACTGGCAAGGCCAATGAAACACTGGCCAGGTTACAGTCCTATCAGTGGTGGATGTGAGCACTTTTGTAGTTCAAGTTTGGGGTTTGTGCATCCCAACAAATTTACCAAGGAAGATAGGAGTGTGAAATCAAGCATGGCAGATCTAGATGGGACTGGTTTTTCCAAAGCTTGGAGACCTGGAGCTTCTCTAGTAGTGTTGGGGAGGAGTGCAGGGTTAGGCCTAGGCAGATTGTGGTTATACAATTATTAGAAAAGAGCAGTAGGGTAATATGTCCTCAGGATCACTGCAGACTTACAGTTTGCTCTCTTTCTGGTGCAAGTGTTCAGCATGTGGTTAAATACAGGTCCACTCCTGCCTGAGGCAATGTGAGAACCTTGTCTCAGGCAGCAGTGAGCAGCCACTTAGCAGGGGGTCTGCTAAAGCGATCTCTGCACTAACGATGCAGCCCCCCTGGTGAAGGGCAGCATTGGGGCTGTTGTCTACTGTCAAATGCCCAGAGTTTGTCAGGTAAGTTAGGAGAGCTGGATTTTATTGCATGTGAAGAAAATTATGATATAATTGGTGGGATAGAACATATGACTGGGCTGTGAGTTTAAATGGTTACACCCTATTTTTGGGAGGGACAGAGGGATTAAAAAGGGCAGAGGAGTTTGTCTTTATGTAAAGCCATAATTAAAACCATGTAATTAAGAAATTACCAGGGACAGCACTGGGTATGCGTGGAATACTATTAGGTAGAGATTTCAGATTGATTTAAAATTATTAAGAAAATTATTATTGGTGCAGTAAATCGCCTCGTATAACTGACAAAATTGAAGCACAGCTACATTTACAAATTGATTTTGATGATCCAGTAAGAAATGCTTTAAATAAGAGCTTCTTATAAATCCAACTCTTGATTGAATTTCATTTCATGATAGCTTTAATAATGACCACTAGATGGTGATGCCTTGCTTCCAAGCATCTGCAACCCAATTCATGTTTTTAAATTATAATGATACTGTTACTGCTTAAACTTTTTTTTGTGTGTGGGGGGGCTTTTTATGAAATGTAGACTGTAGGAAACACTTTCTGGCAAATAAAATCGTAATGTACATGAGTACATTAGTTATATTTGTTTTTATTTTGGTACGGGGACTTCCAAAACTGCTCATTAGCCATAGTATTTGCAATGCAATGGAAACCACACACACACATATAACAAACACACACATTCTGAAAGGCTTTAATAAAGCATCCCTATTAAAAGAAGATTTACTAGTATGTTACTTTGTAGCAGCAAAGAAAATTTGTGTGGGGGGAGGAATATTTTATATTTGGAAGCACGTCTGTCACGTTTGTATAATAGTTAAACATACTCTAACTGCCACAAACTATAAAATATACCATTCAGATTTGGAGATTTTGGTAAAAATTATCATTTTTATAGACATTATATTAAAGCCAAAATAGATTAACAAATATTTTTTAACTTGTCATATTTCCAAAAGAAAATGATTGCTTTGGTTATTATGTAATGGACCTTTTTGGAAGATATCTGTTTTCCTGTCAAATTAGACCATTTCTGTGTTGTTATTTCCAAAAGATTATTATTTGGAATGATTGTTTCCTATAACATCACAGAAATTGTTTTGATATTGGTGAATTGTGGACTGGAAATTAAATGGACAACGGAAGAAGATAAAAAAGAAGCTAACAGTCTCAAATAATTTGGAGTAAGATCTTTATTATATTTTTTTCATAAATGAGATTATTTCATCATTCAAATAATAACAATTTCTAATTGCATTCCTGGATATCACCCATTTCATGCTTGATAAATTTTTTAAAGAAGAGGAATAAGGGGGGGATAACAATCAAAGCAATTGAAGCAATCAAACGTGGAGAGCAAAAAGAAAATGGGAAATGAAGAGGACAGAGCAAAAGAATGGAAAGGAAAACGCTGAGAATTTTTATGGTGAGCACAAAAATAGAAAGGGCACAAGGCAAGAAAGAGGAAAAAAGGATAATAGTTATGGAACAACAAAAAAAAAAAGGCAAGTAGAGTGGTGCTCTAGCCACACCAATGGTGGGTGAGGTCTTCTGTTGCACCCTTGCACATTCTATATAATATGCTACCTGTTGTAATCTAGCTAATTTGCATGATTCTGGCAATCCTCTGAGTAGTTTCCAGTTTACATACTGAAAATGCATACTGAATCCTCTGTCTAAGTGCTTTAACAGTTCATTTGTAAATGTAATTGCTATTGCAAGCAGTATCTGTCTGACTGTTTTCTGACTATAGGCTCTGGTTCCTCAAATAACATAGCAGGAGAATCTGAATAACAGACCAGGAGGAGAACCGACCTCTGCTACATGGTGGTATAATGATGAGTAGCTGCCACAGTGGTTTTCTATTTCCACCAAAAATGATGTCTTGGAAGAGTAAGAGGGGAAGTTTTCTTAGTGAAGAGTTGAGTCATAGCATTTAGAAACGATACAGTTGGTTCAGGTTTATTTTAAAAAAAATGCTTGTGTGGGCTGGCTGTGGAAACAACCGTTGTAGAGCATATGTGATTAAAAGGGGCTTTCTACAAAACCACTACTTAACACTGCAAAGTGGGCATTCCGTACTACTGGAGCTTCTCCCACATTCACATGCACTACATACATATAACTCCAGGAAATGAAAGTACCATAAACCATATATTGGTTGCTTATTCTGTATTGTGCAACATTCTACACCATTTCTATGAAGTATGATTTTTTTAATGAAAATACCGGTAGTAGATAGTGTGGGATATATTAACATCTACTGACTAAAATTCAATTTAATACAATAAAATACCAGTGGCTATGTTTAGGGAATGTACAACATGGCTGAATACTGCTGAGCTGATAACAAATATGCTGTAATATAGATATTTTTTAAAGAGAACATTTTTACATGTTTAGGGTAGAGATGTAGCGAACCTCACAAAAAAAGTTCGCGAACCCGTTCGCGAACTTCTGCCAAAAAGTGTGAACTTTTGCGAACTTTGCGAACCCCATAGACTTCAATGGGAAGGCGAACTTTAAAAACTAGAAAAGCCATTTCTGGCCAGAAAACCGATTTTAAAGTTGTTTAAAGGGTGCCACGACCTGGACAGTGGCATGCAGGAGGGGGATCAAGGGCAAAAATTTCTCTGAAAAATATGTTGTTGACACAGCGTTGGGTTTTGTGCTGTAAAGGGCAGAAATCACACTACATTTCTAAACTTGTGTAATAAACTGCTTTAAAATGTCCGGCGTCTACATGCCAATCAAGTCGTGTAAAGGTTACAGCCGTTTCACACCCAAAGACAAAACGACGCAGTAGTGGATACGGAATATATTATTGCTGGTGGAAAAACATCGCTCAGCGACAGCAAACAGCACTGGACACATTAAAGAACAGTAACTTAAATTTCTGGTTGGTGCTGGGGGTGAACTACTAGGAGCAGCACACCAGTCCCCAACACAGCTAGACTAATAGCACTGGGCTCTATAAATTACAGTAGCAAACACACACAGACGGAGCTGCAGTACACAATGAAAAGAAGAGTAACAGTAATCAGAGAATAAAAGCAGTCCTTACAAGGACTATTGGGTTACAGCAGATGAGATCAGCAGGACAGCTGTCCCACAGCAGCTACATACAGAGCAGTAGAAAGTAGATTACTAGTCAGCAAAGCTACCTAAACTGTCCCTCAAACCCCTGCACAGCTCTCTCCCTATGCTAACTCATCAAGCACACACAGGCAGAATGTAAAATGGCTGCTGGGCTTCGGTTTATATATGGAAGGGAGTGGTCCGGGGGTGGACCAGGAGGGAGAGCTGCCTGATTGGCTGCCATGTATCTGCTGGCTCTGGGGTGAGAGGTCAAAATTTGGCTCCAGCTAAGGCGAACCCAAAATTGCGAACATTGCTAAAAGTTCGCGAACTTGCGAACACCCGATTTTCGTGCGAATTAGTTCTCCGGCGAACAGTTCGCTACATCTCTAGTTTAGGGTAATAAACCCTAGCACTGATTTATCAGTTTGTGCAGTAAATGTTCTGTAAACATTTGGGTTTTGTAAAATTGTCAGTTTGTACAAAATTCTTTTTATTTTGCACACCTTCTATATGGTGTTTTCTTGCTTGTTCTTTTTAGTCAGTCAGTGGGGAAACTATTGTGGCAAATAGTAGCTGGCGAGCAGTAGCAATCATCTGGCTTTTTTCTTTGTAGCTATCAGCAGGCCTGGATTTGTTTGGAGGCCTCAAAGGCCCTGGCGTAGGGCGTCATATTTTTCAAGATGGCATGTTCTGGTGGGGGTGGGCCTTGAGGGGTGGAAGAAGTGGCCAGCCAAGGGGTGCACAATTTGTAAATCCACCGCCGGCTATCAGTGTTAATAGGGTTGAACTTTTGAAGTGTCTTTTTTCAGCAGTCCATTACCCAAACTATATCCAAGATATTTGGTTTGTTGTAAACCTTATGAGCATATTTTGTATTTAATGGTAAAATAAGCCTGCTGTTGTTTAAGGTATATCTTTTTTTAAGTGATATGTATATATTTTTTCACACAAAAAAAAGCTAGCACTTTTTATACATTGGGTACCTAACCCTCTCAAAATTGTCACAGATTTATCCAGGAACTGTTAATACTTGTTGAAGATGTAATAAAGAAATAGGAGATATGTTACACATATGGTGGTCGCATTCTACTATTCAATCCTGCATTTTCTCTGATATCAAATTACATCTCACAAGATTTTGTTTTATCTCCATCAGTGGTGTTATTAAACATTTATGACAAAATTCCTAACAAAGCTCTGGAAATATTAATTTTTCAATTATCAAATACAGTCAGACTTTTAATTGCTGAAAATGAATGAAATGAAATTCCAAGAAATATTTCATAAAGAAGATTCATACAGGAAGCTCAAAAAATAGGGAAGAACATTTCTGGTGTCGATACTCTAGTTTCTTTTTGGTTTGGGAGCTACCGTTTGAAATTTCTATTTATTAAGTTACAATGTTTTACTTTTCTCTCTGCAGATATTGATAAAGTAAGCTGTGTAATTATTATGGATTACATGTATTGTAAAAACTAATAAAAAGTAAGTTGAAAAAAAAAAAAAGCTAGCACTAAAGGGTATTTTCTGTTGTTACATGCTCCCACTGTGCTGTCCACGATACACTTATGAATTTTGAAGAGTGAATGCAAAGGAATAAGAGACATGCACAATGATTGTTTATTATATGCACAACATGTTTTGGTCACAGACTATATTGAGTGCACTTGATTCTTGAAATATGTTATGCATGTAATTATTACTTTATAACAGGGTTTCTGCATGTCTTTGTGCCTTCTTTCTCTTATACATATATATCTTATCTAAACAGTCAGGCCTAGATTTGTGGCAGAAAGGCCTAGGGTGGCATAAATTTAGGGGTGGCATGCTGCCCAGCCACAAGTAAAATTTGCTCAGATATAGAGCATTAGGAACAGGCCGCACAGGGAGATCCTGAGTGGGGGGTCTGGTTTTGGGGGCAGCCTCTGGTTTTGTTAGAGGCTCAAAAATAGCTAATTTGATAACAGATGCTGTAAACATGATAAGAGAAAAAATACCCTGAGAGTGAAAGTAAAATTCTGATACAAGGATTTCCAACTCACATAACTAGGAAGCAAATGATCAACATGTGCAGTTTTCTATTTAATGTCCATGGCGGAGCTCCCTTATACGGAATCTCATTAACTGCTTTATTGTGTTCCTATCCCATGAGTACAGTGTCCAGCACAGCAAGGGTACTCATTTATTCCTGCATGCCAAAAAAAAAATGCTATAAGGTTAATTGGTTCTTGATAAAAATGATAATTGTATATTAATGTGCTTGGGACCTTAGACTGTAAGCTCTACTTATGCAGGGACTGATGTGAAGGATGAATAATCTCTTAAAACTGCTGTTAACTGCCAGCACTATGTACATATTTCTGTAATAGAAATACTAATTTTCTGTAACATAGTAATAAAAAGCTATTTTTTTCCAATCTCTCCATCATATAACCTGAATCTTCTAGAAAAATATGTTATCTTTTATTATTTAAGAAACTAAAATGTGTTCTGTGTTGTACCTGAAGACATATGTTTCCTGTCCTTTTATATACAGTGTATGCGGAGCAGCTTGCTTCCGGCTAAGCATTTTAATTGCCGCATGTGTCAGTGGGCAAGGTAGCACATGGAAACCAGGTCCCACTAACAAAAAAATGTTCTCTACTTCTCATTGCATCCTCTCTCTCATCTTCCTTATCGGCAGTGGCATAACTATAGAGGAAGCAGACCTCGTGGTTGTGGGGGGCCCAGACTGCGAGGTCTGCTTCTGTAAAAGACATAACAGCCTTCTACCAAGTAATAGCAGATTCAAAAAATCCCAGCACTCTTGGCTGGCTAAAGAATTAAAGCTACAGCCTGCCTTTCCATGATTTAACAAACTTTATATTTTGTCCTTCAGATCAGTCTAGATAGAGTGGATTGGCCAGACACTCTCAGATATCACAGCTCTGCTAGGTAAAACTGTCTTTAGAACAGACCTTCTCCTGATCAGCATATTGTTCAAGAGGGAGGATAAAAAACCCACAATACAGACACAAGTGCAGAGGCGGATGCCTATAATAGAAATAAACGAGCAGTGTAGGTGTTCCGCATGCTTCTATTTTTATCAGATTTTTCTGAAACATCCTCCCCAGGCAAGCTTATTCTGTCAAATAAATGTAGAAAACACATATATAGTATTTTACATCTGCCCATGCCTTTTATTCACTGTGTCAATAAACATTACTTTTAAGTATATATTAAATATTTTTAAATATATATTAAGTTAAGGTTAAGGTTTTTTGCATTTACTGTACAGAGGTTTAAAAGGTAGAAAAAAAAGAAGAAGAAGAAGAAAAAATGAACATTAACCATCAAGATGGTGACCTGCCAGCATGTATAGTGTGGCTTAGTTAATGCATGATATATTCTCCAGGAACTGAAGGCTTATATAACCTATATAAAAAAAAGTATTATCAAAATGTTCAAGTGTTGCCCTTGGCATCCAGCGCCCCAAGGCCACCCCTCATCCCAGCATGCGCATTATGCACATTCACACACATTTGTGGCCTCTCCACAAATCCGGCCTGTTCTATACCGACTACTCCTCTACCCCTGCCAATGTCATTATCTCTATTCACTCTAAGGCACATTAACCCAGATGCAGTGAAAAGGTGCAATTTTGGACACAATTGCCATGTTTTTTCCCCACATCACACCGTTGTTCCCAGATTCATGTAAGGGCAATGTGGGCTTTGAACTTGTGCAACTTTGTTGCAAATCAGATGCAACTACATCAAATATTTTTGCAGTCTGTCTGGCATCAGTTATGGTGTTCAGACTGCAAAGGGGGCTGCATAATTACGCACACCCCACTTTGCAGTTATTTATTTGTAAAAAATGTTTGGAATCATGTATGAATTTCGTTCCACTTCTCACGTGTACACTACTTTGTATTGGTCTTTCACGTGGAATTCCAATAAAATTGATTCATGTTTGTGGCTGTAATGTGACAAAATGTGAAAAAGTTCAAGGGGGCCGAATACTTTTGCAAGCCACTGTAATTCAGAAAGGACTGAGTGCAATGACCCGGATGTGTGCAGGGCACATTTGGACGTAAGGATCATGAAAGTGGTTTTAGAACTCACTGCAGGGAAAATCTCTTGTTGCCCACAGAGTCTGTGGATGTAAACAAGCCCTTTGATCTGCTATCCCACAGTCATAGTTTCCTTTTAATATAAAGCCACACTAGTCTGTTTTGCAAGCACTGTTTTAAACACAGCAATGAAAGCTTTGGATAAAGTATTCCTTAGAGAGAAGGTAACAAATATATGGTAAAAGGTATATATTGCACATTTTGCATTAAAAAAAGGCGAATAAATGGGATAATTAGAAATAATGAGGTATTTGCAAATTCAGTTGAAATGAAAAAAAAATAAAGGTGGCCAAACACGCTACGAGCCGATGCGGTCCCCGATCCAACTGATTTTTAAACCTGCCCGATCCATATCTGGCTGATTTCAGATTCCGTCTTTAGTGCCCATACACTGGGCGATAAGCTGCCGAAGTCTAAGGGACCGTTATCGGCAGCTAGAATCGGCCCGTGTATGGCAGCCTTAAAAAAAACATAAAAAAATCTGATGATGTCTAACAAAGCTGCACACAAAGTGTCAGCAAAGATCATTTGATAACAATAATGGAAATGTTTAATTTCTCTGGAAAACTTGGAGAATGTTCTGCTTATTCTTGTTAAAGGCATTTGTGTCTTCATGTGCCACTAGATATCTGACCCTAATTGAAGCTTACAAAGGTATTACTGTAGCTCAAAAATATTTAATTGAATCTAACAGTAAATGGCAACAACAGCAAGAACAAAAATTACATCATTAGGACTGGGGGTGCAGGGCCCACCAGAGCAGTGGGGCTCACACACCCTCAGGGACCACCGCCTTTTACTTAACAAACTAACTGTAGCCCAGAATATTTAAAAAAAGACATCTAAATCCCTCTTAAAGGCATTCATGGAATCTACCATCACAATATCACCCAGCAGGGCATTCCACAGCGTTACTGCCCTCATGCCAAGAATCATTTTTTAGGTTAAAATCGTGTTCCTCAAGTCTAAAGGGGTGGTCAGTTGTTCTTTGTTCTTTTTTTGTGGAAAAAGATCTCCTGCTATCTGTCTAAAGTGTCTGTCTTTTGTAAAGGGTAATCATGTCCCTTCACAAGCACCTCTCCAGAGAAAACAGAAAAATCCTAAAACCACACTGCATATTCAAGATGAGGTCATACCATTTATATGTACTGTATAAAGAGACAACATTATGCTTTCATCCCCCCAGTCAATGCCTTTTTGCTACAGTTTAGCATAAACTGACACAAACAATGGGAATATCCACAGTCACCATCTTAGGTTTCTAAATGAATTAGAACCCATAATCCTTTAGTGTACAACTAGCTGTGCAGGTACAGGTGTACATAGATTACATTTTTGGGCTGTGGTGCCTATTGAGATTCAAACTTACCTGTCTGTACCACTAGTCTGTAGGTGCCAGACTAGTGGTACTGAAGCAACAGCAAGCATAATTTCAAGCCAAAGGCTGGATAAAGGTCAGAGCAGGTGGCAAGTAGGAGAGTCTACAAAACAGACCAACTTAGTTTTAAAGAGGACATGAATTCAGAGTCACTTTGTGTGAAGCAATTCATGCCACACAACAGAACTGATACAGTTCACACACCAAGGATCCAGAGGGTATAGTCAGAATGATGAAAGTTAGATGGGAGCGGGCACAAGCCTTAAAGGGGACCTGTCACCCTAAGAAATAATTACAAATTGTTTTCTATTGTGTTGGTCAAGCAAAATAAACTTCAGTTACACTATATAAGTTATTTTAAACTTATTTCCTTTAGCCCTGGAATTCACAATTGCAGAAAACAGGCAGGCTCCATTTTGTGGACACTGTTATTAAGGCAAGCTGTGCACCCTGCCAAAATCTCGTTTCTGTGCCAGTATGGAGGGACCTGATACCCATATCCATGCACAGGTTACACAATTAGATGGTGAGGAGGGAGAGGGAATGTGAGGAGTGCAGTGACATCTAAAAAGTTCTGAATTGAAAGTGAAAGTAACTGTCTGCCCCACCCCTATGCCTAAGGCATAGAGGCGGGGCAGGCAATATATGATTGACGGCTGGGACTTTTAAATGCTTATATAATGGGTATAGATGTGTTAATAAAAAAATGATTTTGGGTTACATTTTTAACTTGAAAAGGGCTTTTATTATACAGCTTTTTATGTCTGAGTGACAGGTCCACTTTAAAGTTTCAAGTGGTTTATGTTCTGTGTAAAGTAACTCAAATGGGGAGTAATTTTGTTTGGTGAAAAGATGTGAATTTTAACCACTGCTAAGGGAATGTTCACCAATGCAAAGTTAATTCAACAGAACTTGACGTATTCCTGTTTTAGTAAGTTGTTTGCCAATGTTATAGAGAATTGTCATGGTGAAAATACGCCAAAATTCTGCATTTCTCCGTTAATAAACATGCCCCAATAGCTCCACAGAAGCCGGAGGGTTAAGTTGGAAATTCTATGCTGTAATGAAAACATTTATGTAATTTTGTATATTTACAAAATACTGAGTTTTTTGAGGTGAACAATCAGCTGTTGCAACCAGCTAAATACAAAAAACATGAGTCTTTAAAAACTATTATAAGAAAATGTTTCTTCCAGTAAGCACACTATCACTTTATGCTTAACCTCCTCAATATGAGAAAGTCTCCAGGTAGAAAGTGACAAATCTGATACAAAGTGAAACTAACAGTTGCATTAACACACAAGGCTCTGAGCAGAAGATGCCACTAAAAGTGTGAATAAATAGAGCCTAAGAACCAACAGTGACTGAATACACAGGAAGCACTGATACAGGTGTTATCATCATTTATTTATATAGCGCCAGCAGTTTATACAACAGCTTACAATAATTTATAACAAACAGTAACAAAGAGTACTTTTTTTACTACTCTTTGTTACTGTTTGTTATAAATTATTGTAAGCTGTTGTATAAACTGCTGGCCCTATATAAATAAATGATGATTTATGATTTATGGCTTTTTTGTGGCATTTTTCTCATGTTTTAATTTTTTTGGTGAATTTTTGAATTGCTGCCGTTGTGGAAAAATTTCCACCAAAAATATTCAATCATCGCTAAAGAGGAGTTTTACAGTGATTTTTCATTATTCATTAACAGTTTCAGAATTACAAATCTAAGGGTCCTGTGCGCAAGAGCTTTCAGTTGAAAGTGCAATCATCGCTAAAACATTTATGGGCCTATTGCTCGTCCATAGCATTTTTTACCAGAGCGTCTTCCATCAGATCTTATTTGCTACTTCTCATTGACTTTAATAAAGTATGTGAGGTCTGAAGGGTTGTAAAGTTATGGCATCAAATGTAGTGATCCAGCGGCATAAAATAAAACACAGACCTTGATAAATTTGGCATTTATTTTACAGAGCTTTTTAAAGTGCCTTGCCAAGGTTAATCATTTTACACAGTATGATAAATATGCCACTTAATGCTGTATTTTTTTATAGCACATTATTTATTTTTTGCTAAAGTAAAATAATTGAAATTCTTACAGGTTAAGTAAATCCTGGGGTAGAATGTTATCCCTATTTGGCTTAAAAGCTTTCTTTTTTAAACTTTCAGGGGCACATTAATAAAGCTCTTTAAAAAACACTCTGACATACACTAAACATTGCCACATGCCACAATATTGCAACAGCACACTATATAAATTCTGCGTATTCTTAAAGTTACATTATTTTATGCATTTATCTAAGCATAAAATTATGGGGTTAACCTATAGAAGCCAATGAGCAGGTAGCATTAAGTGGTTACCTGTTTAAAAGCAAACATCTTATTGGTTGTTATGGGTTACCACTCCTGGGCAAACTTTTATGCCAGGTCAGTGGTACGGAGCTTATGAATGGATTAATCAATGTAAGGTCAACAACAGAGTTGAATACATAAATAAATATTTATTTACACCAATTTATAGACTTAACATGTTCATCTTTATAAATATCCTTATTCATTATGGTCAGGGGACCATTTCCCCAAGAACAGCAACCAGAAGAAGCAGCCTAGAAAAAGTATGTTATAACGTAAATAGTTAAAATCATCATATGATGATTACCTTGACTTGCTGTAGTGGTTTGGTAATTGTATTATTATAATCTTGCAATAACAAAAACCCACTTTTAAAAAAAAATGTTACTAATAGACATGACCCCTAAGAAGGTACATTGATTAATCCCCTCTTTTCTGTATATATTCCACCCTTAAAAAGTGGTCAGTGGCCTGAATTCTCTCTGTTCTCTTATATCACAACCACAATTTTTTGGGGATGGGGTTTCTGCACAAACATGCATTGCATTTTCAGTTCTGAGTTTCTGTTATTTACTGTAAATAAATGTAAATAAGTGTTCAGTGCACAGTTAGACTGGTGGAACCACATTTGACCACTTGTTTTTGCCTAGAAAAATATGTGTGCAATGTTTTCAGTTTTGGGTCTCAACATGGAACTAGTAGTTCTATCCATATTTGGCATGAAACTGTTCAGAAGACCGCTGGTATTCTTATTTATGGTGTTTTATTGATGTTGTAAACTGCAAACTAATGGCATTTACTTATATTATCCTGATGCCTAATTCTATATTTATGCACTAGTGTGATAATAGACAGTAATGTCTATCTCAGGTCATAAAAAGTATCATAACATGCTTGGTAAATATTAAAGGGGCATTTTGGACTAACTTGGAGCATTGCAGACTATTTCTTAGCTGGGAGCATTGCAGACTATTTCTTAGTTGGGAGCATTGCAGACTATTTCTTAGTTGAAAGCATTGCAGACTATTTCTTAGTTGGGAGCATTGCAAACTATTTCTTAGTTGGGAGCATTGCAGACTATTTCTTAGTTGGGAGCATTGCAGACTATTTCTTAGTTGGGAGCATTGCAGACTATTTCTTAGTTGGGAGCATTGCAGACTATTTCTTAGCTGGGAGCATTGCAGACTATTTCTTAGCTGGGAGCATTGCAGACTATTTCTTAGCTGGGAGCATTGCAGACTATTTCTTAGTTGGGAGCATTGCAGACTATTTCTTAGCTGGGAGCATTGCAGACTATTTCTTAGTTGAAAGCATTGCAGACTATTTCTTAGTTGGGAGCATTGCAAACTATTTCTTAGTTGGGAGCATTGCAGACTATTTCTTAGTTGGGAGCATTGCAGACTATTTCTTAGTTGGGAGCATTGCAGACTATTTCTTAGTTGGGAGCATTGCAGACTATTTCTTAGTTGAAAGCATTGCAGACTATTTCTTAGTTGGGAGCATTGCAAACTATTTCTTAGTTGGGAGCATTGCAGACTATTTCTTAGTTGGGAGCATTGCAGACTATTTCTTAGTTGGGAGCATTGCAGACTATTTCTTAGTTGGGAGCATTGCAGACTATTTCTTAGCTGGGAGCATTGCAGACTATTTCTTAGCTGGGAGCATTGCAGACTATTTCTTAGCTGGGAGCATTGCAGACTATTTCTTAGTTGGGAGCATTGCAGACTATTTCTTTGCTGGGAGCATTGCAGACTATTTCTTAGCTGGGAGCATTGCAGACTATTTCTTAGTTGCCACCAGAACAGCCTGATGGATATATTTCAACTTGGTGAAAACACCAAACCAAAGAAGCATATTGGATTTATTAGCATAGAACACTTGCGGGGGAATGCAGGGTCGGACTGAGGGGTGCAGGGCCCACCGAGGCTCCCGCCTCAGGGGCCCTGCAGGTGCCCCAGCCAGCCGTGTCCCCTACCCCCCCCAGGGGCCCCCCTAACCCCCCCATAGGGCCCTCACCCGACATCCTCCCCGAGCGTGTATAAATTGAATGCGTCAGGGGAGGAACAGTCAGTAGCGGGAGCACCGGCAAAGGTCGGACTGGGCTGCCGGGGCCCACCAGGATTTTTCCCGGTGTCCTGGCGGCCCAGTCCGACCCTGGGGGAATGTAATAAAAGTCGTTAAAAATAATGTGCAGAAATAAGAATACTAATTAGCATTTAATGTAATATTGTTTATTAGACTTTTATTACATTGCAAATTTAGTTGTGCATTGCAAAGTTTTTAAGGTATGCTTGAGGGTGGCGTAATGGAGCAAATGTAACAACTTTTTCATTAAGAAGTTTTATTACATATACTGCGCACTTTTGCAAACAATAAAATTCACAAACCTTATTCAGCTGTCGTAAGTGGTCGCTAAAACCCATATTAATTTCATGCAGAGGAAAATTTCTTTGCACAGAGGCATACATTGCATTGCAAAAAATTTTTCCAGTACGACTTTTATGACATCCCCCCTTTCGGGTTTATGTAATAAAATGCATTAAGTTTGCAAAGGATCAGTAACCCATAGCAACTAGCGATGAGTGATTTTTTTCACCATGCATGGATTTGCAGTGAATTTCCGCAAAACTTCTATAAAAATTCGCTGTGCATAAATTTTTGGTGTCGCGTGTCAAATTGGGCGCCATTGCGTCAAATAGGGCGCGGTTGTGTAAAAAAAAGTACAGGTGACAAAAAAAATACGCGAGCATCCAAAATAGACGACAAAAAAAGTTGTGCGACAAATGCGTTTTGCAAAATTTTCGTGAATTTTCTTGCCGTTTCGTGAATTTCATGGTGAGTGAAAATGGGACAGATTCACTCATCACTAATAGCAACCCCTAAAATTCGCAAAGCCCATATTAAATTTAAATTCACACAAAAGTAAATTTGTTCTCACAGAGGTGTACATTTTTACACTGGGAATGATTTTTCTATTACCAATTTTTATGTCATTCCCCCCTTTGGGGTTTATGTAATAAAATGCACTAAGTTTGCACAGCAGCAGTAACCCATAGCAACCAATCAGCAGGTAGCATTTACTGGTCACCTGTTTAAAAGCAGACATCTTATTGGTTGCTATGAGTTACTGCACCTGGGCAAACTTTGTGTCTTTTATTACATATGGAGATTATCTCCAAAAGGTCTGAATAAGAAAAAGCTTATTAGAGTATTCTTTTTGTAAATTGTAAAATAAAAAAGGAGGATTAGTATTATTCAGTTCTGAAGCAAGCAGTAGTAGCAATGACAGAAACCGGATATGAAAGCAGAACTTGTGTAGCAAGTGGTGTTATCTGGGTTCTACAAACGAGCACAGAGCAGCCATTTACATACTTTACACTTTGCCTTAACAGCTGGCTGCAGCAGAAGTCCGGACATCATAGCCTCTTCTGCGTATATTAATGCTTGTAGTCAGCAAAATATATCGCAAATATATGACAACATTGACAAATTTATGTATTACTGACAATGCTCAAGTACTTCTGGCTAGGCCAGAATGCGGAAATTCATCAGTGTGCCAGTTCGGGATGCAGTATATGCTATTTATAGAGAATATTGTAGCATTTACCCTTTGATCAAAAGCCATGAATATTATGAAAAAAATTTATAAATCCTTATCAGTGCCGGGCCAGGCCAGGCCCAGCCAACTGGGCACCGTAGGCGACCCAGCTATCCTCCTCGCTCCCCGCTCCCCCATCGTGTGCACACATGCACGCATATGATGATGACAGGGGGAATGGATTCTGGTGGCTGGTGGGTGTGCCCACTTTCTCTAACCTTGAGTCGAAGTCACACAGTGACAAACAGTGGGCACCCTGGCATAAATAGTTGAAAATGGCAGCATTTTAAATTTAAACCAAAAAAATTCAATGGATGAAATCTGATTGGTTGTTAGTGACCCAACACACTTTTCCTATTTTTGAACTGTAGTCCCCCAGCAAAGTTTGGGGACAAAATTGTGGGACTGACAGCATTTTACACTTCACTATTGAAAGTAAATAGGTGAATTTGATTGGCTGTTGGTGGCTGCGCCCACTTTTTCTAACCTTGAACCACAGTTACCTGGTGCCTAACTCTCCAAAGTTTGGGGACCCTGGTGTTATTATTGTGAGAATAGCAGCAGGTTGGATTTCCACCAAGTCAATAGGTAAAATCTGATTGGCTGTTCACTGCTCTGCCCACTTCTGGGCATCCAAAAATCATCATATTTTCATTCAGGCTGACCCCATGACTATGTGATTCAAGTTTGGGGAGTGTAGCCTCAAAGCTGTAAGTTTGGCTGCAGTTTCAATTTCCCCATTAAAGTAAATAGGTGAAATTTGATTGACTGTTGTTGGCCCCTCCCACTTTGAGTCATCTAAGAAATGAGGCTGTTTCATTCGGGGTGATTATGTTATTCAAGTTTGGGGGGTGTAGCTTCAAAGCTGTAAGTGCGGCAGCAGTTTGAAAATCTTCCCTGTCAAAGTCAATGGGGAAAATTGGGGTGTTTGGAGCGGCACCACAAAAAGATGGGGGGCAGGATCGCCTAGAAAAGCACAAGCAACCTGCTCCGCTATAGGGTGAAGAAGTGGGGAGAGTTTGGGTGTTGTACCTCTAAAACTGTAGGAGGAGTAGCGTTTAGAAAATGGGGGGCACTAAGAATAAGAAGAAGAAAAAGCGAAAGAATAAGCTGAAGTGGAAGAACAGTATGTTGGGGTTTTCAACCCAACATAACGCTCCACCAATAGAATCCTGCATGGAGATCCATTTTACAAAAGAGTAAACACATTTTTTATATATTTAATTTTATAATTTGACGTGAAGTTAGCATTTCCTTACTTTCCCTTCCCCTCAGTCGCTTGCTCTGATAAATTTCAGTCACACTTTACTTCTGCGCTGCAAGTTGGAGTAATGCCACCCCCCCACTCAGAGTGCTTTTTGTTGCTTTTTTTTGCACTTTTGCTGTAAATTGTTAGATTTTCAAAATAATTTAATTGTGTGATTATTAGCATGGCATATTTTAGTCAAATGATCTTCCATATAAAACACACTTAAACAAATTTTTTCCTGCTGCCTTAAAGGAACAGTTCAGTTTAAAAATCAAAATATTTGTGCTTTTAACTTTGCATGCAGATGACTTCCTATTCAAAAGTTCTCTTTATTTCTTTATTTATTTTAACTCCAAATGGATAGTTATAAGTGACAGAAAAGAAGAGATGCCAAGATGTTTCAAAAAATTGAGTAAATAGAAAGAGACCAAATAACTTCTACTGAATTGATATAGCAAATCTTGTCATACAATCTAGCTGTCACAATTCCCTCTACATGCTGCAGACCTCTTCCCACTGACAAGAATGAGAAGTATGTAAGCCATCAAGTCATTATCACCATGTATCACCAGGGTGCACACTTTTTATGATAATTGCCAACGCAGAGCTAAGTTTTGCATTTCATTTAACTTCATTTTGCCAGAATTTTGATTGATGCTAAAAGTAATGGCAAACTCTCTATATGCCAGTTATCCCCAACCAGTGGCTCAGGAGTAACATGTTGCTCACCAACCCCTTGGATGTTGCTCCCAGTGGCCTCAAAGCAGGTGCTTATTTTTGAATTCCTGGCTTGGAGACAAGTTTTGGTTGCATAAAAACCAGATGTACTGCCAAATAGAACCTCCTGTAGGCTGCCAGCCCACATAGGGGCCACCAAATAGCCAATCAGAGCAATAATTTAGCAACCCTGAAACCTTTTTCATGCTTGTGTTGCTCCCCAACTCTTTTTCCATTTGAATGTGGCTCACATGTGTAAAAGGTTTGGGATCCCTGCTGCATGCTATTGGCCTTGAGAAGCTTTGGGCATAATCTGATCTGTTTGTTGTCTATTTAAGCAAACACCTAAGCACAGGAGGGTCAGTCCAAACTTCCTTCCAGGTAGGCAGTTTTAACCGTATGTCAGCACACTGGTATACAGGACATCAAATTACATTAAAATCTGCCTAATGAAAGAGAATGTTATAATAAACAAACATCCAGAGTAAGTTTTTTACAAATACTTAATTTAAAGTTATTCATAAATGTAATTGTCATTGAAAGCAGTATCTGACCCTTGCTATTTTAGGCACTGCTGGTTTAGACTATTGGAACAATGTGGCAGAATCAGCTATTAACAGATCTGGGAAGAATGCAAGTCATTGTGGAAGTCATTGGCTTGAACAGAGCTGGCTTCTGCTGTATTGTTTCAATAACCAGAACAAGCATTGAGGACAGGCATAGACAGAAATTGTTTTTAACAGAAACTATGTAGTTTCTGTTAAAAACAATTTCTGTCTATGCCTGTCCTCGATGCTTTACAGCTAACTGTTTAACTGTTTTACAGCAAACTATCTTTGGGGTTACAAACTTAATTATCAGACACATAAATGATTTACAATGTTAGCTCTCATATGTACAGTCAAAAGTAATCTTAAATCCTATTTTAAAGAACAAAATGTTGCCTGGTTTGTCTACTTCACATTTAAATTATAGGTATTATATACAAAAATAATTCAAAGTTAAGGAGTGATTTAAAAAAAGTGAATTTTATATTTAAAGCATAAAATTGCTTTACATGAATGTGCTCATTTCTACACACACAATGAGCCGATTTCTGAATATAAGTCCATCATTCGTAATTAATAGAAATACAGGTATGGGATCCCTTATCCGGAAACCCGTTATCCAGAAAGTTCCAAATGACAGAAAGGCCATCTTCCATAGACAACCTTATCCGGAAAACCCCAGGTCCAATACCTGTAGCTTATTTTTAACATTGTCAAAAATCATAGCATGACCTATAAATGACAATTGTCAGCTTAACAAGGTTAACCAGGTAACCAGGCTGTGAATGATCCACAAACAGCAATAATAAATAATTCACAAATCCTTGATATTTGCTGAATTTAAGAAAATGTTTATAATTTTTCTTATGAAGTTCCAAAAAATTGTATTTTTGCTCTGAATTTTTTTTTTTTTTTAATTTTAAACAAGTTTTAGGGGTAATCCTATCAGCTGAGCCAAGATTGCTTCAGTAGTAGCTGTGTTCATCAGTAGTCTTCAGAGACACAAATCAGCAGGCAGGTCACAGTACACATCCCATTACAAAATGTGAAATTCATGTAGGTGCATCGAATTCTGTCTGGTATCAAATTTGACTGACGACAGGTTTGATGTGAAGTACTAAAACATAAAAGCTAAAGTTCTGGTCTTGAATTTCTCTTTATGAACACTTTATTGCAGTACATCTGAAGCTCATTACTGTCTTGTATATCTTGCCTTGATAGTCTTCTTTTAAATTCATCTGTTGTAAAGTAATAGATGACAGGATCTAGACAGGAGTTCAAGCTGGCAAGACATAAGGCCACTGGATGTAATGTTAGGATAGCCTTTCTCTGCTTGCACTGAGTTATTTTATTGGCTTTTACTAGAAAGTCTAAGGGAAAGCTAAAATGATAAGGAGCAAAACAGATCAAAAATACCACAGCACATGTCAAGATCATCTTCAGAGCTTTCTTCTTTTCTCCAAGGTCCTGAGAAATTGAGTCTGGCTCTCTCAGTGACATTACAGTCCTCCAGGAACAATACAAGACGATAAGCAGTGGAGTCACAAATCCAAAGAGTTCAGCTAATGTCACCAACAACACAGAGTTGTTCATCCCAATGTCCACCAGGGGAAGATCCACAAAACAGCGGTCATTTGTAGTTGTGTCATTGCTGACTCTTAGCAAGGGGAATGGCAAACAGCTGACACATACAGTTATCCAGCCAGCCACACTGATATACACATCACAGACTCGCTTTCGGTCATTCCATTTAAAAGGATAAATGACATACAAAAACCTTCTAACACTAATGCACACTAAGAAAAATATGCTTGCGTACATATTTACATATTTTAAATAGAAACAAAACATACAGACAAAATGGCTGAAAGGCCATGACTGATTCAGGTAATAAAATATCCTCAATGGCAGAGAAAGAACTTGCATTAAATCAGCAATGGAAAGATTAATCATAAATATTACGGCTCGCTTAGTCTCCTTGATGTAAGCATAAAAGATCCATAGAGCAAGAACATTTCCAATTAAACCAGGGATCAATATAATAGTGTAAGTGATAGCATAAATGTTATTCACAAATGTGGCATCTACATTACACTCAGTACCATTACCAGTCAGCATTTCCATCTAAAGTGTTCTTCAAAAAAATCTAGCAAAATAGACATTAAACTCAGTCACCCAAAATCCAATCAACAGAAATTAGTTTCCAGACAGAATAGAATTCTCATTAATTTCTGGTGGTTTTTTAAATACATATCCCTTGAATCCATGGCTGTGCGTGTCAATAATCTGGAGTCTTATTTTCAGAGGAATTAAGCGTTGAAACTATAAATTGTTTCTGTTAAATTTTGCCGTGTGCTTTAATTCTCCTTTCACCCAGAGCACCCATGTTGACAGCAGTTTTCAGAGACGTTGATAATATTTAAAGTCCTGTGGTTTAAGCCATCGTGGGATAAAGTTTTCCTTCAACTCCATCTAGCTTGTTATAAGATTAATTCTGTCATCAAACACTCCGGAAATATTTAGATCTTGTAAAGGCGTTTCAAACATTGTACCCAAACAATCTTCAAGGCAAAATATGAGAAGACATCAATCAGCACTGGAATGCATCTGTAAAATATACAAGAAGTCATCTGGTTTTGCATTATCAGGCTCTTAAAATTTGTCCATTATGTGTCACAATTAAAAGAAAAAACTTTCCAGTTTCCTAAATATGTGACATTCTTAAAGGAAAATAATAGTATTTTTATGAAATTGTTTGTCTTTTATAAATTATACAGTAAGTCACGTGTGGCACTTGCATGCTGAGCCTATAACGGTGCTAGTGGATCATCAATCAGGTTGCTGGATCTCAGTATATATAAAATGCAAAGACTTTCTCAGGTTAAGTGGTTAAGATAATAAAACATAAAAATGGTGACTGTATATATAACATTGGTTTCCAATGTGTATGCAAGGTCTACATTGCAAGCAAAAGCAATAACCACCCAATGGAAGGGTGTATACATTGAACATATAGATACCATACAAACATACAAGTGATACAATAGAGCTTACAATCTAAAAATTGTGTATTGTGCAGGGTCACCAAAGGAAAGCCACCCAATCCATGACCAACTGCTGTTTTTACCTTTCTATTAAAAGTTTGCTCTTGTTTCCTTCAAGCTGATATGTACAATTTATTGCACCTAAAGAATAGGTACTAGTTACATCTTTTCAGTACTTTCCTCACACTGTATATTTTATTGAACATGTAGCTTGTTCTACAAGACTATATTAAAGGACATGTAAACCCCACACACAAAAATTTAATCAGTGAACAGCCTCTTTGAAATCTTTCAATACCTGCCACACTGGTTGTCCAGAGGTTAATAGTAAGGCTGCAGTGTCCCCTTAATCACTTAGATTTGCTTCTCCTCCTGTAACCCACTTGGCCCCTTCCCTCAGGAATTTGCTTTGGCTGTTGGCTTGTGGGCATGCTCAGTAAAGAGATGGTATTGCTGGTTCCCATAGAAACTCAGCTCTAGCTGTTTGCTTCAATTTTTTTCTCCTAACCTCCTCTACTGAGCTCAACTCAAACAAAGCAGAACTTTTATCAGACAGTTCTGCCTGTGTGAGCCTATATTCCTGATTAAATGTACGCTGAATAAGGGTCTGTGTGTGTGTATGCTGTTTGCAGATTTAAATGTATCTGATTATGTATCAGAGGGAAAATGGCCACCGGGAGAAAGCTGCTATTTGCTTTAGGAAAATGTGATGGTGCTGGCAAACGGAGGGGATATATGCAGTACAAATGATGCCATTTGGGTGGGGAAGATGTGCCCAACTGATATACATTGTAGGCAAATGTAGGCTATACACGTCCTTTAAGCTATTTAAAGTGGGTTCCTATGAGGCACAAGAGTCCCAGATGTTTACTCTGTTTAGTACCTCCTGTCAAACCCTAATGGGTTTTTTTCTTGCTGCCAGATTCCCAGCTTTTCATGCTTTTATGGTGATTTAATCAGACACATTACTGTTCATTAGAAGCAGCAGATATTTATACAGAGTAGGTAATAGGCCAGGAGATGATATAAAGGGGTATTATCTGAATCTTGCTCTAGACCAAATGCAAAAAAAGATGATTGCCAGTTACAATTAATTTACAAAGTTACGGTGACTTTGAGCCCATAGAGTAAAATGTTTCTCGGCAGCATTTATGTGAGGAAGGGCAGGCCCACCAACATGGAGGGAACAGGGGTATTGTTGTACCAGGTCTAGTAAAATAGCCATCCAAATAGGGGCAAGGCATTGCAAAATTTACACTAACTGCATAAGTTACATATCAAATTTTACACAATTTACATAACTTACTTAAAAACTGCCTAGAAACTTTTATAACTTGTGTATTAAGCAAAAGACAATGCAGAGAAGCTTGAGAGAGGCAGACAGGGGCAGACTCCACTGACCACCATGAATTAAAAAACATTTAAAAAGTTCAAGGTAAAGGGTGGAATGGGTAGTTTTTGGACCCCCACAGGAACATCATTGGGCCCATGCTTGGAATTGCTATGGAATTTATGAAAAATCTTACTTTCAAAAAACCTATGTAACTTATGTATAAACTCCACTGACCGCCAATTAAAAGATGGACTTATTAGCACATTAATTATTTTTCATATTGGCTAGTTATTAGGCCCCACAGCAAGATATAGTTTACTTAACTCATGCAAAAACTTAGGTAATTTCCATATAAAGCAATGACAGCACAGAGCAGGAGTGTGGGATAGTGATAAGCGTATTGTTTTGGCAGGCACGAATTTGCTGAGAAACTTCACTTTTTGCCATCGCCAATTTGTTTTTGTGAAACTGTGAAAAATTGTGAACTGCTTTTTATAACATCAACTGCCTATATTTCACACTCAAGGGGCATAGACAAAATTTTGGTACTGCAGTGTCTTCACGGAGGCCCCGTATAAGTAGCTTGTTTGGGGCCCCCGTTTTTCTGATGGGGTCACCATGTTCCCAGTTTGAACCTGAAAAAAGGTCACCATGTACCTTTTACATTTGGTAATCGTTTGTGTAATTTAAATTAACATACATTTCACATGTGGAAGTATGTTTACCCTTACATTTAACACTTGATTAAATACCTAAATTTATACAAGCCCCAAATTATGCAGAGATGCTAGCAAAGTTTTGCAGCACTGTAATTTTGTAATTACATTTAGACGGTTATTTTAATTTTCCTGACTTTGCCCAAGTTTAGTGCTACCGTTATTCTGTGTTTTCAATCTATTTTAAATTGTATTTTTTTATTAGATATATTTTCTAACTCAGAAATGAAATGATCAATGCAAAATGCTACCAAAAAATTTAAAATATGATTAACTGTTGAGTGACTGGTTAAAATCTGTAAATCAGCTTTCACAAATACATTTTAAATATAGTTAAACTTACCACATAACGATGGGGGAGTAAATATCATTGGAATGTTCCTTGCAATTCTGAAATGCAAATCTGTAGCTTGCATGCACACTAATATATTTTGACGTACCTATGAATAAAAGCAAAATCAAATCACCATTATATACATAAAAGGACAAGGTAAAGCCAGAGCCAATTTTAAAGTCATCCTCCAGGGACCCCATTCGCTGACCTATAAACACTGGACGATGCATCTCTTTTTTAAAAACCTTTAGGACACTCCAGTTACAAATCTATGAGCCTAGTGTACACTAGGCTCACAAGATTGTAACTGGAGTGTCCTAGAGGGTGCCTCACAAACTGAAAATCCCCATGGACTTCTACTTTAAATACAAAAATGTGTTATAAAAGCCATGTTGTGACATGACAAATATTCATACAAACTAATTTGACTAGATTGTAGCTTAAAATATACTGTACAGAGACATATCTCATTATATTCACCAACAACAATTTCATAGACAGTCAAGGCATTCAGTATGTATGACTTTGTGCAGTGACATTACACATGCCATGATTGTGTGCAAAGCAGAAGGTAAGCACAATTTTAATCATGTTCAAACCGCTGGATTCTATTTACACACAAATTAAATTCAAGTTGTTTCAGAGGAGTTGGTCTTGTCATTGATATAGTTGTTTTGAGACTTTACCACACATATAAATAGAGCAGCCCTCCAGCTCCACATAGTTTGACTACAATCCAACTTTTATACACATGTCCTCTATATACCAATATCAACAAATCTTAAATATTATAAGTATATATAAAGTAAAGTGCCTATATAATATAACATAACCTATCATATATTTTCTTACTTTGATCAGTATTAAGCAGGAAACTACAATGGGTAACTGTATGAAATGACACAACGACAGTGTTAAATCTAGGACTAGGCTAATGCTAAACTGGATAGACTTGAAAAAAGTAATGCATTTAGGATACATTTAACTGATTGACTTGATTTGTTGGATTCCCCTAGAACTGACTTTTAACAGTTTGGGGTGGGACTGAATATCTTTGTTAAAAAATTTGCACTTATGGACCTCATAGTTACAGTACAATGGGGACAGAAATGTTCCAATTTCAAAATCCATGAGACATATATAATATGGCTTTTGTGTACATTATACTTGAATTTGTTTTGTGTAGATCTGTTCAAGCCTAAGTAATCATTTCTCCACCCTAGTGTTAGCCTCATTTTTTAGAACAGGGGATGTAGCAGAAGGCGTGAGGTAATTTTAGATGAGAGTTTGAGGTTATATGTTGGATACAGGTAGTTTTGAGGCAGCAATGACATAATATGTTTGTTATATGCACCTGGATGTGGTTTTAACTTGACAACTATGTATGTGGTTTGCAAAAACTTTTCTGCATCATGAAATACTGTAATGCTTCAGAAGCAAATACAAATTGACGTGGTTCCTTTATAATTACATGCAGGCACCTCCTTGTATACACTGAATTCTGTAATTTCTGGGAAATGAAAGGGGTGTCGTACACAAAATGTTCTATATATCTAAGGGCTATTTGGTAATATCTAACTGAATAATGAAGCACTACTGGTGTTATTGGTGGTAACAAAAAACTTACATACAGTTTCAGATATTTACTAAGATAGCTCTAAAAGTCCTTCTATAATTTAGGTATAAATGCATCACTGAACACAAGAGAACACCTTTTACACTTCAAATCAAGTCACATTTAATACAGCCTGTCTTCTCTGGACTGGAAGAACCATGTTTTTTTTGCCTTGGGTATAAGTCAATTTTGTTCCTGTTTTTGAACATGGGCAAAGGTAGGCTAATGTATAGAATTCTAAAACATCTTAAACAGGTAGTATAACAAAGTCTGAACTGTGACTATACAAGCAACTGTCACAATAAAAGAAACACTGTTTCCTAAAAGGAAATGCTTTAACAAATTTTTAGCGCCAGAGTTAAAGCTGGCTATGCACAAGCCTTTTTTGCCTGCTGACTCAGCAATTGTGTGGAATATTGCTTTATTTAAGGTGCAACAACAATGGCCTCCCTAACTCTTATCTTGTTGGGCTGAGCCAGATATCTATTAAACTATCTGTCCCATCAAACAAGGGCCATATTTGATGGGGGATACAGTCTCATAATGGTCTTGCCCATGACTAAATGTTTAGATTAATAAGAAGAGAATACAGCTTTAAAAACAAAAAACATGGCTAACATTAGATACAGATTTAGTGTGTGGGTTCAGTCTTTGATTGCGATACTTAGGGGCTGATTTACTAAGACACGAATTCCGACCGAATTGGAAAAATTCCGATTGGAAAACGAACATTTTGCGACTTTTTCGTATTTTTTGCGATTTTTTTGGCGCCTTTACGACTTTTCGGAAATTATCGCGACTTTTTCGTTACCAATACGATTTGTGCGAAAAAACGCGAGTTTTTCGTAGCCATTCCGAAAGTTGCGATTTTTTCATAGCGTTAAAACTTGCGCGAAAAGTTGCGCTTTTTTCGTAGCGTTAAAACTTAAAAGGCACGATGTTTTGCGCAAGTTTTAACACTACGAAAAAATCGCAACTTTTTGCGCAAGTTTCAACGCTACGAAAAAATCGTATTGGTAACGAAAAAGTCGCGATAATTTTCCGAAAAAAATCGCAAAATACCGATCATTACGAAAAAAACGCAATCGGACGCATTCGGCCAGTTCGTGGCTTAGTAAATGTGCCCCTTAGTTTGGACTCCAATACTTCATATTATAGTGCAGTATATGAAAATTAAAGTATACGTTGCAAATAATTGATTAGATTAAGAGCTCAAAGTTAAGATTAACTAAAAATCGGAGCATATTACAATAAGTGACCAAAACAGCCAAACAAACTTGTAACCAAATTTAAATGCATTCAAATGCATATTTATCTACAGTGCATGTGACCAAATCTATAGAAGCTATACCATAGAACAGTGCTGTACGACTGGCTGGCCGCCAGTCCTCTGTCATCTCCAACTGTCTGAGTAAAGGTGGCCATACACGTGGCGATCCGACGATGTTTCGTACGACCATCGGTCGCACGAAACATCGTAAGATCCGCCACACACCATTCAGGGCTGAATCGGCAGGTAAGGAGGTAGAAACAATAGGATTTCTACCTCCTTCTGCCGATTCAGCTCTGAAGGGAGAATTTTGGTCAGGCGCCTTCTATGGCGCCCGATCAAAATTTTCAAACTTGTCCGATCGGCGAGTCGTCCGATATCGGCAGCTTCCTGCGATATCGGTCGACTCGCCGACATGCCATACACGCACCGATTATCGTACGAAACGAGGTTTCGTACGATAATATCGGTGCGTGTATGGCCACCTTAAGCTTTAAATGGTATCAGTACTGAGATTAACTGGCCCCCTGCATCGTTCACACCTCAGATTCAGGCTGTGAACCCCCTGTATTGTTTAAACATGTAATCCCCTAAATTGTTCACACCTTTTCATCTCTGCATTATTCACCCCTGCATTGTTCACACCTCAGGCTCAGACTGTAAGTACCCACATTGTTAACCTGTTCACACCTCACCTGTTCACAGACTGTAGGAGCAGTATAAACCCACAAATAAACCCTGCACGCTATAAAAAGAACATATAATGAGGTGGTACTGCAATTAAAACGTTTTTTAATATATAGTTATTGTGCAGACTGTAGACTGTATAAATGAGATATTTATACCATATGTCTATAGAGCATTTAAACTTAACAGCTCCGTCAAGGCATACAAACAGAACAAAGCTGTAGAACTCTGACATTAGTGGATTTACTAAAGCAATTTGTTTGGACAGGGTTATTGGAATTAAATACCTTAATATAAATAATGTAATTTCTGTTAATCTAGTGTAGTATTTATTTAGCAAAGAAAATGTTTTATAAAGGTGAGCAATATTATGAATTCTACAGCTGGTCAAATTAGCGAAAAAATGTGCATTTAAAATAGGGTGCACTTTTGCTTGAGGTGTGTTGGCTAATTATTGGAATACAGGTATGGGACCTGTTATCCAGAATGCTCTGGATCTGAGGTTTTTCAGATAAGGGGTCTTTCATGAATTTGGATCATCACACCTTAAAGTGATACTGACACTAAAAAATACTTTTCAGTATATTAATGTTAATTAAAAGTTACCTATTGGTCAGGTTGATTTTTGCTGAATGGGCTGTTTTTGTAAGTTATTGTTACTTGGAGTTCCTAAACCTGATTGTCTCTTCTAAACCCATCAATTATAGCTTCTAATGCTACACAAAAATGCTGCACAAAAATGGTCGACCCCTCATATGGGAACATGGAGAATCTGATAGGTAATGTAATAGCATGCAAAAACAATGTTATGATTGAAATGAAAAAAAATTAAATTTCTGGTCACAGAATCATTCAAACATTATTTAAACCCAATAGGATTGTCACAAATAAGGATTAATTATATCTTAGTTGGATTTGCAAGAAACGGGGCAGAAACATAACAATAACTGTTCATAATCATTCTGCATGCCTTAGCATTCAAGAAATTGCAACTATTGGTATATGGGTCCTATGTACTTTATATATATTTTATTTTTATACTGGTGTTTTTTGTGATTCACATTTACTTATAATTACAATAAAATAATATAAGTTAACACCAGTAATTTAGAATTTATCAAGATTAGTGGTCAAACCAGGCACATTTTAGCTGATTTTCTGAGAAAAGACCTTGTTATGTAGATACATTGTAGGTAAGCTTGGAAAAAAGACATACATACTAATTATTAGTTTATTCAGAGGAAGGTGAAAACCCCACTGTGAAGCCACTTTAGAGGGGAAGAAAAATTATTCCTGACTCCAATCAGACCAATTCCTACATTAACTAAAAACTCAGTTCAGATGCTTTGTATTTTTGCCACTTTCTAAACAGGCATCAAGACCTTTCTTAAAGCTTTCTAATGTGTCTGCCAGTCTCACTGAGAGAATTTAACAACTTCACAGCTTTTTTTGTCAATAAACTCTTTCTTCATCTTCAGATAAAAGTCCCTTTCTTCAAATCTAATTGAATACCCTCGAAGACACTAAAAGGATCTACTTGGGGCATAAAGAATGAAACATATGGTCCCTTTGTATTTTTATACATAGTAATCATACCTCTCTTCTTCAATGTAAACAATGCCTACATGGCCAGAATTTCGATAAAAATTAGACCTTCTTTTTGGGCTTTCTCTATTTCATTAATATCCTTTCTAAGCACTGGAGTCCGATATTGCACTGAATATTCTAGATGAAGCCTTACCAGAACTTTGTAAAGAGGAATAATAAACTTCTTCTGCCCTTAATCTATTTCCCTTCTTATACATCTTATACAGGATAATACCTTGTTGGCCCATCGTGATGATGAGTGCATTGCTTTCCACAGCTAGAAGTACTCCCAGGTCCTTCTCCATCAAGGATTTGCCTAACTTAATTCCATTAAGGATTTACGCAACTTGCATTTTTTACATTTCTGATTGCATAATCTTACATTAATCAACATTAAATCTCATCTACCACTTAAATGTCCAAATTGCCAAGGTATTCTCATCCCTCTGCAAAACTAATAAATCCTGGAACCATACTCCAGTCACAGAATGTACCATAGACAACCACCCTCTGTACATAATCCTATGGCCAGTTTTCCATGTACATACAGCATTACTAAGACCAACAATGTTTATAGAACAACACATCACAAGAAGTCAGCATCCACTGCAACCCCACTGACTAAGTTCCTAGTTACCTGATCATTAAAATAAACTTATTTTACGTGACCTGTATCTTTAATCATTTAGCAAGCTTTCAATAACTTGCCAACACAGATGTCAAACGTTTGGGCCTATAGTTGCCTAGATGAGAATGTAATTCCTTTTTTTACACTGAAATGACATCAGCTTTCCTCTAGTTCATATAAGTCCTATATCAAGTGAAAGGTAGTCTGCTAAAATTATAAAAAGGGGGATGAATAAAACTAAACTTTTTGAATCAGGCCCGGGCCCCTTGTTGTTATTAATTGTGCTTTAACATTTAAGTATCATATCCTGGACGTGTAACTCCTCTACTGTGTACCTTGAGAAAAATAACTCATAAAGCACTTTTGAATTTTTGGAGTATCTTGTAACAAAAATGTCTCCATTTTATAATGGATAAACAATTGTGGAGAGCTCAACCCTTTTGGTGTAATACACTTGTGTTGGGTGCTTTCCCAGAAAACCACTCTCCTGCAGAGTGGACAGTAATACAGTAGCACATCAAAAAGTTGCAAAGTGAAAAAGGGTTTTTATTTAGCCCATTTATTTATACATGTAAAAAGGGTGACATTTGGGTCCTACCTGGGCCCTTTATCAAGCCTCCATTTATCAAGACTTTATTTCATAATGGAGTCATATTCTTGACCCACATCTTTTTTTTACTATTGATATAGCCTTTGATTTTGGATTTCATCCTAGAGACCCTGGTTTGATTCCCTGTAGCAACTCCTTGGGACCCTAAACAAGTCACCTAATCTCCTGGTGTTGCAACACACCCAGTATGCCTAGTGCATCTATAATAGCTGCTTTGTTGCTGTAATGCACTTTTAGTCCCACAGCAGAAAAGAGCTATATGACTGATTCCCTTTAAAGGAATACTGTCATTGTCAAAATAGAGCTTTTCCAGCAGAATCCTACATTGAAATTTCACATATGGGGCAAGCCAAATTCTTAATTTCCCAGGGGCCACGGCCATGTAATAAACTTCAGTCACTCTTTACTGCTGCGCTGCAAGTTGGAGTGATATCACACCACCAACCCCCCCCCCCCCCCCAGGAGAAACAGTAGGTTATCTGAAAGCAGTTCTAAAGTGTAGAACTAGTTCTTTCGGAAACCTCAGACTCAGGCACAATGCATTGAGATGGCTGCCCACACACCAATATTGCAACTAAAAAAATTGTTGGTTCAAGAATACATTTTTAAATGGTTGAGTAATAATTTAGAAATAAAAAATGCACCATAAAAATCACGACAGTGTCCTGTTAAGCTAAATTTGTTTTTCTGCAATTAGGCATAAGCTAATATTTAGAAGAGCTATATATCAGAATAAAAATAAAAGGTAAGGTAAAAGCAGGGAATTAGCAAAAGGCAGATTTTCAAAAAGATTTCTTTGAGATCTTGAAGCACCAGGCAGTTGGTATAGCATCTAGCATAACAACATTACAGGGGGTAAACAGCTATGTCAATTCTTATATTCTGTCTGCAACTCTGTGAGCTAAAGGTAGGCCTAAGGAAATTATGGACTGCAAAAAATTAACACATTTTTCATCTTTGATGGACTGCAAAAGTTATTCTTCAGGAAGTAAGATATCCACACTAGCATTTGTAGTGCAGTGTACATTTTATATATATAAATTAGTTCAAATAAAAATCAGGAGGCTTTTTCATAATAGCTTGTGTATACTCGATAACCCATTTTCCAGAAAGAAAGTGTGTTGCGTTAGCAGACAAAAATGCATATTTGCAAACACATAAAACACTGGTTTTACGGTAATGAAGAATTTGCATTACTATTTCCTAGTAGAATAAGGAAGATCCATCACATAAATCATCTAAGTTGCCCAATGGCATTTAGTAAATTTTTTGAGTTAAGTATTAAGTGTGAATTTAGCTCATTGCTGCTGTTTAAATAGAGGGGTAGAGCAATATAAGGCTCCAGGGCTATTGGGGATACAGTAGCTGAACAACAGAATATCAGAATCACAGTGGGGTTCTTGTTGGCATCATTGTCATTTGTTATTGCAAATGTCACCTGTATTTTAAATGGGTACTGATTTGGACTCTTTACAAGCATTCAAATTGTAAACTCAGCATCATCTGAAAGTGTTTTAGGATATACAGGTATAGGACCTATTATTCAGAATGCTCAGACCTGGGGTTTTCCGGATAAGGGGTCTTTCCGTAACTTGGATCCTCTACCTTAAGTCTACTGAAAAAATTATTTAAACAGTAATTAAAACCAATAGGATTGTTTTGGCTCCAATAAGGATTGATTATATCTTAGTTGGGATCAAGTACAAGGTACTGTTTAATTTTTACAGAGAAAAAGAAAACATTTTTTAAAATGAATTATTTGATTAAAATGGAGTCTATGTGAGATGGAGTCTATGTGAGATGGCTTTTCCGTCATTCGGAACTTTTTGGATAATGGGTTTCCAGATAAGGGGTCCGATACCTGTACTGTCAAATTTTGGAATTTGTCCTAATACTTAAATGTGTACCATAAAAAGGTTTCTTTTTCCTCACAGGGCCCGGGAAGGGCAAGAGAGTCCCTGGCCTACGTCTCAGCCTCACAAGAGGCACAGTGACTTTTAAAACAGAACCAATTACATATTGGAAAGCTGGAGCCTTTCCCATACTATTGGGGTTTCTTATCTGTAACTTCAGCTATTCTTCACCTATTCACCTATTAGTGTTTTCTTAATAATTTTAAAAATTATCTTTCATTTCTTGTTGTTAAACTGATATGGTTTGTACATAAAAAGCCAAAGGAAATGGTGAAATTAATCTAGTACATTTAAAAGACATGCATTCTAAAACAAGCAATTATTTTACATTATTACAGATTCCCCCCAAAAGTTTTTTTTAACAAAATGTATGAAGATGTACGTACCTGCTGCTGCACTGACTTTCCATTTTGTGTGTATAATACAGTTCCAAAAGCGTGTTTGATGCTGTGGAAATAATGAATGCTCAGTATCTCGGCATCTAAGCCAAACACTCACTTTTTAATGTGATGAATACAAACTGCAGCTTCACACTGCCTCTGAAAGTAACTCCCCCTCCGCACATTTTGCATTTCCTTTTTTCACATGTGCTGTATGAGAAACTGCAAGCGGTTATTTAGGGGGATTTCTCAGATCTTTGAACAGCATTTATCTATTCTGGTAGAATTCTGGATGTAAATTGAGGTGCAATGATTCTCTAAAGAGAATAAAATGCTTAAAACAGGAGTAATACTGTATACAGTATTGTTAAAGAATAAAGATGCATCACATGGACATGGCCAAGTTTTACTGACCCAAATGAAAGATACTGGAAGCCTCGAGTCCTCAGAAAAGGCAGAACAGGACCCTCTTCTATCAATTACTGGCTGCTTTGTATGTAAATCTGCATGTCAAATGTACCAATCTATTGTACAGCACTGTGGATTATATTGGCGCTTTATAAATATGTGATAATGATAACTTAAACTTTACAATAATCAGGGTAGAAAATTGAGGTGAGGGTATCAGACAACAGATGCCCATAGCAGCCAATCAGCAATTAGATTTGAATGGTCACCTACAACAAAAGCAAATATCTGATTGGGTGCTATGGTCGACATCTGTTGTCCAATATCCTCTTAAAGGAGAAGGAAAGGCTTAGTCACTTGGGGTGACCAAAATGTTAGGCACCCCCACGTGAATTTACCCCGGGCTGGTGCCCCTGTTAGGAGAGAACCGCACCAGCCCGGGGTAGCTGCAGCGAGCGCTTCCTCCTTCCTTCACTCACTTGCGCATGTGCAGTAGAGTGAAAAGCCAAACTTTAACAAAAAAGTCAGCTTTTTCACTCTACTGCGCATGCACCAGCCCAGGGATTCCGTAGACAGAAGAAATACGAAAGAAGAAATACTCGCTACAGGTACCCCGGGCCGGTGCAGATTTCTCCTAACCGGGGCACCAGCCCAGGGTAATAGGTAAGTGATTAAAGTCACTTGGGGGTGCCTAACAATTTGCTGCTGATCGGCTCAGATCTACATTCCTAAGGGGGGTGGAGTGAGTTCTTAGCATTCTTGAGGGAGGGGGGAGCAGGAGAGGGGAAAGAGCTGCGTGTCTCTGGCACATGAATTACAGACACAAGAAATCTTTTCACAGAGAACTCAGTGCAGAATTTCTGTGAGTGCTTATGGCTGTATTTACATAGACCTTTCTGAGAAAACTTACTTAGTTTTTTCCTTTCTTTCTCCTTTTAGAACCACTGGGTGAGGCTGCACACATCACTTGACTGGCAGGAACCACAGAATGAGAGAGCCAGTAACTTTAAACTTAACATGAACCTTGGAATCCTTTAAATTGAGCCCTAAGTTGTAATAATTGTGCCAGTGAGGGTCAGGAATTCTGAAGGATAGAACACCTTTATTTCTTCAGTTCCTGCTCCATAATCCCACTGAAGCACCTGATAATATCTGTTAATAAACAGCCTTGGCAAATGCAGTTCAGATGCCCCAGATCATTCAGTTACCACTTTCTCTTGAACATATTGTTAACCAGAAACAGCTTGCCTTTTATGGGAATGAGTACTACTAAACAAACAAAAGTAAATACCCACCGCTTTACACACACAGGGCAGACATATATGACCAGACATCATATGAGGTAAAATATCCATGTCCATGTACCATAGTTAATAATTTTCTTTAATTTTATAGCAATTTACATGTAAAACCTTACAATTATTGTGTACTTGTGTGTAATCCTCCTAGAGCAGAAAAAAAACAAACAAAAAAACATTTCTTCAAACAACAGGTAGCTATGTGTAGCACTCACATTTACTACACTCAGTATGCCAGTTCTTTTTAAGCTACAATATCACATGTAGGATTATTTATAGAGCCTGTATAATTTTATGCATGTGTAAAAGTGATATAAATGTCTAGATACAAAAAAGATTACTTTAAATGAATAAAATGTGACCATGTCTGAAAAAAGAGGAAGAGTAACTACCCACAATTGCTGAATTTTGTATATAGATGAAACATGTCTACAACCTTTATCTAATTATTTTTCAAGCATGGCAAAAGACAATGATTGCAACATCCCAAAACTTTGATAAACCTAGTGACATGCTTCTTGAGAAATGTAATCTCTTGCAGTGTAGCCTTGAGTAATCCATTAAGAAGGAAGTAGCAAGAAGGAGTTGTTAAAAATAGGCATAAGGAGTGGTGGTGTGAGTTTAAATATATGGGCACGTATCAAGGAGTCAGTTGGTTACATGAAGCCTCATCTGCAATGACAAGTACATTTTATTTGAGTATATGTGATTTGTTTATTGATATTAGTGAGATTTAAGTATTGATATTGAAAAAACAAAATATTAGCACAGATCCCATATTATATATATATATATATATACATAATAGTTTGGGCAGAGATAGGCAGAGATCCATACCAAACACTTTTCCCAGTGAGTGTTTTTGCTGATAGACACTCACGTGGCTGCAGCATGGTGAGCACTCAGAAAAGTCTCCCCAAATGTTGGGTGAGAAAGGGACAGAATGATATTCAGAGAGGAAGCTACTTTTCTGGTGGTATTGTACAAAAGGGGCTATGGATTAAGTGAAATGTACTCTAACAAAGCAGTGACTGCAGGACAGGGCAGTAAGAATATTCTTGGGGGTCAGAAATGTATGAATTGCCAATTCAGCCACTTACTAGTTACCACTGGTTGAGAGTAGATATTTCCATCTCACTGTACTTCAATAAACCCCTTCTGGACCTCCTTTACCTCTGCATTCAGAGTTTTTTGCTTGGGGTTGTTTTAATGCTATTATTTTAACTCTCTCACAACACAATACATTTAATTGAGGTCTTACCTTTTAAGAAGAGTTTATGGGTAAATGTAAAATATTTTTAAAATACTGATAAAATCATATTTATAGAATGGCATGCACCCAGATTTGCAAAAGCAATATGTTGTAGTAAGTGGCTTACATGTTGGATGAATGTTGGATAAGTCATGCTAAATCTCCTTTTGCTCTAATAAGGTTACAGATAATAGCCATGTTCTTGGGGATGTTCCATGACCTATGCCAGTAATGAGCAACTTATTGTTTCCATTATGCCAGGACCGCCTTTGTGGTCCCTCTGCCCATTATGCAGAGAGTAGTACCATATTAGCTATAGTTCTGCATTTTTCCTGATAAAATGATAACATTCATTTCAAATCTAGTGTAAAAATTACTTTACACATAAGCCATAAAGCCAAAAAACAGTTACCCCAGATCAGTTCCTGATGGTATTTGCTGTAGTATACTGTATGTGTTGGTTATTTTTGTTATTATACATTTCCTTAGCAACTCGCATGCACTCCTTCAATTAGGGGAATTACAGTGGTGTGAAAAACTATTTGCCCCCTTCCTGATTTCTTATTCTTTTGCATGTTTGTCACACAAAATGTTTCTGATCATCAAACACATTTAACTATTAGTCAAAGATAACACAAGTAAACACAAAATGCAGTTTTTAAATGAGGGTTTTTATTATTTAGGGAGAAAAAAAATCCAAACCTACATGGCCCTGTGTGAAAAAGTAATTGCCCCCTGAACCTAATAACTGGTTGGGCCACCCTTAGCAGCAATAACTGCAATCAAGCGTTTGCGATAATTTGCAACGAGTCTTTTACAGCGCTCTGGAGGAATTTTGGCCCACTCATCTTTGCAGAATTGTTGTAATTCAGCTTTATTTGAGGGTTTTCTAGCATGAACCGCCTTTTTAAGGTCATGCCACAACATCTCAATAGGATTCAGGTCAGGACTTTGACTAGGCCACTCCAAAGTCTTCATTTTGTTTTTCTTCAGCCATTCAGAGGTGGATTTGCTGGTATGTTTTGGGTCATTGTCCTGCTGCAGCACCCAAGATCGCTTCAGCTTGAGTTGACGAACAGATGGCCGGACATTCTCCTTCAGGATTTTTTGGTAGACAGTAGAATTCATGGTTCCATCTATCACAGCAAGCCTTCCAGGTCCTGAAGCAGCAAAACAACCCCAGACCATCACACTACCACCACCATATTTTACTGTTGGTATGATGTTCTTTTTCTGAAATGCTGTGTTACTTTTACGCCAGATGTAACGGGACATGCACCTTCCAAAAAGTTCAACTTTTGTCTCATCGGTCCACAAGGTATTTTCTCAAAAGTCTTGGCAATCATTGAGATGTTTTTTAGCAAAATTGAGACGAGCCATAATGTTCTTTTTGCTTAAAAGTGGTTTGCGCCTTGGAAATCTGCCATGCAGGCCATTTTTGCCCAGTCTCTTTCTTATGGTGGAGTCGTGAACACTGACCTTAATTGAGGCAAGTGAGGCCTGCAGTTCTTTAGATGTTGTCCTGGTGTCTTTTGTGGCCTCTCGGATGAGTTGTCTCTGCGCTCTTGGGGTAATTTTGGTCGGCCGGCCACTCCTGGGAAGGTTCACCACTGTTCCATGTTTTTGCCATTTGTGGATAATGGCTCTCACTGTGGTTCGCTGGAGTCCCAAAGCTTTAGAAATGGCTTTATAACCTTTACCAGACTGATAGATCTCAATTACTTTTGTTCTCATTTGTTCCTGAATTTCTTTGGATCTTGGCATGATGTCTAGCTTTTGAGGTGCTTTTGGTCTACTTCTCTGTGTCAGGTAGCTCCTATTTAAGTGATTTCTTGATTGAAACAGGTGTGGCAGTAATCAGGCCTGGGGGTGACTACAGAAATTGATATTGAAATTGAAATTGATAAACCACAGTTAAGTTATTTTTTAACAAGGGGGGCAATCACTTTTTCACACAGGGCCATGTAGATTTGGGGTTTTTTTCTCCCTTAATAACGTAAACCTTCATTTAAAAACTGCATTTTGTGTTCAATTATGTTATCTTTGATTAATAGTTAACAGTTTTGGATGAGCAGAAACATTTAAGTGTGACAAACATGCAAAAGAATAAGAAATCAGGAAGGGGGCAAATAGTTTTTCACACCACTGTATATTAGAAAATGTTGCTTATATTTAGCACAAAGATATTTACAGAGTTCTCAGCACATACATTTGTTGCTAGACAACACACACAATCTTTCAGGGAAAATGAGGAACACTATCACTATGAGGAAGAAGTTGACTGAAAAGTGATATTTGCACCCCATGCATGCATGCTTCCTCAGGGTTTAGACTCCCACATGAATGAATGGTGAGAGCTGACAACTGCTCCTGTATAAACAAAAAGAGAAAGTTCAGCTATCACTAAATACTTGTATTATAAAGCGGGAAGGCAATAAATGTATAACCACATAATTCAGTCATAAAGATTTTTTGCAAAATATATTTACACAAAGGATGGCTCTGTTTACATTTATTAGTAAAAATATCACTTTGAACTTACAAAGGAATGTAGAAACTATATCTAGGGGCAAATCTTCCTGCAGCTGTGGTAAGGGAAGGGCTTTTAAAGAGCTCATTGTATCTATATAATCAAACTATTCTTATTACAAGTGGAGAGAGGTGAAGTTAGTAATAGCAAAAGTAATCTCTAAAAGAATCAGAATACATTTTTAACACAAATCCAATTTATTTTGGTCATGTTGAAGAATAGTATATATAAGTGTATATACTGTACCCCTTTCATTATAAATATCCTGTTTTCTGACTTTCTGATTCCTGATTTTTAAATGTACAGGTTCAAAAACATTATGTGTAAATACATTTACAGAACTTTCATTTTCATTTCTTCTTGTTGCTAGCCCTTTCAAATGTGCAGTTCAGTCCTGTTCTATATTAGCTGTAGAAATGCAAAAACATTTGTGATAGGATGCAAATCTACTATTATTTCCTTTTTTAATAGGTTTTTTTAGCTTACTTCCTAAATGCTGATCAATATTAGAGCATTGACTGCAATATGATGTGCAAAGGGCAACATTTGTGAATATGTACGTATGTGCACATTTATTCTCTCTTAATCAAGCATGCAAGATTACTGATACAGAATACCACCCTGAACTTGCCTATTAGTGGCTAAGGTTTTATTAAATACCTGGCTATTAAATGCTAGCTAGGTTAAAAGCAATCCCCTATACTTCCACTTTTTAATCCTGGATAATTTCAAACTGACCTCTTGCTTTTTAGAACCTCTCCATTGGGCATTTAATAGCTAAACACATATATTTAACTGATTTATTGGTATAATATTACTTAACTTTCATTTGCTACATCTGATTAATAATCTTGCTTTGTGCCATACCCTATGCTTGATACTCTATACTTATGGCTGGTTTTTATGCATTGGTGCACCCTGCTGGATGCTTTTCAAAGTTTCACCTAATTTATAACATTAGTAAAAAGGGTCCTTTATGAACACTGAGCAGTGCGAAAAGTGTGATTTTCTGACAAAATAGGCATGTTTTTAACCATAGTTGAGGGGGTTTCCCAGAATTCCAGTGTAAATGGGGCTTTTCTCCAAGTAACATTTGTCAATATTGCAATACAGTTGCACAGTAACTGTAGGTGCACGTTTGCTTGCAAATCAGGGTTCAAAATTGTCAGAGTGGAGATTGCCAGTGTACAAGTTTAAAACATCATTATTGTTTGATTCTTTTGGCACAAGTATGCCTATTGATGGCCCTTTGTAGGAAACCTAGAATTACCACCACATTCAGGGTGATGAATCATCATGATACCTCCCAGGTTCCCCAGATCCAATAGAAACACATGATAGTGATCAGGGCAGACTGGACACAGACAACAGTGATTACTTGGCATAACTATTCAAATGTGTAAAGAGCGTGTTCTGACATAAATACCTTTAATGAATGCCAGTGTGAATACCTGCACCATTTGTGCCCATTGTACTGCAACCGCACTTGCAATTGTGTTTATAAATGAGCCATATAATTTTATTCCTAGTCTTGTTTTTTACTCCATGTTTATATATGCTCTGTATATATTGTTGGACTCATCTACTAGATACAACTAGTAACAATATATATTTGCAATATATTTTATAAAATTTACAAAAAAATAATATGTGCATAATGACTGCCTGTGCTAAGTACCGTATATACTCGAGTATAAGCCGAGTTTTTCAGCATTAATAATGTGCTCAAAAAGGAACCCTCGGCTTATACTCGAGTATATATGGTAGTTATGTTCTCCCGGCCGTGCGCTTGCTCGCACCGCCCACCCCTGGACACATGTTCGCGCTTGCGAGCATGCACTTGCACCCCCCTCCCCCATGGAAGTATGTTTGTGCGCTCACAAAACACCACCCCTACCCCCCCCTTGGACATTCGTTTAATACGAACCACATCTGTCTCTCTCCATTTTGGCGATCCACTACCTTTCTAGCCATCGGGCGCGATCGCATGCATGTATAGTAGATCCCATACCTGTATAAATAAATAAATACATGTATAAATATAATAGAAAAATGTGTACATTTTCCTGTGTGGCTGCAATTAGTACTTCAATTATTTTACAGCGTGCATGTATTGCGTGTATGGCCAGCTTTATGCTGGCCATACACGTGGCGATCTGACGATGTTTCGTCAGATGTGCCACACACCATTCAGGGCTGAATCGGCAGGTAAGGAGGTAGAAACAATAGGATTTCTACCTCCTTCTGCCGATTCAGCGCTGAAGGGAGATTTTGATCAGGCGCCTTCTATGGCGCCCGATCAAAATTTTCCAACTGGTCCGATCGGCGAGTCGCCCGATATCAGCAGCTTCCTGCAATATCGGTCGACTCGCCGACATACCATACACGCACTGAATATCGTACGAAACGAGGTTTCGTACGATATTATCGGTGCGTGTATGGCCACCTTTAGAGTGATATCACCCCCCTCCCAGCAGCCAATCAGCAGAACAATGGGAAGGTAGCAAGATAGCAGCTGATCATATGATATCAGAATAGCCCTCAATAGTAAGAAATAACAAAAGAAGTCAGACTTGCAACTAAAAAATACATTTGTTGGTTCAAGAATAAAATTTTAAATGGTAGAGTAATTTACACATAAAAAGTACACCATCAAAATCATGACAGAATCCCTATAAAATAAACCACTACTATGTGGATAATAGATGGCAGTGTTGTACAGAGAATTAGTATTCAGAAATATTCAACAAAGAGGTTTGACGTGCACTACATGCAATACATGCACGCTGTAAAATAATTGAAGTACTAATTGCAGCCACACAGGAAAATGTACACATTTTTCTATTATATTTATACATGTATTTATTTATTTATACAGGTATGGGATCTACTATCTGTTGTATCAGATAAAGGTGGCGCAGGGAACTGGGCATTTATATGCAGTTGTAGAATAATTTGTAGAATAATTTAATTCCAACCAAAGATTTGTTGTGATATCTCGTTGAGTACTTTAGTGACCTCCGAATGTGATATCGTTGTCGGATAACTATGAAAAAATTACTCACCATGACTTCTGTCTGTGCAAAGTAAGTGTCGTATTTACATCAATCTTGTTAAGTTTTGGCAGAAAAATTATAAAGACAATACTTACCCGTCCTATAATTTAGGTGTAATAACTATAGTAAGTAGGGAAATAAAGGAGTATAAGTAATAAATAAAATTCCCTGTCGAGTTTGGGATTATAAATTACAGGATGGTCATATACAAATAAAGACCGAACACGGGAAAATCGCTTTATTAACATGCATTATACCTCTGTAGTAATTTGATGCAAATGAATTATTATTTACCTGAAAATGCTGAAAAACAAATAAATGTAAAATGAAATCCAATCGAATAGACTTACCTACATAGTTGTGGTTTACTTGGAGTCTTGCCTTTCTTCCCCATATGTTATTACACAAGTGTTGCGGCTTTGTGATAAGCGATACTGTGTATAACTAGCCTGACCACTTCACTAATCGCTACATATGTTACTTTTATGAGATACAGATCTAAGCGATACAATAATAAAGTAACAGTTGAGGTGATACCATTCACCACTCAGTCAGTCCTATCTATGATAGACATTATAGGGTATAGTGTCAAATTTTAACTTTTTCTTTTTCTTCTTTTTCTGTCAGTTTTTAGCATTTCATTTTTAATATAATAAGAATTAAAGGTTATATTTTATGAAGCTGCAGGTGTGGTAGGACTTCATGTGTCTTTAATACTTCAAACTATATTTCAATTTACACACTCTGAACCCTGTCAAAAAAACGCTGTAGTGCGAGGTTCCTTTCTGTGATACATATACTAGGTTTAAGATTATGCTTAGGTCTATGTTTGGGATTAGCTTTAGGCTTAGGCCTAGGTTTAGGCTTAGGTTTAAGTTTAGGCTATAACTAGGCCTAGTCTTAGGTTTAGGTATAGGCCTAGGCTTAAGTTTAGGTTTAGGCCTTGGTTTAGGCCTAGGCTAATTTCATGTTGGCTTGGGTTTGGGTTCACCTGGCTTGGGTTTGGGTTTACCCGACTTGGAGATCTTTCTTGCCCCCCTAGGCCCAGCTACTGTGCTGTCCCCCTTCTGAAATTGAAACCCTCTCTTAATTCAATCAAGACATGTATGCAAAATTAAAAAAAAATGAAAATAAACTAAAATAAACTGAAAATAATTGTATATTAACCCGGCATGAGTATATTGTGTATCTCCACTTCTGGAAAAAAATATAGAGCTCTAAATTAAAAAAAACATTAAAAATTGCTTTTATTTTATGCAGGAAAATCCAACTGATATCTCTCGAACTTGCCAATACTAGATATGTATAGTTTTATGTCTTCTGTAGATCAAAAACTCACAGCAGTACATTAATTAATTTTCAAAGCACTACGCCAGAAAACAGCATACTTAGCTTTACCCCAGGAAACCAAATATTTTTCAAAAGTATACCTTGTACTGAATACCACATGGGTAACCATGTCTTTCTACTCCTAACTTCCAAACATCAAAGCTTTTCTGAACTTAGAAAAAAAAAAAAAAAAAATTCTGAAAAATCACCTCAAAACTTTCAATTTGCAACTTTGTATCTCCCTCATATCATTAGGTTATGGTGACCAGATCACTTAAAAATTCAGGGACAGTTTAATACCAGCTGTGCATGGGATTACCAAAGTATCTGGTACATAGAGACCCCAAAATGAAGTTAATTGTCCTCGAGGTCACTTCAGCTACTGAAAAACCAACACATGTATTGCATTCTATATGGGGTAAAGCCACAAAAAATATGTTTACAATCAAAACTATATATGCCATCTGTGATCTCCAGTGAGTCACTCCTAAGAATCAGGTCTCTGCTGCAGTTCTAATTAACATCTAGCTAATGAGGTATTTCTAACAACCTGTTAAAACAGCATTGCACTGGAACAAAGCTAGCATAGTAAAGTGATGAGCATAGATCATTTTTCATTGTTAATATGTCTTTTTATAATAAGCTTTTTGTAGTGTATAAACACAAACACAGACTGATGAATTATTTTACTTTTATATGTCTATATGAGTACTGGAGTATAGAAATAAAAAGAGAATACACAGGAACTGAAGTTCAATTCTTTTTTGCATCTGCTACTGATACTCAGATGACTAAGAAAAGCTACTGTTTGGCATATGCACTTTTTCCCTTCCCACCCCTAAAACTTCCCTCTCCTCCTCTTTGACCTCAGTGGGCGTCTGGCAAAATTCAGATTTCTCAACATCTAGGCTCCGGCAGCTGTGTCCCAGTCAGGATTAGCAGATGTGCGTGACAGGCACTAGACAGTACTCTACACCAGGTAAGGAGTTGTTTATTTGGGAATATTAATTTATAAGCTTTACAAATAGTCATATTTTATATGTAAAAAATAGAAATGTGAAAAATCCTGGTATTATTTACAACATAGGTTTAGCGATGCCTCTTGCGCAGCTATCCAGATGGTAACAGTCAGAGGAATTCCACTGCCTGTAATCACAACACTGATTAGAATAGTAGCCTATGCGTAACCCACAAGCCTTTCTTTCTTATGGGATTGGCACTTAAATACACATGACTGGGTGCTGTGAAACATATTGCACTGTGTGCTTGGCTTTGCATTTTCATCTCTAAATGAATTGAATTTTTTATAAAGTTATTAAATTATAGTTTATCATTAAAACTCAAAGATGGTTTAACTAAGAGGTAGGTGAGTAGGTGAATAGAAACATTAACTACAGTGGCTTAACTAGATGTTACGGGCCCCACAGCAAATTTAATGTCGGGCCCCTATAGTTCACCTATTCTATCAAGATATATTTAAATTGCTCTATAATTAGGGCCTTATTGAGCCCCCTACACCTGGGCTCTCCAGCAACCACAGGGTCTGCTTCCTTTGTATGTATACCCCTGATGATCTAAATGCTAAGCAGTATAAAATATTGTTTCTACTTTCACTTGAGAAAGTTGTGATTACTCCCCTAAAGCTGAAGTCTGGGGCATGTGCACCCCGACCCACCGTTCCAAGTGGTGAGTTCAACGCTATATGGGATTTTTCTTTTTATTCATGTATAAAATATTGTTTACCAACAGATGCAAGAAGCTGTTTTGAGTTTGGGAGGGCAACATATTTTTCCTGTTAAAATTGTACAGTGCATTTTTTATATGTTTTTATGGAACATCAACAAGTAGTTAACAGAAACATTTTTTAGCAGACAGATGAAAGTAATTTTCCATTGCATGTCTCTCTAGTCTAGACCAGGTTAATAGGGACATAAAACTTCAGTATTTCTTTCTTCTTGCATTTCCTAGTCAAATATAATTGCAGATGCAGATTCTCCAGTGAGAATCTACCATACACAGACACAGATCATCTGGCTGTTAACATAAGGACATGAGCAATCACTTTGCCAAAAATACACATCTGAATTTTGGAGGGTGGGCATAGTGATATTTAGGCTTGCAGTGCTAGACTAATATACTTGACGCATTGAACCACATAACAAACATTATGGAACCTGGTGTGCCAGGATTCTCATATGTGAATCATTTTGGAGTAAGTGACCAATGGGAAAGAAGGAAAAATTTATCAAAGACTAATCCATCAATGATGTTGTTGTGCTACAGCTCCCATCACTCTTAACCTCCTGAAAATATTTTTACCATTTTTTTTATATAGTGCCAACCTGTAATCTGCCTGTGGAGCTTACAATCTAACTTCCAAACACATGCACAGCACTCACTAAAGAATACAGCAGGGTCAGTTTCATTAGGAGCCAATTAAAATGCCCCAGACATCCACACAGATGCAGACAACTGCATACAGGTTTGCATGTGTTAAAATACAAATTGCCATAGGCCAATGTACTGGTTTAATGTGAATGACATGCAAGGAGAGACACAGAGGGGCAATAGAATAATAATTAAAAACAAACTAACTTCAATTCTTACTGCAAAACTGCAGTTCTAACTCCAGTTTAATGCATATATTCTCATTTCTGTAGGAAAAGGGATATGGTAGACCCTTCTGCACCTCCAGCACAGCTCAGCCTGTAAAGAGCTTGAAGTTTAATATATTTATTAATATTTGCATTTAAATTCCCATCTAGTCACACACTAAGCTTGTCATTGCATGAGGATTTAAAAACGTTAACACTTTTTTTCTCCGACAAACATAAGCTGTATGAATGACCAAGCATGCTGGTTGAAAAAAGCATTTTAAAGCATACTCAGAGATTGTACCTGTTTGTTATAACACTTCTGAAAAGGATCTAAACACTTTGCTGGAATGCTTTTGCCTGAGTATTCAGTTTTAGAAAACTTTGCCAATATAAACTGCAATTTAAATATATATGTGAGAAAAAAAATGTTGGCACTCCTAAACAGTACTTTTCAGTTACTATTTCAAATGTGTTGGCTTTTCTATAAATAATCTGTTTGCATGGTTTGATGCTACAAACTATTCACTGTGAGCAGTTCAGCTGCAGAATCCATTTGCCCTTCTGTAGATGCTACGGGCTGCCTGCCTGGAAGATTCTGAGAATTCTTGGAACTGAAAGACACTGAAAGACAAGAGTGAGCTCTACCTGCAATGGAACCATCAATAACAATTTTACTGTTTGCTTTCACCAAACTTGCTTCATCTCTGTACTATGAAGGTAAGTAACTTTCCTGTTCCAGTCTCCCTTTCATATTATTATACATAGGATATTTTTAGAACCTGATTCTTTGATTCAAAGGCTTAAGGGGCTGTAAGAATAGAACTGTTTATCTTCAATTACTATATGAGCATTAAAGAAAATAAATGGAACAATTATTACATAGTGCTTACAAACTGAACACAAATAGATATGTTCTTCTTCAAAGAAGCTCTGTGTAAAACTTTTTTTCAATGTGGTTGAGGTTGCTTGTATGTTTGAGTAGTTTCCTACCACTATATTACTTTGGTAAACATAGCTACATTAGCTCTAGCAATAAAGGTCAGGGATTACACCCCATTTAAACAAATGGGTTACATTAAGCACTTAACATAAACACAATTTTAATGCACAGTGATACTTGAATATTTAAATTGCCAATGAACTGCCCAAGAAGAAAGATAAAAAGGGCCATTTACTTAAAGGGGACCTGTCACCCAGACATAAAAAGCTGTATAATAAAAGTCCTTTTCAAGTTAAACATGAAACACAAATTCCTTTTTTTTATAACACACCCATACCCATTATAAAGGCATTTAAAATCCCAGTTGTCAATCATATATTGCTTGAGACAAGCAATACCTAGATGTCACTGCACAGCTCACTTTTCCCCTCCCTCCTCATCATCTTATTGTGTAGCCAGTGCATGGGCATGGGCATCTGGTCCCCCCTTCTGGCACATAAACAAGATTTTGGCATGATACAAAGCTTGCCTTAATAACAGTGCCCACAAAATGGCACCTGCCTGCTTGCTGTGATTGAGTTATTCCAAGACAGCAGAAAACAAGATTTATATTATTTACAGTCATGGCCCAAATTTTTGGCACCCCAGAAATTTTTCCAGAAAATCAAGTATTTCTCATAGAAAGGTATTGCAGTAACACATGTTTTGCTATACACATGTTTATTCCCTTTGTGTGTATTTGAACAGAACAAAAAAAAAAGGGAGGAAAAAAAGCAAATTGGACATAATGTTACACAAAACTCCAAAAATGGGCTGGACAAAATTATTGGCACCCCTAACTTATATATTTGGTTGCACTCCCTTTGGAAAAAATTACTGAAATCAGTCGCTTCCTATAACCATCAGGTCTCTCTTATTGGAAGGGCGCCTTTTCCCAACAGCAATTTTAAGATCTCTCCAGAGATGTTCAATGGGATTTAAATCTGGACTCATTGCTGGCCACTTCAGGACTCTCCAGCGCTTTGTTGCCATCCATTTCTGGGTGCTTTTTGAAGTATGTTTTGGGTCATTGTCCTGCTGGAAGACCCAAGATTTTGCAATACTTTCCTTTGAGAAATACTTGATTTTCTGGAAAGATTTCTGGGGTGCCAACAATTTGGGCCATGACTGTATATAGTGTAAGTGAAGTTTATTTTGCTCAACTAACAATATAGAAAAACATTTGGAGTTATCTCTTAGGGTGACAGGTCCCCTTTAATGCACCACAGTCGAAGCCCCTAAGTTTTCCTGTGGTCATTTGTGTAAAAAATCCCATTCATTAAAGGGAACATGCTCACCGTCACTGCCTGCCATCTGTTCCAGCCTATTTAATAAGGCTGCTATGGGAACCCTATAGCTACTGCCTCTTCAAAACCAGGGTTTCCAGAGCGGTCTATATCCATGTTATTTTCAGGTTGAATGCTAGAAATGAAGCCTATTGTGAATCAGACATTGAAGTGTAAGTGCAACTGTGTCAGTTTTAATGCTTTGGGTGCAACTGAGTCAGGCTCATGACCCCTGGCTACCAAAATAAAGCTAATACCATGGCAAAAACACTGCATTGTGGTTCAAATGTTAATAAAAGTAAAAGGGTTTCTTACAAGAATTTTACAGTGACCTAAAAGGTTTTACTGTGTACCCTGTAACATCCTAGTTTTTCCACAGGTAAAACACAAGAAAATTTAAAGCACTTTGAGGCTATTCTTAGCATTTTTCTTGTATCTTCCTCCTTTGAATGGGACCTGTCACTCAAACAAAGCAGTATAATAAAAGTCGTTTTCAAATGAAACCCTGGAATCATTGAATGGAATGTCAAAGGAGACTTCTACCCTGGCACTGGATAAGCAGGCTTTCCCAGTTTTAACCATCTGTATTTTTGCTTCCATTTTCACTCTTTGTTAAAAACCATAGCTAAAGCCAAGATGTGACATGTCAGACATGGTATCTCACTGCACACACAGCCACCTTTAGGAATCAAGGGTCCCCATAATGACTTGTGCATTTATGACAGTCATGACCCATTAATCTGAAACCGAGGGCCGGAACTAGAGCTAGGCAGGCTAGGGGGGGGTGGGGGGGGTGGGAGGTGCAGGGGCGAGGTTGCCAACCGGGTTGCCTAGGGCAATCAGTCGGCTTGGCCTGCCCCTGCTGAAACCCCACCTATGATGATTCAACCAAACACAAAACCCCACCCCCCTGAAAGCCCTGCTACCTTCAGAACCTACAAATCCCATTTTTACATCTACTGGGGTTTTCCAGAGACACCACAAATTCACACTTGGGGATACCACACTCTGCCCCTAGTCCACAAGATGGACAACCTTGGCCTATACATTAAAAAGAAATGCTTACAGTTGACAATAACTATATGGGTCTCTGTTAATGGATTTTATAATAATGCTAATAAAAAGCCATAGTGGTATGCCTCTAGACAATGTGGAAGTTTTAAATGAAGCAGAGCTGCTCTGCTGTGTATACAGTAAATTTACACAGTTTAATTGCTTTAGAATAATATACATATTAGCAGCCAGATCTGTGCAGAAATCTGAGGGAGTTAAGTTTGTGTGGGTGGGGACAGAAACAAAGACTTTAAGTGTGGTTAAGTGTAGTCACGCCGACCAAGACAGGGATTGCACATTATGTAAAACCTTCCTATTCTACACGTAATCTTTTCCAAATGTTTTCAGGTTTCGGAAACAGGGTGGAATAAGTTCCTGTGGGTCCCTTTTTCCATTTAAGCAGCATTCTTCTGAATGCTCAAACAGTTTGCAGCTAGAATGACTCAATGCTTAAACCACTTTCGGTTAGAGTCAGATTAAGAGCTCTGTGTAATTTCTGGCAAGTCCCATTGAGTAAGAGAACTCATGGTATTACTACTCTATCCATAGAGCTTTCTTTGTAGGTCTAAACTCTTATTACTGTTTATCATGGGGAAACCAGATTTAATCGGAAGAGTGGCAAAGTTTGAGGGTGAAAGCAGACCAGCTTCCCTTCTATTATGAGTACTTCTCAATGTTATGGGGTTTTTAAAGGTTGAAATCTTTATAACTGTAAAACTAGTTATATAATTAGAACATTATATTATTAGAATCTTCCCCAAGATCATTTACAAACTAACTAATCTGTTTTGGGTGAAGAAAAAGGCCCAGTGCATGTGCAAATTCAGGTCATCAGATGTTCTTTTCATATTGACCAGTTATGATTGCTATACTGCCAGAGTTTAATTAACCAAACCAGTCACTGTGGGGTCAGCACATGCATCATACACTTTACCCAGAAATTGACCAGTTTCACCTTAGAATAAACATTTTGTTCTGTCATAATAAATATGCCTTATAAGTTTAACTTTTTGCTTAAATATATTTAATTATAGTAATCATATATTTTATTTTTAAGATCTGGTACCTTTAGGGCTGCCAATTAATTCTAATGAAGAAAATGCTAAAAGATTCTGAACACTGATGTCCAATGATGTCAACTGGGACCCAATCCTACAGTATGAAGGTCCCTGACAATTACCAATAGTTTTCTAAACTAAAGAATGGCAAAAAAAACTGGCAAATTGGCAGGCAAGAAAGTCCAGATTTACATGCACACATTTTACAACTTACTCTGACATCTTTAGTTTTTGTATTTTCTTATCTTATTGCCCAAATCGGAAAAATCCTTGCTTTAAGTACAGATATAGGATCTATTATTCTGAATGCTCAGGATCTTGGGTGATAAGGGATCTTTCCATAATTTGGATCACTATACCTTAGTCTGCTAAAATTATTGAATGAACATGAAATAAATCCAATGTGATTGTTTTGTTAGAATCGTTTCCTTAAAATAGGCTCTATGGGACATGACCTTCCCATAATTTGGAGCTTTCTGGATAACAGATTTCCAGATAACATAGAGGCAATTATTTCAATTTGCTAGCCTATGGGATGGGAGGAAACTAATACAATAACTAAAGATTTTAAATGGGGGTCCTCCCATTTTCAGGCTTTGATGTTGGGGGCATACAATAACTACTTGGCTACAAATATACCCCAGTCTGCACTGCTGCACTTAGTGTGGAACAAATGTTTGTAGCTATATCTTTAAATGAAAAATTACCCCAGCCCCCCTATTTAACATAGGATTAACTTAATTAAGTTGAGCTTTTTTAAAAAGTTGTAGTAACACTATGTAAAATGCTTGTCACAGTATATTTATAGTAAAAAGTACCCCATAAAATGTTATGCTGGTTCCAGTTCTAAATACTCAGTGCAGTATGATTAATGTGCTGCACACATTCTTACATCAGGCTCCCCCCCAAACAAAAACATCTTTGCTGCCTAAGCCAGAGGCAGAACAAAAGGCTGCAGAAATATACACATACATTATCACAGAGGAAGAGGAAAGTCCCATGGACCTGGAGCATAGCATTAATGTGATTTCATACCACTGGAATGTCATTATTCCTGCCAAGCGTTTAATCTGAGTCAGTGTATAACAGAACCATTTCCTCTGTGCATGTGCTCATAAGCTTATGCTATAAAATGGTAATGGAAATAGTGTGTCTTTTAATGTGAGAAAAATAACGCCTATGTGTATTGGTTTTTTTTTTAAATCTAGTATGTAATATTGGTTTAGTTTTATTTTCCATAGAGTTTGGTACTTATAATCTGCTAAAACATCTGAAATAAAATAAATGGAATGTGTCACCTTTGGTCAGTTAAAAGAGAACCAAGGATTAGGCTAGAGAATCTGAATAAGCTTAATGCCACCACCACAGTACTTTAGCATTAATATCTATCTAGGAAGATGCCCCTAGCATCTCCCTGTTTTCTTTTCTGGTAATACACAGCGCATGCACTGGGCTTCTGATAGTTACCAGTGCTTATAGACCGACTTACTATATACAGTATACAACAATCACAGTATAAGTTATTATTTCCCATTTACATTATCCTGGCATCAAAGAAACCACTACACTGGGCATCAGGATTTATTATCATCCCTGTAGCACCATCTTCTATGACAGATGTCAATCATATTCTGCAAAATTACTGATGATTTCCAACGACCCCTAAGCTTAGATTCTCAACAGCTGCCCAGAGGACACTGAGCATATGCAGTGTCACTGACACAAGATTTCGGTGAATTATTATTAATATTGGGTTTCTGAACCTTTGGGCTAGTACCATACATTTAGTTTAAAAAAAAAAAAAAACAACAACATTTTTAGCCACCTGTTTTTGTAGGCTTTAGTTTAGACTTTAGTTCTCCTTTAAGATGTTTATTAGTTCCTCTCTGCCCTTATTGTCAATATGATTATTTATAGAAAATAGGGATTAATTATTTTTGTGATGTGATTGGCTCCCATAGTTTACTGTAACAGTTTAAAGTTGCCCATTGTTAACAAATGAGCCCCAATGCTTAAACGTTTTCTGAAGCAAAAGCAAAAATTATATATGTACCCTTATTTGTTAGTTTAACAGTAGAAGCCTAAACATAGTGAAATAACAAAATAAAAAAACAGCTATTTTCCATGTTTTATTGGAAGGATATCATCTTTTCGTATCTACAGCCTCTTAGTGTACTGAAAGTGATGCAGTTCCCACTCTGAATATGTTAGCCACTATTTGCACACAATTCAGAAAAAGGCACATATGTAATATTAATGCATGTACTTTCAGGAGACTCAGCTTGGCATGTGGTGGCAATTATGCTGGAATTATGGGGAAAACTCTGCATTTGGCAGCTGAAACCAGTGCAATTAGCATCAGAATTTAATAATCAGACCTGTAGCATTAGCTTATATGACAGGCCAGCCTCATTTTCTGATTGATAATTTGTGATGACCCCTAAGCTTAACTTCTCAAGTGCTTTTTTCTTTCTCTCTTTTCCAGGTTCAGGACACAGTTATGGCGAGATCCAATCCAATGAGGTTTATGTTGAACCCCGCCCTTTGGGACCCTTGTTAAATTACAGAGGTAATAAAATTGTAGCACTAAAATGTGGGCCCTTGGAAGAGAGTAGAACATTTTGGGCACTTAATTGTTAAAGGAAATGGCAGAAATATAAAATATGACAATATAAATGTACAGTATGTGTTTTTTTTTTTAATTTTACCAATATTTCAACTGAAGTATATTTTCTTGTCTGTAGTCATCATCACCTTCTCATTTGTTCAGCTTTCCCAAATCCTACAGCCATAGCATCATTGGTGTCTTGTTTAATTATTGCTCTGCGTTACCTATTTTAGTCTGCACCATCTGCCCCCCTAAATCCATGTTCAAAACTGTCTGTGCCAGAAAAATGCTATTGTAAAGACTCTCCCACATGTGTATACATTTTTTACTATCTATTACTTATTTTCATATATTCCAGATCAAAAGAGTCATTAAATAATGTTTTATCAAGCATAGCAGTGATACTATACTTTTCCAGTATCCAAAGTAAGGACACAATATGAATTCCTTAATGCTATACTTCATGGATCTGCTTAAAAAGAGGCAATAATTGTACATTGAATCTGAAATGGAGAATTGCAGATCTATACTCCTTGGTATGTTTAACAAATAAGGGATATTTCCATATTTTAAGTCTCCATACCTTACATCTACTAAAAAAATAATTTAAACATTAAATAAACCCAATAGAATTGTTTTGCCTCAAAAAGGGATTCATTAGGGTTGATTCACCAAAGTGCGATAATCGTTATCGCATGCTTTTCTGCGTTAAAATTGATGTGAGAAAAAAACGCGCGATTGGCTAAAGTATTATCGCACATGTTAAGTCGCATATCGCATGCATTAAATAGCGTGCAACTGAATGCGTTAATTTTACTGCGTTGCGTTAATTAGCGCGCAGAAATAATACTAACGCATGATTCACAAACACTTAGATGCGCTAAATATCGCATTAGTCTATGCAAAAATTAACACCTACTTGAGGCAGGCAGTAATTATAGAAAAGTACAGTTCATGAGCTTTTGGCAACACAATATGGACTTTGCAGTGTGATGTATTCAAGTATGTGTTGGCCCTAGAGTGATGTAGCCTCCAGTTTGCAGGGAAATGGTCATTTTCACAACAGTAGTTTTTCGAAAGTAATGCCGTGTACGGCTAATATGGCGTGGGTTTTTTCATACGCGGTGACAATTTGTGTGCGCTGCATTAATTAGCGCGCGTTGCATCAAATACTGCACGAAAATCTTCGCAACTTAAATAACGCAAACAGCATCACGTCTAAAATAACGCAAGTATCCTTTTAGTGAATCATGTGTTAAGACGCGAAAAATTAGACGCGATAAAAATTTTTACACATGCTATAAATAGCGCTAGAAATATTGACCTTTAGTGAATCAACCCTATTATATCCTAGCTGGGATCATGTACAAGATGTTTTATTATTACAGAGAAAAAGAAAATCAATTTTAAAAATCTGAATTATATGTTTAAAATGGAGTCTATGGAAGACATTCTTCCCGTAATTCAGAGCTTTCTGGAAAAATAGGTTTCCAGATAAAGGATCCAATACATGTATCTGAAGCAAAGGATTATAGGTCTCATTTGTCAGGAAGAATACACTAAAAATGTAGTACCATTTTATGGGGGTACTGCCACTGGATTGGCCTCAGCTACACTCCCCATTGTACCAGTTGTTCAAACATATTTGTTAAACGATGGTGAAATTCTCTCTTTATAAACCACTGAGCTTGAGATTGCAATAGACCGCCTCCCCTTTGGAGATGCCTACTGCCTTTTTAGAACTGAAGATACAGCAGCTTTTGTAGGACTTGTCATGACTCTGCTTGTGTGCTTCCTAGCTCCACGTTGGTGCTATGATCTACATATCAGTGATGGGGAAGCAACTTGCTATTCACCACTTGGAGGAAGTTACCGCAGCTCTCTAGGAACCCGGTGCCGTCTTTCTTGTGACCAAGGTTTCAGACTCATTGGACAAAACTCAGTGCAATGTTTATCAAACCGGCGCTGGTCTGGGATTGGCCACTGCAGAAGTAAGTAGATACTCGTGGATACAATTCTCCCTTGTCTGAGCTCTACCAACAGCTGAGAGATGGCTAGACGTATGGTTATTTCTTAAAATTGCTTGCATCATGATGACAGAATAACTTGAATCCATTTATCTGAACATTAAATACTGAAAACAGATTGCATTTCAGTTAATGTGTAAAAAGCAACTTTCTTACACAATGAACAAGAAGGCACTTAAGTAGGGCACTTTGTAAGAAATTCTTGTAGCCAAGTCTTTCCCAGGGCAAAGAGATAACTTTGTCCATCTCTTAAGATAATGTTTTGTTGAAACACCACTCATATTTCTCTTTCCAATGATAAGCTTTTAAATGTATGTTTTTTAAACCTCCTAGTCATTGTAGCAAAACTCTCTTTTAGGAATCCAGTGTCATGTTCTGCCACCAATATTTTATGGATCCTATCAGTGCTCAGCAGGTGTTTCTGAGGGATCTCGCTGTGATTATTCCTGTGCCCCCGGCTATGTGGTGGAAGGAGACCGCAGTCGGATCTGCATGGAAGATGGACAGTGGAGCGGTGGAGAACCTGTCTGTGTAGGTAAATTTTCAGATACTTCTTTAGGATTAAAACCTTCCAGAAAGGAACTTCAGCATTGTTACCAAATTTGCTTACATCATTAAAATAATAGATGTTGACTTTAAAAATCAAACCCAAAGTGTGAAAATTCTTTTAAAAAAGGAAAAAAAATGTCACAAGTGGTAAAGTCCAATCTAAGTCAATTGCACACATCCCTTTTAAAACTTTGCTTTGTGGTTTTAGAGGTTTTTGTGTTTTTTGACTGTCATTTTTGTAGTACAGAAAAGTCAAGAATTTTGTGCAATAATATGAAAAAGTTGCATTTTTTTGGTGTATTTTTCATTCATGCTTTTTCAATTTGGATTTTTTGATTATTGGCTGTCATTTGTGGAAATAGGTTTAGTCGTAGTTTCAAAAATCTCTAAAACCACAAAAATTACTGTGCTTTTCACCTTCTATGGCAGGTCCTGACTGGGAATCAAAATAGGCCCTGTCATTTTAAATTCATAGAGGCCTAAACAGCCCTCACAGGCCCAATAAAAAGTGACTGTCTAGCCCTTCTGCTGCTGCTCTATGGGCAATAATATTTTTTGCGCCATCTGTATTTGCATTGCAGCTTTTTTTTCCTGTAATGCCATTCATTACTTTTCTGAAATTGTTTCTAAGATGTCAGCTAAAAACTTTGAACTAGCAAAAACAGTGTGCAAACTTCATTATGTTATATAAATACCAAAAAGAAGTTCTGGTAATGCTATTATTATTTTAGTAAAAAAAAAACTTAAAACAGAAAGTGTTGTAATTTTAATGAAGTTGTATCAGCTTAGTGTTATTGAACTGCAGATATGAATGGTTTGCCAACGCAACATGCAAATAGTTTTCTTATTTTAGCAGCCATGTTATACACTTTTAGCAGCAAAATATTGCACCACATTTGACATTGGTTGAAGCAGAAAAAAGTGGATTTACCATCTTATTTCTTTTATAATTTTAAAAAGGACTGCATTGGTCCCTTTGTGTGGCCAGGTTTACATCATTTATATATGCACAGCTGTTAGGAATGACTACGTTGTATCCACCAGATCTGGACCCACCCAAAATTCAGTGCCCTGTGTCCCGCATGAAAGTAGCAGAGCCAGAGAAATTGACTGCAAGAATATTCTGGGGGAACCCAAAAGTGAAAGATTCAGCTGATGGTGTTATCACACGGTAAGATTCTGGGGCATCTGTTTATATTTACCCTTACTCCCATCTATTGGGTAAAATTTGCAAATGTACACCCAGAATGCACTTTTTTTAAAGAGGTTAGTAGCAGTTTCAGTAAAGACTGGGATAGAATTACAGTTGCGATAGTATCTGTAGGTATACTGAGGCCCAATTATTGCAGCATCTCATAATTTCTTAATCGTTTCTTGTGTTACCATCTTTATATGTGAAGTAAAAAAAAAACATTCCTTAATCTTTTTAAGTATAGCATCTGACTCTCTTAAATAAATACACCCTATAGTGCACACATTTTAGTAGGACTGTATTCTAGATTAGATTTAATCTAATTATGTAATTTAACCATTTCCATGCCAGCACTAGATCCTTGGAATAGAAACCCACATTGAGAACAAGGCAACCAGAATGGCTCTGTCACAGGGCCTAGAGTCAAAGGCACGGAAAGAAATAAAATGTAATTTTTTTGTGTTGTCAATTCTTTATCTTAAACCTCACTGCAGTGATTCTATTTTTTTGTTGTTGCTTTTTTGCAGAGTATTTCTCCGAGGCCCAGAACCTGGTTCTGAGCTTCCAGAGGGAGAGCATGTTATTCGTTACACAGCTTATGACAGGGCCCACAATAGGGCAAGCTGTAAATTTATAGTAAAAGTACAAGGTAAGCGCATTAGGGAAACATCTTCTATTACTGTAAAGTGCAATACGCTGTAAAACAGTTTTCAGACCTTCCTTTAACTTTTCATCTAAGGACAATTACATTGTGAATTTTTACATCATGGGTTTTTCTGAAAAAAACAAGAGATATGTTTAATTCCTATTTACTACAGTGGGATGCTGTAGTTGGATACTGTTTCCAAAGTCAAATTCAGAAGGAAATTAACCCTAACTTGGCAAGGGAATGGCATATTTATAACTATTAGCAAGCAGTTCCGTACTTTAACTACAGTAGGCATGGCCCCCTGCTGTGGGGGTCTTATCGAACTTGCTGAATTACAGCTACCTGACTGTATACTGAAACACACAGTTTATGCCCCAGACATTAAAATATTTAATAAAGACACTTTGAAACAAATTGACCATGTAAAATAAAAGGAATGTTTAGTATAAATCCTAATGATTCCCAAATTTACCTTTTCCATTTGAGAATTTTGCTTTGATCCCACAGTGCGGCGATGCCCAGATCTTACACCACCTCTTCATGGTTACATCACCTGTACTGCTGCAGGCAATAACTATGGGGCAACCTGTGAGTATCACTGCGAGGGAGGGTACGAGCGTCAAGGACCAGCTGCCAGAGTCTGCCAGTTTAGCCAGAACTGGGCTGGAACACCAGCTACCTGTACACGTAAGTAACTGTTCAGAAATTGAAATTCATATGAATGCAGCCATCCCAGCCTGGACTGCACTGTGATTTGGTACACTTTTAAAGAGTTAGGAGTTTTTTTTCTATATTAAATAAAGAAGTTATTTCTCTTATAAAAAAAACCTCCTAACTGAAACCTTCAACTGGCAAGTCCCCAGTCACCAGCTTCTTCTCTTGAGCTCCTCAGATTGGCCAGTGAATACAGTTGAGCTCCATTGGCTGTTGGAATTCACAGACCCCTTCACTGTGATGATAGGCACCATGACAGAATGCTGGATCTATTTATAAATACCTTGTACTGACTGAAATCAAAGTAAAACTATACACATAAACAGTCAGTCCCCACTACTGGCACGGGGCACCTGTCACACCGAAAAGTAGGCTTTAAATTGAAAATGTGTTCAGCTTATATGTTTAAGTATGTACCTTTCCTTCACAAAGACTTATGGGGTAATTTATGGAGACCCAGTGAAGAAGTGCAAGAGCACAAGAGCGCAGAGACCTGCTACAATCAGTGCCGGGCCAGGTTGACCAGGCGCCCTAGGCATCCTGGCCGGACACCTCCCCACCAATCCCTCTCCACCCCCTATCTCACCCCACCCCCCAGTGCTAACATGCATGTGCACATACATGTAGATGATGACGGGGGAGGTGGCTTTTTGCTGTCCCTGGTAACTTTGCAAGTTTTTCAACTCGCCTTATGGTATCAGCACCCCCGCTTGAGACGTGTCAGAGTAAAATCATAAAATGCTACTTTATTGTCAGGAGGAGGCTACTTTATTGTTATTGGAGGAGGTAAGAGTGTGCTGGGTGAACTTTTTTTGTTGTATAGTAATTCGACTATTTGTCGACCCACACCCATAGGCACGCACCTGATAGCCAAATTCTTGCTTTAGCTAAATTACCATCTGTTTTAATTATTAAAACTTTTGTTGCATAAAGTGAAACTTTTGTGGCATAAAGTGAAATATTTGATTGCTTGTTTTGTATTTACAGCCATGCTTATAAATGTTAATGTGAATTCTGCCGCGGGGTTCATTGATCAATTCTTTGAGAAGCAACGTCTTTTATTTATATCCAGCCCTAGTTCTTCTGATCGCTACTACAGAATGCAAACTACTGCACTGCAGGTTTGTGTAAGATGCACACACAGAATGCCAAGAAAATTAGATTCCTTTCACTTTTTACGTTCTAGCTGTATATGATTCTAGTTTCCTGGTAACAAAGTCAGGAGCTTTTTGAGATTGCAAATTGATTCTTTAATTATCTTTTGTAACAACTTATTCTTTTATGTTACATATATTTGTTTTGGCGCTCTTTTTCTTGTGGTGGGGTACTTAAGGGGGGTGGTTTTACACAGTCTTTTGGTTTGCCCCTGAGGAAGAGCACCGTTAGTGCTTGAAACGTCGGATCTTTTTCAATAAACATCTTATTTTTTTGCAAAGCCCCTGTGTGTGCGGCTCTCTGCTTCTATATATATATATATATATATATATATATATATATATATAAACTTCCAAGTAAATGCCGGCACTCACGTATAGATAAGTTGCTGTTGCCTGGGTGCAGGTCCAAATAATGTTGAAGGTGCTTGAGAGAGGGTCAGCACTCACAGGACTTATACAAACAAATTATTTTATTAAAGAGGAGACTAACGTTTCGGCTAGCACTTTAGCCTTTTTCAAAGTGGTGAATACAACAAACACTGTGTCTAAAAATCACAAAGTGGCGGGAAAAAGTGGAGATGACGTCATCAAACGTCGCCAGAGACAGAATACCAGAGATAAATCAATAAAAAACTGAAAACATGCAATAAAACAAAAAACAAAAAAGAAATAATCAGTACAAGCAAGTAATCAAAAGGTCTAAGCAGCAGCTTAAACAGAAACAAAAGTATCAAAATTAACACGCTACTGTGCTTTTTAGACACAGTGTTTGTTGTATTCACCACTTTGAAAAAGGCTAGAGTGCTAGCCGAAACGTTAGTCTCCTCTTTAATAAAATAATTTGTTTGTATAAGTCCTGTGAGTGCTGACCCTCTCTCAAGCACCTATATATATACAGTGGTGTGAAAAACGATTTGCCCCCTTCCTGATTTCTTATTCTTTTGCATGTTTGTCACACTTAAATGTTTCTGCTCATCAAAAACCGTTAACTATTAGTCAAAGATAACATAATTGAACACAAAATGCAGTTTTTAAATGAAGGTTTACGTTATTAAGGGAGAAAAAAAACTCCAAATCTACATGGCCCTGTGTGAAAAAGTGATTGCCCCCCTTGTTAAAAAATAACTTAACTGTGGTTTATCAATTTCAATTTTCAATTTCAATATCAATTTCTGTAGTCACCCCCAGGCCTGATTACTGCCACACCTGTTTCAATCAAGAAATCACTTAAATAGGAGCTACCTGACACAGAGAAGTAGACCAAAAGCACCTCAAAAGCTAGACATCATGCCAAGATCCAAAGAAATTGAGGAACAAATGAGAACAAAAGTAATTGAGATCTATCAGTCTGGTAAAGGTTATAAAGCCATTTCTAAAGCTTTGGGACTCCAGCGAACCACAGTGAGAGCCATTATCCACAAATGGCAAAAACATGGAACAGTGGTGAACCTTCCCAGGAGTGGCCGGCCGACCAAAATTACCCCAAGAGCGCAGAGACAACTCATCCGAGAGGCCACAAAAGACCCCAGGACAACATCTAAAGAACTGCAGGCCTCACTTGCCTCAATTAAGGTCAGTGTTCACGACTCCACCATAAGAAAGAGACTGGGCAAAAACGGCCTGCATGGCAGATTTCCAAGGCGCAAACCACTTTTAAGCAAAAAGAACATTAAGGCTCGTCTCAATTTTGCTAAAAAACATCTCAATGATTGCCAAGACTTTTGAGAAAATACCTTGTGGACCGACGAGACAAAAGTTGAACTTTTTGGAAGGTGCGTGTCCCGTTACATCTGGCGTAAAAGTAACACAGCATTTCAGAAAAAGAACATCATACCAACAGTAAAATATGGTGGTGGTAGTGTGTTGGTCTGGGGTTGTTTTGCTGCTTCAGGACCTGGAAGGCTTGCTGTGATAGATGGAACCATGAATTCTACTGTCTACCAAAAAATCCTGAAGGAGAATGTCCGGCCATCTGTTCGTCAACTCAAGCTGAAGCGATCTTGGGTGCTGCAGCAGGACAATGACCCAAAACACACCAGCAAATCCACCTCTGAATGGCTGAAGAAAAACAAAATGAAGACTTTGGAGTGGCCTAGTCAAAGTCCTGACCTGAATCATATTGAGATGTTGTGGCATGACCTTAAAAAGGCGGTTCATGCTAGAAAACCCTCAAATAAAGCTGAATTACAACAATTCTGCAAAGATGAGTGGGCCAAAATTCCTCCAGAGCGCTGTAAAAGACTCGTTGCAAGTTATCGCAAACGCTTGATTGCAGTTATTGCTGCTAAGGGTGGCCCAACCAGTTATTAGGTTCAGGGGGCAATTACTTTTTCACACAGGGCCGTGTAGGTTTGGATTTTTTTTCTCCCTAAATAATAAAAACCCTCATTTAAAAACTGCATTTTGTGTTTACTTGTGTTATCTTTGACTAATAGTTAAATGTGTTTGATGATCAGAAACATTTTGTGTGACAAACATGCAAAAGAATAAGAAATCAGGAAGGGGGCAAATAGTTTTTCACACCACTGTATATATATATATATATATATATATATATATATATACACAAAGGATGGCACACCGCTACATAACATACCTCGGGTGCTCGGTAAAGGGTTCCAATAGTATAAAAAAGACCAGCAACTCCGGGATTTCTTGTGAAAAATCAAAACATGTATTCAAAGTAGCATAAACAGGCTGTTTATGCTACTTTGAATACATGTTTTGATTTTTCACAAGAAATCCCGGAGTTGCTGGTCTTTTTTATACTATATATATATATATATATATATGTACTGTATATATATATATATATATATACACATATATAAATATATAGTTAGTCCTTATAATTGAAAGGTTCACAATGAGCTTAATTCATTATTTTTTAATTTTTTCCCCTGATGAAGACCCTTTATGAGTTGAAATGCGTTGGGCTATACTTGTTATGGTGTATTTTTGTATTGAATGAATTTTCTATTTTTATATATGATTTTTGAATGTGCAGATACTTTTTACTTTCTTGGAATCTTTTTTGGAGTTACTGAATGGGTTTTCTCCAGTGTTTTGCAACTCCTTTATTTATTATACAGAAGGTGTGCGCTCTCACATTTTGCTATATTAACATATGATAATGATCTGTTTAAGTTAAGTGAAGGTTTTTCTTAACAGAGTGCATCCTGTGGCCTGGAACAGCGCCATGTATTACTTGTTGAGTTAGTTGGAGAGTCCCCAAGAGAAGTAGGACGAGTGCGCAATCAGCAGCTGTCCAAGGAATTAATAGAAGAACTGAGGTAACTTAGCATATAATTAATTATAAGTGTTATAAAAACGCATAAATAGGCGACAAACCTGGTTTTCACATTCTAGCAACAATTATGTTACTCCAGCTCCTCTAAGTACTACATATTTAATTCTGTGTCACAAATAGTATTTTCTTAAGAGTCTTTTAGATATATACTTTTACTCATGCCAACACTTTATTTTTTTTTGGTGCAACTGTAACCAACTGATTCATGCACATTCATCCTAACATTTTTGAACTTGCTGCAAGCAATTAACATTTAGTGCTATACTTATAGCAACTGGCTTTTGTTGTTTATCAGTGCAGATATAATGAGCAAGAGTTGGAAGCCTAAAGTACTATATATTAGATATTCATGATAAAATATAGGACTGCCAAATCAGAAAACTTTTAAAGTACTGACTGCAAAGAAGTGATCTACATTTCTGATTATATAGCTTTATCCAAAATAAATCTAAACTCTGTATTTGTAATTCAGCTCCTCCTTTTATGGTAAATATCTATTACCCCTCCCCTGAATAACCCATGAGCGTTTTGTGTTTGTTTCATGCATCGGGGCGTTTCTATTCCTCCTTGCCCACCCCACATTTACCTCTTTTGTGTCGGAGCAGGTCTAGGGGTGAGCCACATTTCTTGTCCATAAAGTACAGTTGCAATTTTAGTTTTAAGAAAATGAAATGTGGTGGTTAAAGTTACCAAAAGCGGCTTTTTGTTGCCTCTTGTAACCTGCCGCACACTACTGCCTAAGGTTAGGTTTTCATCTTATATCATGGAAGTAGTGGCCCTGCATGTTATTTAGCAGTATCTGTGAGACTGTCAGGCTTCATTTTAGTAATAAAAAAAACATTTAATTACAATAGCTCAACAAATCAACCTTCTGCCACCTCATCTATTTTTCAAAAACCTCCTTTAGTATTATGGTGATATGGCATAGTGCCATATTTAGTATGGTATTCTGAGGTACAAAGTTTGTACCCATTTCAAAATAAGCCATAATAATCAGATTTTTGTTCTTGATCAAAAGGACAATATACACTACTTGCTGATTGGTTGCTATGGGTTACTAGACCTGGTGAAAACTTTGTGAGGTTTATTACATGTTATTTTATTTAACTCTCATTTCAGCACTTGAGATATAAAATTATATTGTCTGTGTTTTATTAAACCTGTGAATTTTTACCCACAGACAGGCTCTCCATATTTCCCGTTCATACTTTAACATGGTCCTTATTGACAAGCATGGGGTTGATAGAGATCGATATATGGATCCCACAACATCTGAAGATATCTTTCTTTTTATTGATACATATTTATTGAGCCCTCGGGAGCTCTCCCAGGTGGAATTGAATAAAGAAAACTGTGAATGATGAAGAGACTTTTCTGCTGAATAATTATGATAGACTCACTTCAGACTCAATAGTAAAGGTCATCTAAATGGTTACTTTTTATGGGACTAACATTTAGATGCAAGAGAGCTTGTTTACCATTGGCAGTTGCACTCACCATGCATGCAAAATTCGAGAATGGCACTTTGCACCTTGGTTTTAGTGATAAAACAGCCTTATTCTAGTAAACATTAGATTAACTATTGAAAGACAATATTTATTGAATAAAACCAGTATAAAAATAGTTTCTTTAGCAAACTGAAAATAGTAACAGTAATGGGAGTGGTTCTGTTTATTAATTTTATAGCATTAAAGCAAACATAAACCTTCCATAGCAGCAAAGCTTTACCCACCAGACTTCCATCATACTCTAAAATACTATCAGGGGTTCAAGCTTCACAGATGGATTCTTATAGTAGTATTGACTAATACATCTTTTTTCAAGTTCAGCTGTCCAACTTATGCAAAATGAGCTGTGACAATGCTTTCTTCCTTCTCAGTTTGCTGGACAAGGTAGGACAATGTGCATGGTTCTCATGCACCACAGTATTTTAGTGAATGGGCAGGAGGTGAAAGTTAGCAGATAGTAATATATCTTGTTTGTGGGTCTGGTGGGTATTTTTTGTCCCCTCTGAAGTTAAATATTCCTTTTCTAATGAAACAGCTGTCTCCATGAAAAAAGTCTTTCCTAAGGTTGGCAAAAAAAAAAAAGTCTATTGCTCTGGCCTTTGTAGCTGTTCTGGAAATGCCTGGTTAGAAGCAGCCGGACAAAGGTTATACAAGAATGTAGTGTGGGCTGCGGTAATACCTTCTGAGTATTGGCTAATTTGATGCACTCATGAGCAGCCTTAGCTGAATGCAAGCATGTCATTTTCTAGGGGAATGGTGCTTTTTCCATTCCATAGCACAGTCCCAGGCAGTGGTGTATCCTGCAAAAAAGGGGCCTTGCGCAGAGAAGAACTTACCCCTATCCTGATGTGTCCTCCCTCTGCCCTGACACTGCCCCCGCACAGTTGCATATAAATTCCCTTCTCCCCACATGCACGTTGAGCAGGGATTTATATGTAAAATAGAGGAAGCAGACCCCGCGTTCCGAGTCCCCCCCCCTCCCCACCACCACCACTGTGGGGTCTGCTTCCTCTGTTGTTATGCCACTGGTCCCAGGGACATGTGGTAGATGTTCTTTAACATTTATTTGGATTATTTATTTTCATTTTTTATATTTTAGAAGATGTCCTCCATATGTTAATTTGGAATAATATGGAGTAGAAATCAAGGGGAAAAATCTTAATTAAAGGGGATGTTCCCCCTTTGCAAAATTGTACCACAGGAGAAGAACATTACTTATTACATCCAAAATTTAAAAATACTTCCTTTATTAATTAAAATAAATTGTTTACTAAATTCTGAATGGGCACAGATGCAGAATGAAAAGAGAGAGATCATCAGTTACCTAGAGTGGAGTTAATTGCTACTGCCCATGCACATAAGTGCTTAACCTGAATAGAAGATAAGCTGGTAAAGTAACCCTTTAATCCACAGTGTAGGTAGGGCCATGTAATTAAACATGGTTGGAGTTTCTTTGTAGTAAATACAAACAGCTTGTTCTTTTGCCTGGATGAATGAACAAGACAGGGAGCAAATTAAACTCTTGTCTGCTGAAAAGAGGGGCAAATGATGGGTCCTGAGAAGGCACTTATGTCAATGCAGAGTCTGTTGAGCTTGGTAACAAAAACACCTACTCAGTCCCTGATGGTTCCTCTGCTAAGTAGGCAGGTGTGCCACCAGCTCTTTTTTGTTTAATCTGTAAGGGGAAAGAGAAGGCCTCTCTATTTTAAAATGGTATAGAAATATAGAAAAGTATTTATAGAAAGTGCCTTTTTGTACTTTGTACTAACATGATTTGCCCACTGTATGTAGATATTATGTGAGGTTGTTTAGGCACGTCTAGGAGAACAAAAACAGTCAAGAATAGATATGTTTATTTTAGTTGCCTGGAAATAAATGTACTATAAAATAAAAGTAGTGGACCTCTTATCCGGAAACCCATTATCCAGAAAGTTCCGAATTACAGAAATGCCATCTCCCATAGACTCCATTTTAATCAAATAATTCCCATTTTTAAAAATGATTTCCTTTTTCTCTGTAATAATAAAACCGTAGCTTGTACTTGATCCCAACTAAGATATAATGAATCCTTATTGGAGGCAAAACAATCCTATTGGGTTTAATTACTGTTTAAATAAGAACATTTATTTACAGCTGTATTATCTTCACAAGCTTTCATTCGAAAATGTATACAAAATAATGTCTTGTACAGGCTCTTTACAGGGTGAAATGTCCACAAATAATTTCAAGAAATTTGACGTAGAAGACACGCGGCATGTATTATTTAAAAAAGAGTAAATGTAGAAGTTCCAACACAAACATTGACATACTAGTAAGAAGGTGAAAGTAGATAAAGACTACAGTAGATACAGCTACAGGCTACAGGTAACAAACATTTCCCATGACATACATTTATGAGAACAGAAGTACATAAGAAATGAATTATTTTCAGATCAGTTTGATCAAAGAAAACCTTATAGACCATTTGTTTAAAAAAAAAATCGATATAAACCGAAACAAATATACGGTGATTATTAAATTTTTAAAAATTAGATGTGCCATTTCCTAATGCACAGAGTACAGTGACAAACATTATTTGCTTGCTGTCTCAGAGGAGATGGAATATTTTCCATTTGTTGACAGCTTTTTCTACTTTTGTTTGGCCATAGAGGGGCGAAGCTGCAAGGTTCCTTCTGCCCAGGATCCTGGGTATTGTCTCATTTTCTGCCAGAGGCTAAGCTCTTCGCCAGTGGAGTCCATCCAGTCTACAAGCTCACCATTGGACATACCTAGAAGTAAAATAAAACCTTAACCTGTTAAAACCTACAACTGGCAACCAGGACACAGAGCTATACGAAATGCATAACACACCAGGAGAAGTTTTACAAAATTTTATACAATTGGTTCCTAACCCCCTTAAAATTGTCAGATTTATGCAGGAACTATTGATACTTGTTGGAGATGTAACAAAGAAATAGGAGATATGTTACACATATGGTGGTCCTATCATCCAGTCCTTCTGGACTTCAGCATTTTCTCTGATATCAAATTATATTTCACAAGATTTTGTTTCATCTCCAGAACTGGTGCTATTAAACATTTATGACAAAATTCCTAACAAAGCTCTGGAAATAGTATTTTTTCAATTATCAAATACAGTCAGACTTTTAATTGCCAGGAATTGGAAAAAAACAGGAGGTCCCAAACATTTCCCAGCTTATGAGAGAAGTTAACAGTAAAATAGAATATGAAATGGCAATTCCAAGAAATATTTCAGAAAGAAGATTCATACAGGAAGCTCAAAAAATATGGAAGAACATTTCTGGTGTTGATAATTTATAGCTATGTTTCATGTCTGGGGTTTTTTTTTTGGAGTTATGTTAAGTTATGGTGTTTTTCTTTTCTCTCTGGAGATATTCATAAAGTAAACAGTGTAATTATTATGGTTTACATGTATTGTAAAAACTAATAAAAAGTTGAAAAAAAAAACCTACAACTGGCTCATCATCTTTCATTTTGTTTGCTTTCTGTTGGTGCCAATTATACTTGTTGTTTTACATATATCTTCCGCTTTATGGATCCCAGCCTTTTATTCTCTTGGTCTCTCTCTGTTGTGTTCTCTGGCATGGTAGTCCTTCTCCTTCATTGTCCACACCTGGTCTTATTTGTTTTTTTATTGCTAAAGTTCTCTAAACGGACTCAAATTTCATTACACTTCTACCTTCAGCCCCTTACCTTAACTGCTTGACATCTACTATTCCCCTCTCTGAGATCTATGGCTGATGTCATGGGGACAGTTTCTTCACCTACTTATTTTAGTAGGTAGAAAAACACCTACTACCTTATTGATAAACAAGTTTGAGAAGCCATGATGTTTGCCTTGGTAAAGGCCTTATCCATAGACCAGACCAACACCAATTTTTTTTATAAACAATGAAGGAAAACAGTGCTTTGGAAACAAGAAGTGGAAGACAGGGTACAAGGTGGTATTAAAGAATATTTAGAAAGAAAAGAGAAGAAACACATGGAAGGAAAGTGGAAAAAAAGCAAAACAATTAAAAAAATTAATATGGTATAACATTACCACAACATATTCTTTGTTCAAGACACAAATTTTAAAGTGTGATTAAATTACAAATGTAAGAATAAGATAACACTTCCGTAAAAATAGAAACATCCGCAAAAACAAAATATCTAGCATAATAAACAAATTATCTGTACTCTTGCTTATTTTTACTGGATAGCTTACATAACAAATCTATTGCCAACCAAAGGTACTCATGCAAAGTAGTTCCTGTTTTGGCCTTGGGCTGTTTGAGAGAAACACTTTGAATAACAACCTGCAGGCAGAAGTAACTGCTAGAAAGGGATTCCAATAATAAAAGTTTCTGTAGCAACAGTGTTTTGTAATCTTAGCAAACATACTTATGTGCGGAAATTCCTAATATTTAAAAAGGGTTCAATGAATAGGGCCTGTACAAACAAAGATTATAAGATTTTTTGACATGGCCTCTACCTCCTGTATAGGTTACTGATTGTTTTTGTATGTAATCTGACATTCTATGTATATACCCATTGATTGTACAGCACTGTGAAATATGTTGGTGTTTTATGAATGAGTGTTAATAGTAACTATAACATAAAGAAGAAACAATATGTAAGGAAAATCCATGTGTTTGTTATTTCGTGAGCTAAACAGGGCAGGAAAAACTGGGCCTACTCCATGTTTCCAACTAACTAACTTATAGCAAAGGTAGATAATTCATTACTACTACTCATATAACTTAGTGTACAATGAACCATTGCTTATTTCTAACCTACAACACCGCAACAAAGACTGGTTAAGAAAGAAGTTTTTTTATACAGAGCTAGTTCAACTTACTGCTGCTTATAGAAAGACTATTTACATCTCAGATCTCCATTACTGCTTTATAACAGAACAAAAATAAGCATTATTTTGAATTAAAAATGCAGAATTTATAAATACAATTTCCATTTATTTTGCTCATGTTGCAAGAAAGTGTAAATAGGTCTATACTGTTATGTATTATGCTGTTTTGAGAATTTCATCTTCAATGAATCATCAATTTTTGTATACAGAGACATATTTTTTTGCCTCCCAACATTTGAGATCTGTAAAGAGGGGCACAATCAATCACTGAATAGTGTGGTGCACAAATTTAGGCCACAACCACTTTGTGACCACACCCCACAATGCCATACCCATTTAACCTATCCCTTATACAGTTTCAGGTTCTCCTAACTTAGGACACTAAGGATCGCAAACTTACTTCACTTCCTTCACCTTTTCTAACTGTCCTACCCAGTCTGTTTTTATTTCTTGTTCTCCAGTTTTGTTCTATTTCTTCCCTCCTTTCACTTTAATTCTCTCTCCAGCTCAATTCTTTTTCTCCTCTATACTTCTTTTCTTAAGCCCGATTTCCATTATCCCTTTTAAATATGCTCTGGCTTTCTCTCTGCCCTTCTCTCCCACTGTTTTTTCTTTCTCTTATGCCTGCTCTCCTTTTCCCATATTCTTTACTCTGCTCCCTGCACTTTTATTTGTTATTTTTTTCACATATGTCATTTATTTCTACCAGTGATTCTAACCTATGGGTTGGGACTGTTGTTTAGAGTATGTCCCCATGACCCCTAAATGCAATACAATTTTCTTCTGCAATAGACCATAGTAGATGAAAGGCACTAAGTGACACATTATACTCTGAATCGTGGGACCTGAGGTGGAATCACAGACTTAAAGAAGAATGAAACCCAACCCCCAACACACTTTTACAGGACCCTACACAACAAAAAGGTGTCCCTATCTTTGTACCTGCCAAAAAGATTTGCACAACAGGGAGACATGCCACTTTGGATCCACTTCTGTAAGAGCTTTCCAGATGGAGTATTTGTTGTTTAAACTAGGACTGGCCGGTTTTAACTGTGCATGTTCAGTGTCAACTATCTGACAGAGGAAGATCCTAAGATGCACAAGATGATGCCTGTCAACCCAGATGTACATTGTATTTGGGTGCAGGCTACATTTGAAGTGAGTGAAGACGAAAGAGCTAAAAAAAAATGATGAAGTGATCAAGAAAGGTGCAAACGTACCATTTCCAATACCGAGTCTCACTCCTCCCAGGAAGTCATTGCTTGACAGTGGCTCCCTGTCCCAGACTGTCAGCTCCAGACATACATTTTGAAGATCCTCAGGTTTTATCCCATTATACACAAAGGTATGATTATAATGTGGATTCAGGGTTTTTTTCACAACCGGGGTCTTTCTCTTTGTGTTCTTGTTCTTATGTGGAAACAGGTATCTGTGAGTAACATGAAGGAAGCCCATGACATTATTTGCTGACTTTTGTATGAAATATATTGAAGTATAATTATTAACAGCATCGGATTTCTAATCTGGGCGCCCCGAGGCTGCCCCCATTCTGCCCCCCCCTAGCCCCCACATGTGCAAACACAAGCCCCAAAACCACCCCCTCCCCACAGTGACTGTGCATTCGCGAATGTTTAAACTCCCATATGGAGCTGTGTGGTAAAGGTCCCAATTGCTTGGTATGGGAGCAAAATTTCAAATTTTGCTTCAGCAGGGCGGCATGCCGCTCCTAAGTTTGTGCCGCCATAGGCCCGGGCCTTTGTGGCCTCACCACAAATCCGGGCCTGAACACAAAACAAGTTGGACAGAGCCACAAGTTGTTGATGATCGTTTGGCTATGGTTCAATAACAACTATTGAGTTTTGCAAAAGAAATTGCTCCTATTTATGTCTCCAGACATAGACTGAGTCAGCTAATTTACAATAGGGATGCACCGAATCCAGTTTTTTGGGTTCGGCTAAACCCCTGAATTCAATTCAGATGAATGCCGAATTGAATCCTAATTAGCATATGCTAATTAGCATTTGGAAGGGTTAAATGTCACCCCATACAATGGTGTTAACATGACAAAAAGTCATGTGATTTTTAGGACTGTGGATTCTGCCGAATCCTGGATTCAGTGCAGCCCTAATTTAGAAGTCCTTGGAAACAATAATATACTTTGGTAGTCTACTCACCCTTTAACAAAGCTGTCAGATATCCCTCCCGTCTTAACAGCAGTGAGGTTTTTAGCTTCTTTAATCCAGACATGAAGTTCTCCTCCTTCATCTGCTTTTTCTAGTTTCAAAAATCAAAAAAATATTTTTTCAGAAAACGTGTCCAGGGGCCTTTACAATAATTGCAAGATTATTTATACTTTAAAGCAGTGCTGTCCAACTGGTGGCCCGCGGCCCCCCTCTGTGTGGCCCCCCACCTGTCTGGCTGCTTTGATGGCTTACTCTTGTGTAAGCTTTAAATGGCATCAGTACTGAGATTAACTGCCCCCCCCTGCATGGTTCTCACCTCAGATTCAGGCTGTAATCAGGCTGTATTGTTTAAATATGTAATCCCTTGTGTTGTTCACACCTTTTAATCTCTGCATTGTTCACCCCCTGCAGTGTTCACACCTCAGGCTCAGGCTGTAATCACCCCCATTGTTCCCCTGTTCACACCTCAGGAGCAATAGAAACCCACAAATAATCCCTGCACACTACAAAAAGAACATATACTGAGGTGGGACTTCAATTAAAAAAAATTTTAATATATAGTTTTTTAATATACAGTGCAGACTGTAGGAGCAGTGCCAGCATTGTGTCACTGTAAGCTGCCTGTGTGTGCCATACATCATAGGGCAAGCAGAGTATGGCACACACAGGCAGGGTAGGGCAGGCAGAGTATGGCACACACAGGCAGGGTAGGGCAGGCAGAGTATGGCACACACAGGCAGGGTAGGGCAGGCAGAGTATGGCACACACAGGCAGGGTAGGGCAGGCAGAGTATGGCACACACAGGCAGGGTAGGGCAGGCAGAGTATAGCACACACAGGCAGGGTAGGGAAGGCAGAGTATGGCACACACAGACAGGGTAGGGAAGGCAGAGTATGGCAGGTTTTTGCTGTACTACAACTATTAATATGGCTATGGTCATGTGATAACGTGGGTGTGGTTTCAAGTAGGTGCAGTTTCAAAAAGGGGAGTGGTCAAAACTGGCTTCCATTATCGGCCCTCCACCACGTAGGTCGGAAAAATTCCGGCCCTCAGTACAACAGAAGTTGGACAGCACTGCTTTAAAGGGATTCTGTCATGATTTTTAAATTACACTGTTTACATAGCAAACACAGTAATTCACTCTCCCAATTAAATTCTTATTCTTGAACCAACAAATGTATTCTTTTTAGTTGCAGTACTGGTGTGTAGGCAGCCATCTCAGTGCATTGTGCAAGGTGCAAAAATTGGTACAGTACACTTTATGCACCATATCTCTGAAAACTCCAGCATAAATTTGTCAGACACAAGTCAAACACTGTGTACTAACATGGCTACAAGATTTGCACCTACATGTAAATATCATGCAAGTTGAATCTGTATCATTAAGGATGCCATGTGGGAAGGGCATGGGCATTCCCATAAATTCCCATATATGTCTTCAATTTGAGCATGATTTACTTCTGCTTAACATATGCAGGGGTGCAGCGTCCAAGAACTCCATACTTAAAAGGAACAGTAACACCAAAAAATTAAAAGGTTTCAAAATAATTAAAATATAATATACTGTTGCCCTTCAATGGTAATTGTGTTTACGCTTCATAATGACTACAGTTGATATAAATACAGTGCTGTTTAGCTGAGCCAGAACAAAAACACCATAGAGCGTTAATGTTATCAATGTATTTATGCTCAGTGGTTTGACAGAATATAACGGTGCAATAAAAAACTGTAAAGAAATATTAAAAAGGGGGAGTGGTTCATTTACCCCCTGCAAACAAAATCTTTTGAGGGATGCTTGCTCGTTTGCAGTGGGCAGCAAAGTTAATGAATCAGAAAGATGGACAAGGAAGGACTACCACACAGCAGACCCTGAGGTCCTGGCCTTTTGCTGGGTCAGCTGTATGGTAGCAGCCACCAACCACAGCCGCTTCCACAGAGGAAAGAGAAGAGACTGAGCGTTCCAGGCTCTTCCCCACCTTCCACAGAGGATTTTTCTGCAGGGGTGTCCAGTCTTTCTTTGTTACACCACTGAATAGGGGCTCATTTTGTGACAGCAGTATCCATTTTAAGTGTATTATGAAGAACCATAAAAAAGACCTCATGCTAAAGCAGTCTAAATAATGGTTACTAGATATACACAGCAATTGTCCACTTACTTTTTCGCCTCTCACTTCCAGAGGGCTTGGTAGGTGGTACGTACTTCAGAGAAACCACCAGCTCCCCTTTGGAGTTATAAAAGCCAGCTCCACTGTCCATGTTGCCCTAAATAACAAAGGCAAGAATTTCACTACCGAATAGCTAACACATTAGTGGCATAAAACCAACTTGGCCACCAGCTTTTGAATTACTAATTTAAATGCTGTCTATCATCTTTCATTTAGTCAGTTCATTATCTAATATTCTGTACTATGTGTTCATGAGTCAGATTATTAAAAATGATGTCAAACAAAGAAAATATATATGTCTTGGGGAGACTGGGGACATAAAAAAAACCTTGGAGGGACACATCTAATCTGGAGCCTTGGTGTTGCCTAATTTATAGGAGGTGTTTTAGATAATGATCACAGCAATGATATGCTAGTGTAAGACACTCCAGTTGTTGCTCCTTAGACTCCAGTATCTCAGCAGCTTTTATGCCATATTGGGAATATAAAAAGAAAAACAGTATATACTAATTTTAAAAACACATTTTTGTAAAAATGCAGATTTAATAACAGTTTTATTCTTCTATCAGAGCAAGTGGTTGGTGTTAACAAATGACTGAAATACTTTAATATTACCTTTCCATGCAGAGGAAGACATTCTTCTATCAAGCTGTCAAAGTTCCAGGAATCCAGTGGAATATCCACCTGCCCTAGAAATGTGTTTCTGCCAAATCGATCATAATGCCAGACGGACAGCTCAAGGGATCTCAAATGGAGCATAGATTCTGGAACTATATACTAAGGCAAAGAAGAAAAACCCACAATAAATATCATATTCTACCTTTGATATTGCATGTCAAATTTACAAATGTCAAATATTATAGAGAGCTGTGTAGGAACTGTGTTTGCTGCTGTGAAGAAAATCATTTCTGACCAATGGGGCAGGGAAGGTGTTTCTTGCTGTGAGGGTTTGATAAGTAACAGTATCATTTGCAATAGATAAGCTACTGACGACAACAAATCGGACCAGAATATTTAAAATCATATTTCATTAACATTACTACAGAAAAGCTGCATCCTCAGCCAGCCACATGACAGTCATCATATTGGAGAAGTTAGCTTTTTACAGGTATGCTGCAGGAAAGTGGCTGGGGTGATGGAGCACTGATGGTTGTAAAATCACCTGATAAAGGATCAAACAATAAAGAATCACATTTGATTTATTTTGTTCTCCAGAGTGCACTCTTGATTTGAGTGCAGTAGTAAGACCTGAATAATGTACTGCAGCAGCTCTGAAAAGGCCTTTTTGATATACTGCAGTGGCATTGGCAGAAACTGTACAATGTCCTCCATGGGTACTTCAGATCACTGAGGAAATGCTTAAAGATTTCTTATTATGTGGAGCCTGATGCTGCTACATACAGTGGAAGGAGCTACCATGGAGCAGGACAGAGTGCCATGCCCAAATCTAATCACTAGGGCCATTCTTATTTAAAGGTTCTCACTTTGCAGTGAGAATTAAATATTCATTTGCTGTATTTACCTTTAAAACTTCATTGTACATTGGATTTGTGGTGTTGCGTTTGATTGTAGTTTTACGTTTCCCTTGACGAGATTTGTCAGGCAAAAGGTAAGACTTAATATACCTACAGGAAAGAGATGATATTCTTTTGAGCACTGCTACCATTCCTAAAAGAGTAATATATCCTAAACATACATTTTAAAGTTATCATGTTAACTATTTAAAAAGAGCATTGCTTAAAACATGGATATTGTTTTGTAGGCTACCAGGACAGAGCATTCTGGGATACTTCTAGTTAAAAATGGCATTAATTTAGACTGAACCTTGGAAAAATGGGTGTATGTATGCTAAAGATTTTTTTTTTTTTTTAAAGCAATGTCCAGATGTTAAGTTTCTTAATTTATCAGTATTTAGCTGAGTGCCGTATTTAAATATAAGTTCAACTTACGGGTTTGATCTCATTTTTAATTCATCTCCATAGGCAAGATTCCGACATTCCTTCACAAGGATATTCAAAAGCTGTACTTTTGCATCATAATTAATTGAAAATATAATTTCTCCAGTTATTATAACATTGCCAAAATCCCCAGCCTCGCTGTAGATGCTTATCATGCTTCCCAGTGTACTCTGAAAGAAAAAGAACTCAACTATGAGCACAGGGCATTCTGGTGAAAAGAATTTTGAGAAATGGCAAGTTGGCTGTCACAGGAGAGAACAACCTTCATCTTCAAAATAAATCGTGGACACATTGCTGTCTAAACCAGTCAGTCAGTCAACACATCAGTCACAACAAAATGAGCCTTTGGCTTAGCATAAATATAAAATAGTTAGTGCATAACATCCATAAACTTGACTATTTGGTCTCCAAAAACTCATACATAAAAATCTGAGCATGTAATGACTGACTATACGTTTAGGTTTTAAATACTGCCAAAATGTTTTTTAATACTCTGGGAATGTGTAAAAATATAGACCAAGGGGGATATTTGTAATTATTTTCTATTGTGGGATTTCAAAAAGCTAAATTATTCCATGAGTGGTTTCTGCCTTGAGGGGACAAAGCATTATTTGAAATGTTTTAAATACAGATTAATAATTAAACATTTTGCTGGGCTCTGCTTAAACCAAACCTCTCACTTCAAATTGCTAAAGGAGACATGTCACAGTCAATGAATTGAGGCTTTGTATATTATTAGTAACTATAAACACAAATAATGGAAAATATTATTCATTTTGCACTTAAAGAAGTTAATGAAAAGAATAAAGAGATTGTGCAAGGCACACTATCATATTTAAGAAAGAATGCAATAAAAAGTTGAATTCTGCAGACTTACACTAGAAGCCCCACTTCGTAAACTGCTTCTGCCTGCTGACAAGCGATGAATCTCCACTAAATTGTCAATATCCTCATCTTCCTCTTCCTTAACATAATAAGCAAAGAATTAATACTTAAGGACTTAAGACAACTAGACACTAAAACTTTTTCTTACTAAATTGTGCTCAGTACATAGTATTGCGATTACGGTATATCTCTGTACATGCTATATGAAAACGTAGAGAGTTGATTATAATTTGTAGAGTTCCTGTTCAAGTGACCATTACTCCAGTAATATTAGATCATGGCCCATGGGTCACTAAGCCATGCTGACTCCTTGTTAAGTGGACAATGCAAGGGTTAAGGGAAATTTTACAGAATCAGCTATAGACAATTATATTTCATATAGACACCAGAAAACAATACCATTCCTTATTAAAAGGAAACATATTGGATAAATGGAAAAAATCCTAATTTTGTAGGCAATTATGAATAATATATGGTGCCGGCCCCCCTGCACAGCCTGGGAAAGGAGGCAGCAGAAGTAGAACAGATGGGCGTGACTAGTGGGGGATTTGGGGGAATTTCTCAACAAATCAGTCCAAAACACAATTTTTTTAAGCACATTCCTTCTATGTTTAGGAGAAATATAATTCACTGGTACATTCTTACATTTTTACATGATATTCTCCTTTAATAACAAAGGGACAACATTAACAATGAATAACCTTTATTGGCATGATATATATGGTCATTTTAGATAAAAAGTTATGAAACATTTTGGGGCTTTCGGCAATGTTTACTCTAATTCTTTTTTGGCTTTGTGGGAAAAAAAATAATTATTTTGGGCACACATTTTAAACTTCTGCGTGCATTGGAAAAAAGGTGTGCTCAGGTCAAAATGAATGCAAAATGTGCAAAATTCTTTGTGCTCACCAAAACTCTGTGTGTTCTGGCTTTAAAATTTGTGCATGTGCACAAGCAAACAGCTTAGAGGGAACACGGGCTTCAGGTAAACAGGGACAAATCTTGGTGATCTTTGTGTATTTTAATACTGAAATATGTAAAAGAGCTCTCTGTTTTAAGTTTAACATCACATTTCCATCTATAGGGACCAAAAGGATATTCCAACTAGATGAAAATGTGCCCCAATTAATAGCCCTTGCTGCCAAACTTAAAACAGAAAGCTCTATTAAATATTTAGGTATTAAAATACACAAAAATTACATGCTACCTTTTTGACCCATGTGTAATTCTTTTGATGCGCGTGAAAAACAACGCACACATAAAAAAACTACTGTACGTGCGCATCAGAAGCTCATGCCTGCGTCAAGGAAATTGGCACGTCGCGTGGCGAAATTTTTTGCCGTGCAAATTGTTTCGCCCATCCCTACTGACAGACAATTAAAACAAAAAAACAATTATATATACAAATAAGTAAAAATCCATTGCAAATTTGTAATGAATGTATATTGCAAAATTGCCTAGAATTATGTATTCTTTTATTAGGCATAAAATTATATTTTGAGTTGACTTGTCCTTTAACACAGTCTGTCCAACTTACTTCATGTACTTGGCCAATTATATCTCATACAGCATATTGGAGGGCCAAATTCAATTAAAATAATGATTTCATATAGTGAAGTGAATTGAGCCTCTGAGCAGACTGGTGCCATAAACATCCTTCTAAGGACCTCATTCAGCCCACAGCCCCCAGTTGGACAGCCCTGTCTTAAAGGAACAGTAACACTAAAAAATAAAAATGTTTTAAAATAATTAAAATATAATGTACTGTTGCCCTTCACTGGTAAAAGTTGTGTGTTTGCTTCAGAAAGACTACTGTAGTTAATAGAAATAGCTGTTGTGTAGCCATGGGGGCAGCCATTTAAATTGAAAAAAGGAGAAAAGGCACAGGTTACATAAGAAGATAACAGATAAACTGTGTAGAATACAATGGGAATCTATGCTACTTATCTGTTATCTGCTTAGTAACCTGTGCCTTTTCTCCTTTTTTCAATTTAAATGGCTGCCCCCATGGCTACACAGCAGGGTATTTATATAAACTGTAGTAGTGTTTATGAAGCAAACACACAACTTTTACCAGTGCAGGGCAATAGTACATAATATATTAATTATTTTTATACACTTATTTTTTTGTGTTACTGTTCCTTTAATATGACTCTTGGGCTTGGCTCTACCCAGTTATGAGTTACAGTATTGGGCCAGACAGTTGCCAGAAGTTTCTTATTGTCAAGTATTTGATACAGAAAACCCCGCTTCACTGTTAAAAGCCCTTTACTTTGGTTCTATAGAAAGTCTGCACCATGCATTATATAGACCAAGGAAAGAAACTTCTTCATTAATTTCAGCATTAAGCTAGCCATACACACATTGATATTATTGTACGAGACAAGGGAACGATCTTTCCTGTCGCAGAAAAGATCGCAATTGTAACGTGTATGGCCACCTTTAGACACTACAAAACATCCTGAGATACCTTATATAAAATTACTAATAAATCATTTTTCCTGATATTCCTCTAACAATTATCTCCCTCATTTTTAAAGGTTCACAGATACAAGGGCTCATGTGGGCATCAAGTATTTCATCACACTGAGCCTTCAATTCCCTTGACCAATTTACGCAATTTCCCAAATAACAATGTTTTTTCAAATAATGATTTAGAAGTTATGGTGGTAAAGACAAATTCCTTTCAAACACATAAAGAATGCCAGCCTTTTAGTAAAATACAAATGGGAAACAAGTGCAGTCCATGTGGACCAAAATGACTGGGAGGAAAATCATAGATTGTCTATATCAACCTCTAATTAGTACTAGAGACAAACAGATATAATTCAAAATAATAAGCCAAACATACCTTCTATACTGCAAAAGAAACTTCTGCCTGCCCTAGGTAAAAAAAACTCCTACACATGATATGGGACTGTCCTGTGGTAACACATTTCCTTGCCAGTAAATTAGATCTGCCACAGGTCCATAACCCTATCATGTGTCTTTTGGGTCTGGCTGATTCCCTGGGGCCCAGAACAAACACTAGATCCCTAGCTACAGATACCTTCTCAGGATAATTCTGTTGCTGATCTCCTCCATAACCAACTCCTCTTTCTCCCTAATCTTTTCCTTTTCTTACCTTTTGATTACAATAAAACAATAGCAAAATTTAAAAATTAAAATCAGGTATAAAACTTATCTAGAGAACTCAGATTACTCTCCAACAGAGTCCATTTTAAGCAAGTTCACTTTTTTTTTTTTTTTTAATCATTTCTTTCTCTGTAATAAGACAATGTCTTATACTTGATGGTAGCTATGCTGCATACCTCCATATGAGTGGCAATACAATACTATTGGGTTTGTTTAATGTTTATACATTTTTTAGTAGATTAAGGGTTCTGGCACACGGGGAGATTAGTCGCCCGACTCGCCCGCGACAAATATCCCTTGTTGCTGGCGACTAATCTCCCCGATATGACATCCCACCAGCGAACATGTATATCGTCGGTGGGATGGCATACGTGGCAACTTCGCCGATTTCCGAAAATTGCGCCGCCGCGTATGCCATCCCACCGGCAATTTACATGTTCGCCGGTGGGATGTCATATTGGTGAGATTAGTCGCCAGCAGCAAGGGAGATTTGTCGCGGGCGACTAATCTCCCCGTTTACCAGAGCCCTTAAGGTATGGTGATCCAAATTACGGTTATAAACCTTATCTAAAAAAACCCAGATCCCAAGAATTCCAGATAACAGATCCTATACCTGTAATCCAAAAACAACAGAAGGTTATATAGATGAAACAATATCAGCTATCTAGTTTTCTTTAACTGCCAAATAATAGAGTACAAGTAAATACAAGAAAATGACTTGCAAACCATTTCTATGTTAAGACGTGGAACAGATTTGCTTCTATCTCCCAGTGCATTTTCTTCTGGAGCTGCTGGCTCTGGCCGTAGATCAAGGACAGATTTACTGTAATCTGAAATGATAGTTCTCTCAGTTATTTAATAAATGAAACCAATGTTTTCACGTTTCTGCAAACTCAATATGCATCTCAAGTGTTACAACATGTATATCCACTGATAAATATACAGCTCAGCACTATAACTTTACCTGCAGGTTTTAAGAGCCTTCGTGGATTTTTTTTAAATAGGGTATCACTTTCATCAGCAGATCCTGCACTTCGACTCCCCAGAAGAGCCTCCTAAATTATGTGAAAAGGAGAAGCTGTTCATCACTGACACTCAAAGCAAAATTACCAATATACTGATATAGAGACTTACTCCCTCAGAATCAGACTGATGGCGATCCCTTGATCTAACAGGCACTGTAAGGGTGGCAACATTAGCCCCTACAGGTCCCTGTGCTCTTTTTGCATCTTGCAGGGTAGCAGACTTTTCCAAAGAATTCCTCCTGAAAAATAAATAATAAATATAACATTATCCTTGTAGACCATCATCTGGATACTTGATTTCTTACACCATTCTTTCTCTCTTAGAAATTGAGGATAAATCATTGTTTTTTTGTTTTGTTTTTTTAAATCTGGTCATACCCTGTAAGTTCTTATGAGCAAGGGCTTTATCCCCTTCTTCTGTCAGTATTTGTATGTTTGGTGTATATACTCCAAATATACATAGTAATAAAAAAAAAGTAATAATAAAAAATAGATAATAATAGTAATTAAACAAAAAAAAAAACAAAACATTTTTGAACCTTGAAGTTGATGGAGAGCTTTTCTTGGAGTCCGTTTTGTAACTGCTAAGGCTCATTTGCTCTGTAGATTCAGTGTCACTTTTCTGGTCCCGGAGGTCTGGAGAGCTTTGCATCATATTGCAAGATAGAGAAAATGAAACAAAGCAGAATGATAAATTACTAGATATTTATCACATTTTATGTGATAGTACCCTAAAAAGTACCCTTCCATTCAGTATCGCCGCTCCCTATACGTAGAGTACGCACTCTGCGTAGGGCACCAATTCCCAGGGGGGCACCCAGTACCGCCGCTCCCTATGCAGAGTACGCAGTCTGCGCACCAACATACCATGTCATCATCGGCGGCTCCTTCTCTCTTATGCCGCGGCAACAGGCCCTTTTATAAGGTTGCGCCCGTGCGTATGACGTCACATGTCAGCGACGAGGCGCAACCTTATAGAAGTGCCTGTTGCCGCAGCATAACAGAGAAGGAGCCGTCGACGATGACTTGGTCTGTTGGGGGTTCTTTCTATGGGGGCAATTGGGGGCACTGTGTGTGGGGACTACTGTCTATGGGGGGTACTGTGTATGAGGCAATTGGGGGCACTGTTTATGGGGGCAATTGGGGCACTGTGTATGGGGGCACTTTCTATTGGGGGCAATTTGGGCACTGTGCATGGGGGCACTTTCTATTGGGGGCACTGTGTGTGGGGGCTACTGCCTATGGGGGGTACTGTCTATGGGGCAATTGGGGGCACTGTTTATGGGGGCAATTGTGGCACTTTCTATTGGGGGCACTGTGTGTGGGGGCTACTGTCTATGGGGGCTACTGTCTATCGGTCAATTGGGGGCACTGTTTATGGGGGGCAATTGGGGCACTGTGTATGGGGGCTCTTTCTATTGGGGGCACTTCCGTAATACTTGGAGGAGGGGGAACAAAAGTAAACTTCTGCTTAGGGCACCCATTTGGCTAGCAGCGGCCCTGCTTCCATTCTTTGTTCAGTATGTTCTGACTTTTAAACCAACATAATGCAAAAGCAACAGTCTGATTTTAACACACCCACTTTCTAGATGTTCTCACTAAACACATATTAAATTACCCAGAGCTCTTGTGTTGCTGTTGAGGACTCCTCTGCGCTTTCCTTGTTTTTGGCTCATTTAGCTGCTGGGAAAACTCTAGAAGAGCTTGCGCAGTTGTTTCCCTTTTGTTTGCTAAAAAACAGGAAAAATAAGTGTAATGACAATTAAAAGGCCAAAGCTTTAGGTTCTAGAAGAGTTATTAAATAGAGTCAGGCACAAAACAAAACAATCCACAACAGTTTTCAGTACATCTCGGTTAAGTGGTTCCACAATCTATAAAGCAGTGAATCATGATGCTTTCCGTGGAATGACATCTTAACCTGACAAATAGTATGTATTACTAAAATTAAAGTAACAGTAAATGTTAGCAAACCCTGTATGTATAACTAGTAAAGCAGGTGTTCCAGACTTGTTTTTGGAATGGAGTGTGGACCTTTCAGTCCTGCTTTGCAGCCCTCATTGCCTTTTCTAACTGTGTCATCCCTACCACATTTTAAACTGTTCTATATCACCTGTTTTAATAAGTCCATCATTTTAGAAGTCACATTTTTATTTCTGATGGCTTTTTGTCACTTTAATTAGAACTGGGATTAAAGGCAAGGATTAGCACAAATTTAAAATTCTAAGTTATCTAAAATTCTAATTATCATTAAAATTATAAATGTAGTCTATATAGAACCCATGAAAATAACAGAGAAGGCCGTTAACTCCTTTTTTACTGTACTGCTCCATCTCAGGTGTGTGGCTTCTTTAGAAGTCTGCAACTCTGCTGCTGCACAAAGGCTTTGCACTTAGTAGATACCTTTTGGTCAGGAAGTACAGGGCCCTCTACAAAGGCAATCTATGCCTACCACACAAATACAGAATGTATGTTCCCAGCTTCAAAAATCAGTCTGGTGGTATACACAGGAGAATGGGGGGGGGGGGAAAGAGGAAAAGAATAACACAAAGGTAGCATTTAATAAGCCACACATGGGACAGGGCGCAGAACGTTCTTTAATTGCACTAACAAATATAGAAGCTTTATTGCTAGTCTACCAAAAGGTATTTATTTTTAAAAACTACCTCTACTACTTCAAGTAGTATGTCAGTTTCAATACTGTTGTGACTGCCGTGTGTTTCATACCATACCTGAAGGCTTTTGTCGTAAGGACATCCTCACCATATCACGCCCAAGTCTGTTAGCAAAGCGGTTCACCCTCTGATCATAGAACCAGTCACCAGTTGACTTCTTTAGGTCACTATAAAGCCATATAAGAAATGTTTAGATACAATCCTATTTAATCTGATTTATGCAGCAGCAAGGTACTGTTTACATTTGATTAATCTGTTGGCACTTGCTATGCATGGTATATACCACAGTCAGTTTTGTATATGTTTTTTTTGTTTTTTAAATATAAATAGAGATATACCTGGTGTCATCTGCACTGTGTAGAACTTTATCTGGTGTCATGTGTAATACAGAGACCTAAAACTGGTGGCATACATAATATGCAGTGCTATATCTATTACTATGCATAATACACAGCAGTTTGTAACATTTTTCTCAGTACCTGCAGGCAAGAGGATGGTAAATGTATCCTAGTATTTATTACATCTCTCTTTCCTGGAACTATTAATCCTAGACTCTGAGCCTAAGAAGGTAGCATTTACTGTGCACCTATTTAAAAGCGAACATCTTATTGGTTGCTGCATATTGGCAACCCTTTTGCATTTTATTACATATAAGGGTTTCTCTCTGTTGCACACCATGCAACAGTAGTCAAGCACAAGATTTGTCCTTCTTGGGCCTCAACAGAAAATAAAGAAGGACTTAATGCCAATGTCAGCAGATTAAGAATAAGGTGACCACCACCAAGAAGTGATGTTTAGGCTGTTATTTTACTGTCAAAGGACAGTATTTCTATGGCCATTACAGATTTATTATCCACTGATTCACCCTTTGATTAATCTTTTAAACCTACTCTCTTATTTTAGATACCTTTATTAGCAGCCTTACACAGTTTTCTTAACCCAACAACCCAACAACAATGTAACTGTTTTTGTGACTGATGCACTGTCAGTTTGGGAAAATACTCTTCAGTTTCTTTAATACCTGTTAGACCTATAAATTACAGTGTTGATCAAGGCTTACTAAAGCAAAAACAGAAGGCCATTCAAAGCAACATTTATTTTTAACTCCTTTACTTGTAAAGAGAGAACATTTTCTGTGCACCCAAAAGGTACATTCAATGCGAATACAAAAATGACCAAACTCACGCTTCCTTGCTGCACACATTGCATTTCCAGCCTCCTCCAGTAGTATCTACTCTGCATTCCTTGCACACCAGGTGGTTGCAGCTTCGGCAAGTATTGGCTTTGGGAGCAATTCTTCCCATATTGTTCTTGCAGCGAGCACACGCCCGCTCACTGTAACGCTGACTTCCCCTCTTGGCCCCTTTCCTTCGAATATCAAGGAGTTCATTTCTCAGCCTCCTGATTGTAAACCAGAAATATTAGGTTTAAGTAACCTCACCTGGATATAATTAATGCAATGTGTAATAAGAATGTATACTATATGTGTAGTGCTTTTGACTGAGGCCAACACATATGATTATACACTGGCATAACAATGGGGCACAAGGCCTAGCAGCTGCTGAGGAGCCTAGAAGTAGAGGCCACTGTGGGATACTGACTCTTGACTATGTTCAAAATAGTTTCTTTAAAATACAGTAGAGCACCAAGCTTTCTGGGGATCCTATACAAAATTAGCAAATTATATATCTGGAACAAGAAAACAATATTGTTGATTATCATCACCAATAGCATATTTATCCCTGTAGTATTCTTTCCTATACAAAATATTTTAAAATAATAATTCCTAAAAACTGGTTTATAAAAGTTACAGCATTTTGTATTAGGAGCACCACCCCCTATTACTTTTTTGTTTAATGAAAGTCAGTTGGTAATCATCTGGCTCCTGCAACATTGTTTCAGAGGTCAAAGCCAGGAATGCAAAGAACAGGGTGAAAGATATTCTTTTCAATAGTTACAAGTAATTTTAGAACCACTGCAATTGTTTAATGGACTTTTTGCATGGACAACCTCTTTAAAATACAGAAGTGCTAAGGAAAAACTACGCCCTATTAAGGGAGACCTGTTATCCTAAGAAATACATTTCAAATTATTTTCTATTTTGCTAGTCAGGCAACATTAACTTTATTTACACTATAAAATTATATAAACTTTTTTCCTGCAGTCTTTTTTGCAGGAAAACACTGTTGTTATAGACAAGCTTTGTATCATCCCAAATCTTGTTTATGTGCCAGAATGGGGGACCTGATGACCATGCACAGGCTACTCAATTATAGACCATAAGAAGCGAGGGGGAATGGGGGGATGAGAGTAGACAGTGACAAAAGTAAAAACTGTCTATGAAAAGTCTATGGTTTTATAGGGGGCGGGGAAGTCAATATGATTGACAGCTAAAAAACAAGTATGGGTGTTTTAATAAAAAAAATTTGGGTTTTATGCTTAAATTGAAAAGGACTTGTTGTCCGAGTTGGAATCAAGTACATGGTTCTGTTTTTTAAATTGAATAATTTGATAATAATGGAGTCTATGGGAGATTGCCTTTCTGTAAATCTAAGCTTGCTGGGTAACAGGTTTCCAATTACTGTACAGATTTATATGTCTGGATAACAAGACCTGATTAACACAGATATCATTTTATTGCTGATAATGCCAAGTTGGCATTAGCTCATTTATTTACATATCTTGCTGTGTTGTGCACTTTATTTAACTAGTACTGCACCCAACAATTTACTGACTCACTGCAATTTACAGACTGCACTGCCTTGAGGAAAAGAATTCAGGACCTACTTGCCAAACACAATATTAACTATCGTGCTCCACATTATCCCTGCACACTGCGGTCATTAGAGGGCATAAAGGAGTTTGTTGTCACAGCAACTTGGCTACACACCCTTATACTACACCACTCCCTACACATGCTGTCAGTGTTTCTTAATTCCTAAAGGCATGACTAAGTACTGCTTAATTATATCTGTATCACTCATTTACCATATTCTACAATTTCAACTCAGTCATTGCCCTCATCCAGCTCTACTAAAACAGTTTTAATGCCATAGTTACCCACTTATGTTCCATAATAACAGATACAGGACTTGAAAAAAGAGTAGGGTTGCAACATGGCCAGTATTTTATCAGTCAGGTCAGTAAAAATAGTTCTTGATGACATTGTTATCAATACAGAAGAAAGGATGCAGAGATAGGAATGTCATAATTAAAGTCCAAATTTAAATAAACAGGGCAATAGACACATGTGTATTAGATATACAGTGGGTTGCAAAAGTATTCGGCCCCCTTGAACTTTTCCACATTTTGTCACATTACAGCCACAAACATGAATCAATTTTATTGGAATTCCACGTGAAAGACCAATACAAAGTGGTGTACACGTGAGAAGTGGAACGAAAATCATACATGATTCCAAACATTTTTTACAAATAAATAACTGCAAAGTGGGGTGTGCGTAATTATTCAGCCCCCTGAGTCAATACTTTGTAGAACCACCTTTTGCTGCAATTACAGCTGCCAGTCTTTTAGGGTATGTCTCTACCAGCTTTGCACATCTAGAGACTGAAATCCTTGCCCATTCTTTCAAAACAGCTCCAGCTCAGGCAGATTAGATGGACAGCGTTTGTGAACAGCAGTTTTCAGATCTTGCCACAGATTCTCGATTGGATTTAGATCTGGACTTTGACTGGGCCATTCTAACACATGGATATGTTTTGTTTTAAACCATTCCATTGTTTCCCTGGCTTTATGTTTAGGGCTCTGGCACACGGGGAGATTAGATGCCCACGACAAAACTCCCTGTTCGCGGACAACTAATCTTCCCGAGTTGCCTTCACCTGCCATCCCACCGGCGAAAATATAGGTCACCAGTGGGATGGCACATGCGGCGGCGCGATTTCGCACAAATCGCCGAAAAAGCCTCGCGAGGCAACTAGGGTCGTTGTCCTGCTGGAAGGTGAACCTCTTGCCCTGTATTTTACTCCATCCATCATCCCATCAACTCTGACCAGCTTCCCTGTCCCTGCTGAAGAGAAGCACCCCCAGAGCATGATGCTGCCACCACCATATGTGACAGTGGGGATGGTGTGTTCAGAGTGATGTGCAGTGTTAGTTTTCCGCCACACATAGCGTTTTGTATTTTGGCCAAAAAGTTCCATATTGGTCTTATCTGACCAGAGCACCTTCTTCCACATGTTTGCTGTGTCCCCCACATGGCTTGTGGCAAACTGCAAACGGGACTTCTTATGGTTTTCTGTTAACAATGGCTTTCTTCTTGCCACTCTTTCGTAAAGGCCAACTTTGTGCAGTGCACGACTAATAGTTGTGGACAGATTCCCCCACCTGAGCTGTAGATCTCTGCAGCTCGTTCAGAGTCACCATGGGCCTCTTGGCTGCATTTCTGATCAGCGCTCTCCTTGTTCGGCCTGTGAGTTTAGGTGGACGGCCTTGTCTTGGTAGGTTTACAGTTGTGCCATACTCCTTCCATTTCTGAATGATCGCTTGAACAGTGCTCCGTTGGATGTTCAAGGCTTTGGAAATCTTTTTGTAGCCTAAGCCTGCTTTAAATTTCTCAATAACTTTATCCCTGACCTGTCTGGTGTGTTCTTTGGACTTCATGGTGTTGTTGCTCCCAATATTCTCTTAGACAACCTCTGAGGCCGTCACAGAGCAGCTGTATTTGTACTGACATTAGATTACACACAGGTGCACTCTATTTAGTCATTAGCACTCATCAGGCAATGTCTTTGGGCAACTGACTGCACTCAGACCAAAGGGGGCTGAATAATTACGCACACCCCACTTTGCAGTTATTTATTTGTAAAAAATGTTTGGAATCATGTATGATTTTCGTTCCACTTCTCACGTGTACACCACTTTGTATTGGTCTTTCATGTGGAATTCCAATAAAATTGATTCATGTTTGTGGCTGTAATGTGACAAAATGTGGAAAAATTCAAGGTAGCCGAATACTTTTGCAAGCCACTGTATATCAGCACGTGTGCAGTCTTTATGTGTATGGCATTTTAATGCATGTTGAGCACATTTTTGTGCTTAATGGTAAATGAGCCTTTTAAGTCAGATACCAGTTACCAAATTTCTCTAACCTACCAAGCAAATAATGACACTTTACAAATGTCAGTTGCCTTGTTTAAAATGTCATAAAACTAAATGGGAGAGTGACAGGAGAGTAATCTAACATTACTCTACATAAGGACAAATGAAACATGCGGTATGTGAATGATTTTCTTTTGGCTAACCACAATTATTCATGCCAATAAATGTCTAATGTTCATTTTAACCCATCTATAAGATTTCCATAAGAGTATTCTGGTATGTAGTAACATGGACAATCTCCCCTCAGCAGTGAATCCCAGTCTCAGCTGCAATTATGGATAACACACAAACTAGCTGCAGATACCAAAATGCATTTTATCTATGTAGCTAGCACAAGAATATACAGTATGCAGCAAGCTTTCTAGGATTTCATAACCAGCTTACTTTACAGCTTACTGCCAATTTTGTTAATAAAGTCACAGGCACAAAAGTCATAAATCCTGTCAGGATTGGTCCTGGGAGTTTTGGTGCAATAGTCAGAACCAGTACTATTGCATCCCCAACTCACAATGTATATGTATGGTATGGTAACAATGTATGTATGTAAAAATGTGCAACTCAATCTTTAAAATCCTATTTACCTGTCAGCCTCTTATCTGATCACTTTTTTTTTTCTTGTTTTTTCCCTTTCCTGTCTCACCACGCCACCATTCCTTCCTCTCTCTAATTAAACTATTCATTGATTTTTTAACATATCTATACTGTATCTAGAAGTGTCTAGAGCAGTGCTGTCCAACTTCTGCAGTGCCGAGGGCCGGAATTTCTCTCGCATACATGGTGGAGGGCCGCTAATGGAAACCAGTTTTGGCCACTCCCCCATTTTAAACCACACCCACTTTAAACCACACCCATTTTATCACAATGGTTGCTGCAGGGATATCAACCATCATTCATATGTTAAAGAATGATATTATGTCATATTAAGACACACCCTTAAATCCATATGCCGCCTCCTCCTCCCCTGTGGATAGCACAGCAACCCCCAGCATATAATTGCACACCTTAGGGACCATTTAATGGCTATTTCCAACTGCTAACAAACTCCCAGACCAAACCCCTGCCAGGTTCACCTCCCACAGGCAGCATAGTGTAGGCAGAATATGGCACACACAGGCAGCATTCTGCCTTTCCTATGCTGCCTGTGTGTGCCATACTCTGGCTGCCCTATGCTGCCTATGTGCCATACTCTGCCTACCCTATGCTGCCTATACACAGGCAGCATAGGCCAGGCAGGACATACAAGGTGTATGAGGTGTGAATAGGTGAACAATGTGAGTGATTACAGCCTGAGCCTGAGGTGTGAACACTGCAGGGGGTGAACAATGCAGAGATTAAAAGGTGTGAACAACACTGGGGATTACATATTTAAACAATACAGAGGGATTACAGCCTGAATCTGAGGTGATAACTATGCATGGGGCCAGTTAAGGTTAGTACGGATACCATTTAAAGCTAACACAAAGTTAAGCCATCAAAGCAGCCAGACAGGTGGGGGCCACACAGAGGGGGGTCGAGGGCCGAATGCGGCCCGCGGGCCGCCAGTTGGACAGCACTGGTCTAGAGAAACAAAAATGGTCACTTTCAAGAGGTTATTTCCTGTGGTGTCTATACAGTGTCCATGACATTATATAGGAACCTGTAAATATAACAGAAAATATATCTCCCGTACCTGATTCTCTTCTCTTCCACTTTCCGAAGATCCTCATCTCTCTGCAGGACATGTAAGATAAGGTCTCTCTCAGTGTCCGACAGGAAGTTAAGGTTAACCAGCTCCATATTTTTTGTCACGTCCATTGCCCAGTATTTTTACTGAAATCCCCCAGCCTCTTGTGTTCATGAAAAAAAATCCTGTTTAGAAAATAAAATAAAGTGTTTGTCTATGTTTTATTCTCCTAAAACAGGGTTATAAATCTGTCTAGTTTGTATTGCATTTTCCAAGCTTTGATAAACCATCTTGGCCATTTTAGGTTTCAACATGTAAGTAATGAATTGTGAAACGCACAATTCTCGGAGCACACCCATTTGTGCTACCATTAAAACTTTACCAGAGGGAAGAATTGCTTATTACTGGTGTGCCTGGCCGCTCACAGGATTTAGTAAATATGACTGTACTTGTGCCCTTGCATACAGCCTACACTGATGGATTGAGCAATATTGTGCGTATGAACACAAGTCAACCCTGGAATTACCAGCAGCCTGGATCTGGCAGTAGAAACATTCTTGACTGATCCACTAGTTGCTAAAGAAATCTATTTTTTGTTGGCACTAACGGGGTGCTTCTCAATGTAAAGCAAATGGATTTTATCTTCCTATCAAGCAAAGAACAAATACTAAAGCAGACATACCAATAAGCTGTGAAAGTTTCGTAGTAGTCCGCCCACATTCATATTTGTGCAATTCATCATAGAGATGATGCACATATTGTCTATATCACAGAGAACACTTCATTCTTTAATACCTAATGAGCAAATTAACAGATGTCCTTGTCCTAATGCAACAACTTTCTGTGAAAACTGGGCCACAAGCATACTGGATATTCTAAAGGCGAGGCAGTAAGGAGATATCTGTATGCACTAGATTTGTTTTGTGAAAGGAAGTACTTCTGTATTAAAGAGCAACAATACCCTTAAATTTGCAGGAGAATACCTATAAATCAAACTGCAGCACATCCTTGTTGCAATAGTGAAAAGGTGATTTTATTTTCAGGTCAGATAAACAGGCAAAATTTTGGGCTTACTCCTGCCCTTTCTCGAGCCTTGAGAAAGGGCAGGCGTAAACCGGAAACGTTGCCTGTTTATCTGACCTGAAAATAAAATCACCTTTTCACTATAGCAGCAAGGATGTGCTGCAGTTTGATTTCTCTGTGATGTTCGTGCAGGGGTCCCCAACCTTTCTTACTCATGAGCCACAGTCAAATGTAAAAAGACTTGGAGAGCAACACAAGCACCATAAAAGTTCATGGAGGTGCCAAATAAGAGCTGTGATTGGCTATTAGGGAGCCTCTATGCACACTATCAGCTTACAGGGGGCTTTATTTGGTAGTAAATCTTTTTTTTATTCAACTAAACTTGCCACTAAGTCAGGAATTTAAAAATAACTACCTGGTTTGGGGGAACTGAGAGCAACATCCAAGGGGTTGGTGAGTAACATGTTGCCCCCGAGCTACTGGTTGGGGATCACTGGTCTAAACCCTAGGCAAGGGGTTATTTTACTGCCTAGCACCCGACTGAAAAAGCTTATGACAAGGTGGTAGAAAGCACACACATCAAGTGCTACTATAGACTTATGATATCTCATCATACAGATTATAAGAAAACACCCCAAGTGTGAAGAATGCTACTTTATTTAGCTGGCCATGCCCACAGGGATGTCATACCATACCCCCATTGCACATTAGGCTACACCCCTCCTTTTTTTGGTTATAAAATTAAGTAAAATAGAATCCATGTAGGAGTGGATATTGGGCCCACCTAAACTGTATATCACTGTGCTAAAAAAAAACAATATTAACAGGACATATACAGGTATGGGATTCCAGAACTGCATTCCAGAATGTTCCTAAATTTAGTAACGCTATTTTAAACAATTTACTACTGACATCAAAGAAAGACAGTTGTACAGCAGGACAATTGGTACAGGAGTTTAAGCAGGCATTTCAATACAATGTATGAACTAATTTAATAAAGGCAATAAGAATAAACAAAAATATGGTTTTTCATGTGCATCTTTACATGTGCAGCATGTATCATGCAGATACTGGATGACAGATCTTAGGGTGAAGAAACATGGAGCTACTAATAGCAGCTACTTGTTACGGCTACAAAAATAGACAATGCTGATCATTTACTGATAATTACTAAATGTGTTTTCACTACACGTGTTTTCTGGCGTTTAGTAGCCATGACACTTGTCATGGCTACTAGCTAGCTGCTAGCTAACTAGCTAGTAGCTAGCTGCTACTACGCAGCTGTGTGGCTTCACCCTTAAAGGAACAGTAACATCAAAATATGAAAGCGTATTAAAGTAATTACAATATGATGCACTGTTACCCTGCACTGGTATAACTGGTGTGTTTGCCTCAGAAAGACTATTATAGTTTATATAAGCAAAGCTGCTGTGTAGCCATGGGGGCAGCCATTCGAATGAAAAAAGGCACAGCAGATAACAGATAAAATGCCATTGTATTCTAGAGAGCTTATTTGTTATCTGCTATGTAGCCTGTCCCTTTTCTCCTTTTTTCCAGCTTGAATGGTTTCCCCCATGGCTACACAGCAGTTTATTTATATAGACTATAGGAGCGTTCTGTAGCAAATACACCAGTTTTACCACTGCAGGGCAACAGTACATTACATTTTAATTACTTTAAAACACTTTCATATTTTGGTGTTACTGTTCCTTTAAGGCTGTGACACACGGGGAGATTAGTCGCCCGCGACAAATCTCCCTTGCCGAGGGCAACCAATCTCCCCGATATGACATCCCACTGGCAAGAATGTAAACCGCCGGTGGGATGGCATATGCTGCGCCAGCGATTTGCTGAAATCACAGAAGTTGACTCTTGCCCTTGCGGTGCCGCATATGCCATCCCACCGGCGATTTACATTCTCAAATCTCCCTTGTCGTGGGCGACTAATCTCCCCGTGTGCCACAGCCCTTAGATATCTGGTTTCTGCAAGTAAAATGTTACACTGAGAATGGCACAAATTAAAAATTTAATGGACCAATGTAAAAAAAAAAAATGTGCACTGCAAAGAATTCGTTTTACACAACATAATAAATATGCCCCATAATGTCAGTCGGCTAATTGTAAAAATGTTGTAAGCATAACAAATTAACAGAAGAGGGTTGATTCACTAAAGGTCGATAAGCGGTTTGCGGTAAAATTGACGTGAAAAAAACGCGCAATTCACTAAAGTATTATTGCATGCGTTAAGTCGAATATCGCGTGCGTTAAATAGTGCGCAACCGAATACATAAATTTCAACGCATTGCGTTAATTCTTGCGCATAAATAATATCAATGCATGATTCACAAACACTTAGATGCGCTAAATATCGCATTAGTCTATGCAAAAATGAATACCTACTTGGGGCATGAGGTAATTATAGAAAAGTACAGTTCATGAGCTTTTGGCAACACAGTATGGACTTTGCAGTGTGATTTTTTTATAAAAAATGTCTGTAAAAATGTCATGGATATGACTCTCAAAAAAGGTCATATACAATAGCTTTGCCCACTTCTTAACAACATTTTTGAAAATTGTCGGTAGAGATGGAAAAATTATGGAAAATTGGTCTGTGACTCTATTAAGTCGGAGCACAAACTACATTTTTAAATGATATTTTTACAACATTTTCCTTTACCAGCATTTTTGTGAATTTCCCTTTAGTGTCTAATCTGCCATCAGAAAGTTAGATTGCACGTTTGTAATAAAACTTTACCTAGAAGGTAATTTTACTGTAAATATACCACTTTAACAATGAGCAATACACAATTAAAATTCACAATAATAAGTTTCTATTGAAGAGTTCTATACTGCAAAATGTAAATGTATTTCTTAATTTTTCATTATTTTGCCCCATTTTTCCTCCCTTATTGAAGGTTCAGTAAAAAAAAAAAAAAAAAAACCCTACAGTTAATGGGTTTTTACTATAATTACATTCATTATGGCTTAATATCTAACATTGCATTGAGTGTATTTCCCAACAATACCAAACCTTCCTATACGTTAAGCTTTCTTCTCTAATAACTAACAAAAGCATCAAACATATTTACCAGCAAGTAAATCACACTATTTCTGATGCAAGGTTGTTTCTGCTGACTTTTACTTTATTAACCAAAACTGTACTAAAGAAACTTTATTTCAGATAGATGAGCCTTGCTTGCAGTTATAATTTAATTAGGGGCAGAACCTTATTTGCTGCCTAAGTGTTTATTGTGGTCATGCAGAAAAAAACATTTAGCCTCTTTTTTTACTGGTGTGATCCTTTGCAAACCTATGTGTTTGGCCCTAATTTTTTTTTTTTTTTCTAATTAAGAGATAAAAACCTGGTATCCCCCTGTTGAGAGGTCCATCGTTCAAATTATTGTTAAAAAATAAAATAAACCTAGAAGGCACTAGAAGCCTGTAAAATCATAGACTAGAAGGCAGTGTTTTTACCCACTGGATGCCAGTTCACTGAAGTCCATGGGAAACATTTTATTCACAGAGATATCACAGTAACCAGAGGGGCCGCTTCCAAAAAAACACATTTAGGTCTAATTCTGTGTGGGCATCCGTGCTCTCCTGTGTGTTCTGTTGTTGCATTATTACTGTACAAGCTGCGTAAAAGCATAGAGCAATAAAGTGGATACAGACAGACTGCACAGACAGATATCTCTATGCCTGTGCTCTATGGCTGTTTGAGGAGATCTATTGGCTCTTCTTCTACCATTTACACAGTGCAAATTTTCCTGAGCCCCGCCCCCCTGCTGGCTCTAAATAATTACCCACCTCCCTGAATTCTCCTGCTTGTATGGGGCAATACTTTTGGCCTCATTCGTCTCTCTGCCCCATCACAGACTGCTAAACTAAAGCTTACACGCACCAATATAATAGTACAAAACAAAGTTTCAAGTTAGAAAATGGTCGAATGTCCATATAGGTATTGTGTATCTGATGATATCCATGGCTGATCTACAGTGTATTTCCAGAATATATCATTTGTACGATTGTTGTCTGGCAATTATTAATGGGCAAAAATTTAGCAGATTTCTTATTTTTAGGTTATTAAATTTATACGGACACGAAAATAATAAGTTTCAAAATATTGATGTACATAAACAGTTACTTACAGGTCATGTTGATAATTTTTTCACTGATAGGGCTGCTTTTGTAAGTAATTGTTACTTGAAGTTCCTAAACCTGATTGTTTTGCCAACCTGACTATCCCTTCTCAGCTATAGAGTTATAGCTTTTAATGCTAACGGACAGTGTCAGACTGGGACCCCAGAGACCCAACAGAAAACCTTAGACCCTAGACCCACTCTCCAAACTAATTTTCCTCCTTTCCTCACCCAACCTCTTTATTCTCCTAGTCTCTTTTATTTACATTCTAGCATCTATTCTTCCATCCATTTCTCCACTTTGTTCCCATTCATAGATAGAGAATAACCATGAAACAGGCCAAATGGTCAGGAGCAGGGGGACCCACTGACACCTGGGCACACTGGGAGTTTTCCTGGTATCCTGGTAGGCCAGTCCGACACTGCTAACAGATTCCTGCTGCACAAATATGGCAGCCCCCTCATAGAGGAACTTTGGGGATCAGATTGGTAATGTAAAAGCATCAGGAAGTACTTTCATGGCAACATTGTAAAGTTCATGCAAAGACAATGTTATGATATATTTAAAAACAGTTTAAATTTAGGTGTCAGAATCCTACAATTTCAATCTGAATGTTGTTTTCAGATCATTGCATTAAAACGTACGATTAATATCCAAACGTTCATCATAAGACAACTGAACATGTACAGCCAGCTTAACGCCTTCTTGTCTTTCCCACTTCTAGGAATAAATTCAACAAAAACAGAGCCTTGAAAGGGTAGAATAGAGTTAATGTTCTTTGCTCCAGAAAGGGCAAAGGGCCCTCTAAGGCTAGTCATTAAATAGAATACATATCAGATGGCCAAATTATATTAAAATTATTATATCATACAAGTAGTCTTTGAAGCCATTGAGCACTAGGAGGATCATAAAAATGCCTTACATTGCCCCCCAGTCTACAATTTTGGACATCTTGTTCTTGTAAAACCAGGAACAAACAGTTTTTCATACGCCAGTCTATGACTAATTTTACCCTAGCTCCACCCCAACTATTTGTCTTGCAATGGTTGGCACCAAAGCAACAACCCAGGCATTAGACTTCAATCAAATATTTATCTACATGGTAACCATTGAAATGCTGGTGTAAAGGCTACCTTCAGACAGCATTTGACTGGCAGGCAGTGGGGGCCCCTGGGGCTGTGTGTGGGGGCCCCTGGGGTTGAAGCTATGGTGAGCCTTATACACCCCATTCTGATGTGGACAGCCTTCTAAAATAAGTGCGGATGTGAAATTTTAATTAATATACAGCCTTGCTTGACATATCCATATATGCATACACTTGAAATAAACTGAATTTGAAGTCTTTTGCACTAAAATTTGTGACTTGAATGCCTTTTATTTATTAAGTACAAAAATACCAAAACTGGAATGTAAAAATTTGGCAGCTAAAAGCTTGCGAGTTAATATAGCAGTCAATGGGAGTTGTCCTAGGCAAGGTCAAGCAATATTTTAAATTCGAGATATTCAAGCTTATAAACTTGAAAATGTGAGGTGTTTGGGTTTTTTTTTATCAAATGAGTTTACCATATTAATAAATAAACATTTTAAGTGCGAGAATTAGAAAAAACTCTCAAATTCACAAACTCGAAAATTGATAAATAAGCCCATTAATCGCTTTTCTTACAGAGACACCTAATAAACAGTATCACGCCATTAGACACAATGTAGATAGCTGAATAGCGGCTTCTGTGGCGCCCCATCAAAATGTTCTAACCTGGCCGATCGGCGAGTCGTCGGATATCAGCAGCTTCCTGCGATATCGGTCGACTCGCCGACATGCCATACACGCACCGAATATCGTACGAAACGAGGTTTCGTACGATAGTATCGGTGCATGTATGGCCAGCTTAATACTTCAAATTGTACACAATCCTTGCTACTTTTAAAAGATGTGTCAGCGCAGCACTACGGATCCCTCCCAGTTCCTTATCTACCTTGAAAAGCTTATCAGAAGGGATAGTAACAGAAACAGGCAGAATTCCACAATCAGACAGGAGGGTCAGGTATTAGCCACAAAGACTATTATCTTTCTTCTGCTGCACTAAAAGCAAAACAGATTCAAAATACTCATATAACATTTTGTTCTGACTAGTTTATTAGCAGAATTAAGGGTTTATAAGGATCTGTGCACATAAACAAGTTTGCCCTAGTGATGTGATAAACTTGCCAAATATCTCCAATGAACTGGTGTCCTTAACTTTCTTGTTTAGAACATACTGATGCAATATATAAAAAGTAGCAAGAATAAAAGAAGCAGACCCAATCTGCTACTCACAGAGACGGAATCGTATTGAAGGATATGTTGATTTAATCTTTAGTACCAACTCTACTTGGTTTTGGATATTTCGTGGCTCTTGTGGTATTTGTCTTTCTATTCTGTTTCTAAGAGTACATTTAAAACGCAATCTAGTTGCCAGAGCAAGCCTTGTCTGATAATTAGAAAGCAGATTTGCTCAGAGGCTGATTTTTTTAATAACTATTTATAAATATTATCCTTTATTGCTTATCTGACCACTCAGTTCTTCTCCTATTCATCTTCCTTGCTAGGAAAGTGGGTCACATACCTACAAGATATCAGTTTCAATTACACACCTCGAAAACTGTTAAGCAAAACTTTCAAAACCTCAAAAAAATTCCATTGTCTACAGCAAATGAAAAGTGAGTTTTAGGACAATGGTCCGGAGTGAGTTTTGATTTTTAGCAGCTCAGAGGGCTTCACCAAACCATCCTCCATTAAACAGTATCGCAATCCCCTGGAAACTCTTGTATGTCTTTAAGGTGAACATCCTGAAAACTGTGGTTATAAACATACTAGAATGTTAATACAAAAATGTTAAGTAATTCAAATACATAGATAACTTATGGGGCTGCATGCCCTAGCAGTTCCAATAGTGAGGTTGCCTTACTCAAAATTTAATGCAACCAACTAAACACATTTGGACAGAAACTACAGGAACAGTGTGAGATACAGGTTCAGAAGTTGTTCCGCTGAAAGCAAAGGGGTAGAGCTGTGTCATAGCCATGCATGTTCCATACCCTTTTTGTAAATGAACCCCACCTAACAAAAATTAAACTAGTCCTGTTATTTATAAATCACTACCTGATGTTTACCTCTACACGCTCCAGTAGAAAACTGACTAAACAAAATTAAAACGGAATCAATACCTTTCAGTAACTAAGTAGCCCAACTTCCCTCACATCCTCTTCCTGGAAAATAAGTCACCACTTCATTTACTGCTCTATTGTGGCTTTGTTATATTTGATATCTAACAGATGCTATTTGTCTCTGCATCAAGAGATCATTGCTTTCAATACAAAGAAAGCACAATAAACATCAGAGAACATAATACATTTAAATAATAAACAATAATAAAAATGATCCATACAGAACAGTTTCAGCTATTGAATGTTTGCGAGTTGCCTCTTATGAACCACTCACTTTAGGTTTTTCCACAACATTTTAATTGGATTGTAAATATGTCTTGACATTTTTCCTTTAGAATTCTCTGGTATAGTTCAGAATTCATTGTTCCATGAATGATGGCAAGCTGTCCAAGTGCAGATGCAGCAAAACAGGCCCAACCCCATGTTTCACAGATGAGATAAGGTTCTTATGCTGGAATGCAGTGTGTATCTCCAAATGTAAAGCTCCTCATTTAAAGGAGAAGGAAAGGTAAAAATCACTGGAGGCGTGACCCTGGGCTAGTGCTCCGGTTAGGAGAAAAAATGCACCAGCCCAGGGCAGCTGCAAAGGAGTGATCCTCTCCTTCTGTCTTCTTTAACAAGACATTTTATCCTACTGCACATGCACCAGCCCTGGAATTCAGAAGAATGAAGACGGAAGAGCATCGCTCCCTCGCAGCTACCCCAGGACTCCTAACATTTGGCATCCCCAGTGAGTTTTACCTTTCATTCTCCTTTAAGCCAAAAAAACTTCATCCATTCACAAAACATTCTTCCTGTTTCTTCCTGGTTTGTCCACATGATCTTTAACATACTGTAGACAGTCAGCAATATATTTAGAGAAAAGCAGTGGCTTTCTCCTTGCCATACACACCATTCCTGTTCAGTATTCTCCTGATGGTGGACTCATGAACATCAACATTTGCCAATATGAGACAGGCCTTTAGTTGATAAGAAATTACCCCGGGTTCCTTTGTAACCTTTCGGACACCTTGCAATTGGAGTTATCTTTAATGGTCAACCACTTCTGGGCAGGGTAACAATGGTCTTGAATTTCTTCCATTTGTATGGAATCTGACTGTTGATTGGTGGGCACCAACAAATCTTTTTCTAATGTCCTCAGACACCTCCTTTATTCGAGCCATGGCAAACATCCACAAATGTGTTGTATGTGTGATCAGGCTTTGCTGGCTCCCCGTTCTTTAAATAACACAGGGTTTCTCACTCACATCTGACTGTCATACTATTGATTGAAAATACCAGACTCTAATTTCACCTTTAAATTATATGATAATCCTAAAGATTCACTTACTTTTGCCACAGGCAGATTTGTTATTGGATCATTTTTTTCAATAATTACATTACCTAATAGAATGATTCTTGTTTAATTTGTTTAACTAGGTTAAAGGGTTCACAAAGTTTCGAGAACACTGTATATATTACACATATGCTATATTTATTATCTGTTTTTACTGTATAACACATTGCAACTTGAAAATTAATATTTGTATTTTGTCCAGAGGGAATGTTTTCAAAAGCAATGTATACATTGAGCATTCAAGCCAAGTAAACAGTAAGTTGCCAAACTGGTTTAATAAGTAAGAACAAGGGACAAGATAAAGGATTCTTTACCCTAAAGAAGGGTTAATGCAGTTGACAGCAGAATGAGAAAGAAATGAGCCAGACATTTTGGAGAAAGCTTGTTCTGTTTATCTCAGAATTTGACCTCAGGAAACTGATGGCACACATAGTTTCACACCCAGCTCCTGTGTTTTCACATGAAAGCAGCTGCTCAGGACAGAAGTGCACATAAAAAAAATGAATCGTGACAAAGAAAAATATAAACTATAACAAATATTGACCATATATCTTCTGTACATCAAACACTTGCGTGGCACCATAGATTTTATGTTTACAGGTTGTTCTTTGACCTGTGCTGCGTGTCTGAAAACATGTACCACCACAAGATCAAAGCCTGGGTCCAGTCCCCACAGTTCAGTTCCGGTTTAGTTAAATTCTGTGTTCCCGTGACGTGGAAGACGAGCAGTGAAGACGAGCAGTGAAGACGTTACCCAGTGTAACAAATCAGCATTTGCTATTTATGTGTAGTTAAAGGGGTTGTCCACCTTTGAGTTAACTTTTAGCATAATGTAGTTGTAGAGAGTAATATTTTAAGACAATTTGCAATTGGTCTTCATTTTTTATCTGTAATTTTGTAATTATATCAGTTTTTGTTTGGCAGCTCTCAAGCTTCGAGTTTCAGCAGCTATTTGGTTGCTAGAATCCAAATTACCTTAGCAACCAGGGTGTGGTTTGAATGAAAGACTGATTTATTAATAGTATATGACCTGAATATAAAACTAATTAATATAAACTAACCATAACAATTAAACTGTAGCTTTACAGAACAATATTTTTTTTGACTCGGGGGTCAGTGATCCCCATTTGATAGCTGCAAAGAGTAAGGGCTCTAGCATACGGGGAGATTAGTCGCTCGCGACTAATCTCCCCGAAATGCCATCCCACCGGTGAAAATGTAAATCACCGGTGGGATGGCATACGCGGTGGTGCCTTGAGAGGAAACTTCACTGAAATCGCGCTGCCATGTATGCCATCCCACCGGCGATTTACATTTTCGCCGGTGGGATGGCATTTCGGGGAGATTAGTCACCCACGACTAATCTCCCCATGTGCCAAAGCCCTTAGAAAAAGAAGGCAAAAAATTACAAAACTATGACAAACAAATAATAAAGACTAAATAAAATGTTGATTAGAACTGGCTTTTCTAAAAAAAAAAAAAAAAAAACTAAAGTTAAAGGTGAACCACCCCTTTAAAGTTATTTTATCTGTTATGCTAGGGTGCTTTCCATTAAGAGGAGACTAGGACAAGAATAAAAAGGGCCCTGCTCAAGTAAGGTTTACCTGCGGCAGCGCGATTTCGGCAAATCACCGAAAATGCCTCGCAAGGCAACTTTATTCTTGTCAAATGTAAGTCGCTAGTGGGATGGCAACTCGGGGAGATTAGTTGCCCGCGAACAGGGAGATTTGTCGCGGGCGACTAATCTCCCCGTCTGCCAGAGCCCTAACACGGCTGGCCTAAGGCGAAACCCCCACGTCCTGTGGGTTACGGGCCAACCCGTTCCTTACTATGACCAATGCAGTAATGTTTTATGTTGTATATTTGGTTCTCATGCTGCTGTGGGGGGCAGTATACACAGTCAACATCTAACTGAATTTGGTGTTTGTGTCTCGTCCTATGGATTAAGTAATACCCATGTTATTATATTGTGGAATGTACTAAATATCACTATTAGTACAGTTTTTACCATACAACAAGTTGTCTCAGCCAGTACTTAACCAGAAGATGCAAAATGCTACTCTTAATCCAATCCCCAGTAACACGAATATAGGGTGGTGACAGGCATTGTGATATTTTGCATGGTGGAAAAAATGCAAATCGATATTTATGCCAAAAACCTATGACTAATGTAAGCAAAATTCTTATCAGTTGCTACAAACTCCAAAGAAACACCCAGCCAGGCCCGGACTGGGATCCAAAATATTCCATTGCATTTCTAGTAAACAGGGGTCCAAATAACAACCCACTAAATATTGTTGGTCTATAGCAGTGTTCCCCAACCAGTGGCTCATGAGCAACATGTTGCTTACCAACCCCTTGGATGTTGCTCCCTGTGGCCTCAAAGCAGGTGCTTATTTTTGAATTTCTAGGGAGGCAAGTTTTGGTTGGTTAAAAACCAAGTATAATGGCAAACAGAGCCTTCTGTAGGTGGCCAGTCCACATCGGGGCTATTAAGTAGCCAATGATAGCTCTTACTGGCAACATCAGGAACCGTTTTCATGCTTGTGTTGCTCCCCAACACTTTTTCCATTTAAATGCGGCTCACGGGTATAAAAGTTTGGGAATCCTGGTCTATAGCATCTTGCAGAAACCCCTCACGCATTAGCCAGAACCCACAGATTGCGAGTCTGGGCCTGCCTACAGCTCCCCCCCCCCCCCCCATTAACATGGGTAAACAAACCTAGGAATCACACAGAGGAAGTAGGAGATGAGGAAGTATTTGAAAAATGCAAAATTGATCTATGTGTAGCTCATAACTGGCTCAAACCATTTTCAGGTGAACTTCCCTTTCAGAAACAAGAATGCAGAATGTGATATGCAAATCCACAATCCATTACAAAGCAAGGGCATTCACAGATTAAATGGGAAATAAACACAATAATAAAATGTTCCCTAATGAAAGAAATTGTGATTCTCAGCAACATTCCAATATAAACTGAAACAATGTAGCAGAAGCCAGCTGATGAACAGACCTGGAAAGAAGCAGGCAAGGCTGACTTATGCTAAACAGTTTCAAGAAAAAACCAGCAGTACAAAAAGTTTTCAGTGCTTCAATTACATCTACAATCTTCACTTTATGGTTAATTTTACAAAGTGGACAATGGTATAAATAGGAAAGCTTGATGTTTGCTATCAGTGGTGACAACTTTCCTTTACCAGGGTCCACTAACAAAATCATTTTGGGGCTTCTCCAAGTCGCTTTGGCATACCTGTGCATGTTTGGCTTGGATGTGTGGGTAGGAGGGAGGGTGCAACCAGGATAAAGGGGATCTCAACAAGTTTCTTCTCCCCACTGTTCCCTGCAGTTGCAAGCTCCACTTATTTGGAGTTACAGCACTGCTAGTAATCAGTCACTTGGTTTAATGTTAAAATGACTACTAAAAAGTGCTCAGATACATAAAAAAAATTAGAGTGTTTCAGCCTTTTGTGCAATGCAATGTTTGGGTTATTGGGGTCACCAGCCCAGATAGTATCTTATTTGTCACCCTGCAGAATTAAAAGGTTAACTTCCCCTACAATCAGACTACCAGTTAATTGCCATGCTTTATAATGAACCAGCTGTGAGAGTAGATGGAAAGGCTGTGCACTGTATTAACAAACTTGCATTTAAAAACTGACATATTGATTTTACCTTAGCTTACAATAAACCACAAGGTCAAAATGTTTCAGTACAGAGAATATAAAGGAGATCTATCTCCACCTAATAACTATATTTGCATGCTAAAAAGACAATGTAATTCTAAGCACGGAGCTGTATTTATATATAGGCACTCAGGTGCCCAAGAGATTTTTTTGTATTATTTTTTAGGAAAAATAAAACCTCCCCAGTTACCACTGGAGACTTGCTGTGCAAATCTGGGGTACCTGACCCAATGTAATGCATCATGGTCAGATGTAACATCATGCGCAGTTTGCAAACTGGGGGGGCACTAAATACAGCAACTTTCCAATATACATTTATAAAAAATGTCAATGGTTTTAACATTGTTTGTAAAGTTAATATCTGCTGAAAGAAGTATTTATGTTTCCTTTCTGTTGTCTGGTTCTGATTCCAGAAACAATATAGTGAACATCAGTTTTCTTCCAGGTCTATTAATCAGCTGGCCTCTGCTTGATTGATTTAGGAGACAGAACCAAAACTGCAAAGAATATAAACAGCTAGACAGGTACTGATTTCAAAAGCAATTACATCTACCATTCATTTTAAAACCAATATTTTTTAATGAATTTATATTGGAAAGTTGCTTATAATTCAATTTTATTAAGAAAAAACTGTTTTTACATTACATTTCCCTTTACATGGGACTTGAAAAAGAAATGTGTCAGTATAAAAAAAAAAAAAAAAAAGACAGCAGCTAAAATGCTCCTCAATCACAGAAGCCAGAGGTAAACACTGAGCAAGCCTTACCATTCAGCCATGCATACTGTGTTACACAAATATTGGCACTGCACAGACGTCTATAGGGCTGGGTACAGATATTTATATTGGCTCTAGGAAACAAACAGTAGTTCCACAATATGTTCCCACTGCTAATGAATGTGTATCTGTATGTCAGAGATGACAAGTACTCCATCTGTTTCTAAACTGAACTTAAAACCCACAGACTGGTTAAATTGCCAGAGGTCTACAGGTTGAACATCCCTGCTTAGGTCAATAGTTTTTCTTGCCCAGATCATAACCTGCTCTTTTCAAAAACCTTCCTTGCCCAAATCATTCCCTGCTCATGTTAAGTTTGATTGCCAAAATTATTATTTTAAAATCATTTTATAAAACCAAGCCCCTTCTGCTGCAATGCCAGGGCACTATGTGACATTGTTACAAACATTTTTGAGATTGCCAAACTAAGCAAAGTATTAAGGAAATTGAATGTAACCTCTTTAATGCGGTTTAAGAAAAACAGAGCTCAGAGATTTGCGTTCCATGGCAAATTAAAGGATAGTAGTTACATAGTTACATAGGGTTGAAAAAAGACCATTGTCCATCAAGTTCAACCCATCCGAGTAAACCCAGCACACAACCTATACTAACCAATCTATACACTCACATACATAAACTATATATACAACCAGTAATACTAACTGTAGATATTAGTATCACAATAGCCCTGGATATTCTGCTTGTTCAAAAACTCATCCAGGCCCCTCTTACTTGTCACTATACAGTGCCAGGATAAATGGTAATGTTGCTTTAAACACTGGCATCTGTTACAAACAGAATCGCTGGATCCCCATTGATATACTAATGTTTGCAACAACAATCAGAAGACTGCAACAAATGCCAATACAGCACTTTAAAGAGACATGCTCAGAGATGTCAACTAAGCCCATGTCTTTCGGTTGATCATGACCCATTCCTGGAATATCTTAAATCTAGTTCCTCTTCACATGAAACACAGTAACATAGAAAAAAAAGGTCTCCGAAATGCCAGTAGGATCGCTACCACCTAAAGACATAGGTGAGAACTCTTCAGATTTATGGAATATGCCAGGAATATCCACTGTCCATTAAGGGGGCCTGAGAAGATCAAGTTACACCTCTCTATAGAGGGCTGTAGAGAATCTAGCTGTAGGGCCACCATCCAAATCCTTTTTTCCCCACTGGGGTCGCCATAGAAGTGTAAGATTCTGAACCATGTATGCTATACCCACAGTACCAAATATTTGTTTTAAGAGCCCACTAAAGACTGGGTACCCCATAGTTGTGCTGCTTGCAGCCCTGAAGGATGAATGCCCTGTTCAGCCTCCTATTGTGCATTTTATTATAAGCCTTGCCCTTAGGGCAATGGCGTACGGGCGTTTGAAGTAGAACAAGGACCTGTAATTCCCACCATAGAAAATACAAGGGAGAGGTGAGTGCCTACTGGCCGGCCAGCCTGGAAGGAACTTTCCCAGATCCGGTTTGTGGTGCGCACAGTTGCTGAGTATGGCTCTTACCTGCGCTCACAGGAAGCTCCACGGCTGGGCTATGGCTGCGGCGGGAGAGCTCGGTAACAAGGTTGCTCGCCACACAATGCGGAAAAGCAGAGCGCTAGACCGAGAAAGGGAATGAGCTGAAAGTTTCCCAGCTGCTGCCTGGGACTGGAGGGGAGAGGCACACAATTCTTAAAGTGACCGCACCTGCAAAGGAGTCACAGCCGTGTGGGAGGGGAAAGAGGGTGCGCACAGGAAGATCAATGTACTGAATGGAAATGCGGGATAGGAAAGGATTTGACAGGAATAATAACAAATCTTTATCATCTAAGTAACCGCAGTAGGACTGAGTGTGCCCAGCTATTTTAGAAGAAATATAGGTTTCTGCCATGATGGCAGATTGGAAGGATGCCGGCAGCGTGCAGGTAGTTTATGCAGTGCTTCTCCTTCCAGTGGATCGGTTTTAACATCACCCCAGAGTGTGTCCCATTGCACAGATTTTACACTGATTTCATGCGTTTACTTCTTGTTCAAATCTCAACTATAATCGTTGTATAAACATGTTATTACCATAACTAATAGCAGTATTATAAAACTGTTCTGTAGTGTTCCCTCTAAACTGGTGGAACTAAGCTGGTGTCAGAACTGTCACAAGTTCCCACACAAAGCGTTTTGTATGCACACGTCATTTAGTAGGCACACAAGTTAGGGCCATGGCCCACTGGGACACTAGTCTCCTGCTGTTAAATCTGTGCTACCAAGGGCGAATAATCTTCAAAAAACACCTTCCCACTGGCAATAAACTGAATCACCAGTGGGAAGATGTTGCTTTGTTTTCCAAAGTCACTCAACGTTTTCCCCTGCTTGTACTTTCCCACCAGCGATTCACTTAATTGCCAGTTGGAAGGCGTATCAGGGAGAGTAGTTTTACTGTGGGAAACAAATCTACCCATGGGCCATGGCCCTTACAAAACTGGTTCTTTATGTGTACGATGATGACATTTAATTGAACATGAGCTCATATAGTTGGGCTTGTGCAGAAAAAATGCATAAACAAATTTCCAAAAATAAGGTTTTTTTTAACACAGACATATCCGTTTGTAAAGATGCTCAGGTCATCCAGGTCATGGTATATCTGTAGTAATTTCTGAATTGTGAAAGCCAGTTGGATGACTGGCGAAACGTCTTCAAGAAAAAAAAACACAGCAAGTCCAGTTGATTTGACTTACTACAGATACAGACATATCTGATTCCATAGATTGAAAGGAATTTGTGTGTCTGTGCTGCAGGTACCTGCTCCTTCACCTTGTTCTATTGTGAAGTGTCCTTCTGACTTCCAGGTAATCTGTGCACAACCAACTATGGAAAGCACTAAAGTTCTAAAATACATCACTTCACAATGGAACAAGATAGGGGGAGGGTTTGCACAACACTGTGAGCCTAAGGGATTTTGGGAAATGGCTATTGAATATTATGGCTTCATTTCAGTCCGTAGCTTCAGGCATGTAAAAACTGGATTTATATTTATTTTTGGGTGTTCAGATGGTGCACCAGAGCTATACTGATAGCAACATTCACAGGCTTGCAGCTACAAATGTACAACATTCCATACCCTAATTAGAGTGAAAGTTACAAAGTAAGATATGTATGTATGTATGTATATTTTTATTTATAAAGCGCTACTTATGTACGCAGCGCTGTACAGTAGAATACATTAATACAAACAGGGGGTTAATAAGATAATAGATAAATACAAAGTACAACAATAAATACAAGATACAGTTACAGTTGCAATAAGTTAAGAGTCAAAGACACAAGAGGATGGAGGTCCCTGCCCCGTAGAGCTTACAATCTATATGGGATATCAACTTTGGTTGAAAAAAGACACACACATCTACTGACTTCAACATACTAGGTCAATATAAAACCTGCCTAACCAAAGGAATGCAAAAAAACCCCTCACAAATTTGAGGAATAAAAAATTCCTTCCTGACTCGAAGATGTCAGTCAGACCAGACCCTGGATCAGCTTGTACTGAGAGCTTTTTTTGGTAACCATGTATTTCCCTCCTTAAGTGCCTTTTCTCCAGTATAAACAACTCTAACTTGACCAGTCTTTCTTTATAACTAAGACTTTCCTCACCCTTTACCAGCATAGTTTCCCTTCTTTGGACCCTTGATAATTAAATAATATCATGTTTGAGCACTCAGCAAATTGGAAGAATGACCCTCTCATACCGCAAATCTATGCCCATTTTATTTCAGCTCAAAATCTTGTTTGCCTTTGCAGCCTGGCATTGCTTGCTGCAGCTAAGTTTATTATGCACAAGGTCCTTCTTTATTATGGATTTGCCTAGTGCAGTCCCATTAAGGGTATAACTGGCTGCATATTTTTACATCCCAGGTGCATGACCTTACATCGACATTAAATCTCATCTGCCACTTATCTGCCACTACCAAATAAAGCTACCTAATAGCTAAATAGAGGCTACATAATAGCCAGTCTTAGCCCTTACTAGGCACCTACATCAAATTTTATGATGCTTGTGTTGCTCTCCAAGTATTTTTACATTTGACTGTGACTCACAAATAAGAAATGTTGAGGACCCCTGGTCTAAAACATTCATTTGTGGAACTGGAACTGAAAGAAAGTTGTGCCAGCTTGTGTTTGGATTTTTTTTACCAAACTACCAAGTTTGACCCATGACTGCATAGTTTTAAGCCTCAGAATCCAGTGAATGGAAGACAGGCATGTAACTATAGAGGAAGCAGAGCCCACAATCGTGGGGGCCCAGACCATGGGGTCTGTTTCACAGAAATATGAAAATTGAGCCGGTGACAACTTGTTATTCCACTGATGGAAGAGCCCAAAATGTCTAATGATCTTTCCGTAATTTGGATCTCTAAGTTTTCATAAAAAAAAAAGGAAATTATTTTTAAAATGTTTTAAAAATGTTAATTATTTGATAAAAATGGAGTCAATGGAAAATGGCCTTTGCATAATTCAGAACTTTCTGGATAATGGGTTTACAGATAATTCATTACAAACCTGGTACAGATATAATTTTTTTATAGTTATAGAGAGAGAGTCTAGTTTAACCATATTGTACCTCTAGAATTATTTGCGCAAAATGACAAGCAGCGGGGACCGTGGCAAGGAAGTGTGGACTAGGGGTAGGAAAAAGAGGTACCTACCTGCCGTCCTACCATTGTTGCACGCTAGTCAGGTGCCTCTTCTGCTTTCCCCTAGTTCCTGTCCTGACTGTACTGAAATAAACAACACCCATTCCTCAAGTCAGTCATACTCTTAAATAAAAAGCTAAAGATTAGGATACAACCAAGTAATTCATCAACTGAATCTGACACTGCTCACAATTAACATTTTGGGCATCTCTGTTATACAGGGATCATATAGCTTTTAATGTGTGTGAAGGAGTTTGTTTCTTAAACAATGAGAGCTACTTTCAACAGTTAACCTGCATGCAAGATATTATGAGTAACTGTCTTTATTATGAACAGCATGACTAATATGTAAAAAAAAATGCCACTGCAGAGCTTCGCTGGTGATAAATCCGGCAGGCAACTAATTAGCTTAATTAGTTAGGAATCCTGCAGGTTCCTGCAAAGTAGTAGAGTGAGCTCATGGGGCTACGATTGGAAAGTCGTCAGTTGGACCTGAGATTAGTAGACTTTTTAGGTTTAAGGCCCCGTTTTTAGAGTTTATTTCTACTTCAAATAAACTCACAATTAAAAAGAACTGAATGAATTTATGAAAAGAATCCAAATATAAAAAACGATTAAATAAAATCGTGGAAAAAACCTCAATTACCTCCAATTAGTGAGTTTACAAGTTAAAAAAAACTTGCAAAACTTGAAAATCTTGAATTGAAAAAAGGGCTTGAATTTTGCCTAGTATAATTCCCATTGACTTCTACATGAACTCACAAGCTTTTAGATGCCAAATTTTTACATTAGCGTTTTTCAATTTTTTTGTGCTTACTAAATACCAAACATTTAAATTTTTGAAAATATAATTCAAATTTGTTACATTTTCTGCCAAAAAGTTTATGGCAAATATTCTAATTCGAATGTTGATAAATCACCACCATAGTGAGTCCCTGTAGCTCATACCAGAGCCTCAAACATATTAAAAGTATTAATATGGTTTAAGTCACTTTTTTATAGTTCTAGGTATGTCCAGGATCATTAATTTGGTATAGGTATAGGTATAGAATGTATTATCTTGAACTTTCTGTTATTTGGATCTTTATACTTAGGGGCCTATTTATTAAAGTACGACAGGTACGAATTACAAAAAAATCATATTTGATCGTACTGTGCGTATTTTTTGCAACTTTTTCGTATAGTCGCACGCCTTTTTCGTATTGTGCCCAACTTTTTTGTACTTTGCGCCAAAATTTGTGCGACAAAATCGTATTGTTGTGCCGAGTACAAAAGTTTCGGATTCATTCAAGCTTTGGTATTGTGACTTTCCTTGGGCCAGGTTGGAGCTGCAGCATGCAATTGAGTCCTATGGGAGGCTTCCAAAATCATGCACAGATGGATCAAAGTCGGAAAGGTTTTCCTGCTGTTTACGATCGTTCGGATATGAAAATTTTGTGACTTTCAGATCATAAATACAATATTATCGTGACTAATACGATTTTTTCGTAAGCATTTTCATGATATTTGCGATCATCAGAAATGATCGTATTTATGCCGAATTTTTCCCAATTAGGGATTCGAACTCTTACTTTGATGAATAGACCCCCTAAGTCTGCTAAAATAATTTAAACAAATCCAATAGTATTGTTTACCACCAATCTGGATTTATGCAGCTTAGTTAGAATCAAATACAAGCTACTGTTATTATTACAGAGAAAAAGGAAATATTTTTTAACTAACTAAATGGACTCCATGGGAGATGGCCTTCACATAATTCAGAGCTTTCTGGATAATAGGTTTCTGGGTTAGGTACATATAAAATCTACACACTACATGGCAAAGTAGCTTGCAGCAGGCATCTGAGTTAAGTGCTGTTTAGGCATGCAGAATGTGTATTTCATACCAGTTTTAATGGAAGTGAGGCAGTTCCGTTTTCAGCTATATAATTGCAACTGTATGAGCTAATGCTGGAAAGTATATACATCAGATAAAATGAAAAACCCTGCATCATTAATATAAGAAGAGAAAAAGCACTTTTCTGTATTTTTTGTAAATAGGAATAATGACCATTCAATTACAGTGCAAGCATTTACTCGCTCATCTTTTTTGGTTCCCTAATGAATGTGCCTTTCTAACAGTTAGCCCTAATTTTGCGCCTGGATTGTGATAAAAGCTAAAAGTATGTGTGTTAATGAAACATACATTTACAGGTACTGTTGCTAATTGTCACTCAAGCAATGCTTCCTGTTAATAATGGTATGTGACATTCTCTGCAGCATGTAATACAGTAAAACAGTATGATGTTGCTGAAAGCACCCAGAAACACAAGCATTTACTCCTCTGCATTAATATGCCTTACCCAATGGGTGCATAATTTATACTTCCTCTGAGCCACCCTTCAGTTAATCGGTGGCATAACTGCGGGCGGTGTGATTGCACCCAGGTCCACATCCCCTTAGAGCCTGCAGGAGACGCAATTTTTTTATAAAAAGTTTCACAACAGGCTGGTACCCAAAATGATCAAAGTCAAAGTTGTGGTATTTGTTGTAGTATACAACAAAATACTCACTGGTTTTGGGAAAACAAAAGGTGCAATGGTGTGAAATTTGAAAGAAAGCTCTCAAGTCAAAATACAGAAATGCAGTAGTTCAGCAGTAGAAACCTGTCCCCAGTGCCTCTTGTTTATTTAAGCTTTTATTGTGTCAAAATAAAATGTTTACTTATGGCTGAAAACCATGCACTACATTATACACTCCTCCAAAGTCTTGACTCTAAGTTTACTAGTAATTAGACCAATGTAATAAGAGGAATTTATGGTCTTTAATAAAAGTATTACAAATGCCAAAATTAGATTAACTAATTCAAACTCTCATTACAACAAAGTCACACTGGTAAACAGTTGGCTTTGGTACAAGTCATATACATGGATGCTATCAGGTCAGGCACTACATCCATCTGCATAAAAGGCACTGTGACGGTGTGTTTAGAAAACAAATCGGTCTGGCCTAAAATGTACAGGAAAGTGCGCATTTAAAGAAAAAGGAAAGCCTAATAAAGAGTTAATCTCAAGCTGCAGGCATACTTTCAGTTCTCTCAATAGTGCCCTTAAGTCTCCCCATGTTTCACCTTTTCAGTTGATCAGAAGCCAAACAGGAAGAAAAAACGCTGAGCTGTGTAAAGAAAGTTCCCATAATGCCTCACTCCTGCACAGACACCGGGACCAAGTGAACATGCTTACTTAGACTATGAGTCAGCTTCCTGCTGATTGTCTCAGATCCACATTCCTAAGGGGGGGAGTAAGTTCTTAGCATTCTTGAGGGAGGGGGGAGCAGGAGAGAGCAGAGAGCTGCGTGTCTCTGGCACATGCGTTACAGACACAAGAAATATTTTGACAGAGAAGTCAGTGCAGCATTTCTGTGAGTGCTTATGGCTGTATTTACATAGACCTTTCTGATAAAGCTTACTTAGTTTTTACCTTTCTTTCTCCTTTAAGGGGCATGATTTGGGCTGATAAGGAGGTTACCTAGGACAGATTGGGTTAATATTCCCTCTCAGTCAGGTAATTAAGTGGCAGCTGAGAGAGGAGTTACCTGTAGAGGTAATAGGGGTGCACTCCAATACCTGTGTCTCTTGTGTGTCTGGAGGAGAGACAGTTCTGGTTGTTCCCAGCATGTGAGACTGAGTGGTTCTGGCTTTTCCTAGTGAATGAGAGGAAGCCTGAGAGGAAGCCTGAGAGAGAACCAAGGGTAGGGTTGCCTTTAATACTGGCCACATATTGAGTCCACATCCTGCACAGATAGTTAGCAATTCATTTAGATTTTCAATCAGTTCAGTCTGCAGCATACATCTAAATGAATTCCTAACTAGCCATGCAGGATGTGGATTCAATATGTGGCCGGTATTAAAGCATACCTCCCAACATTTGAAAAGCAGAAGGAGGGACAAAAATGTCTGCCGCGCGTAGCGCGGCAAAATTTTTTAGGCCACACCCACTTTTTGGCCACGCCCCCCCCCATCCAAACAGGCCCATTTTACAAAACCACGTCTGAAAAGCATAACATACACAAAGTGCATAAAAATCTTGCTGGTCCTCCCCCAGTGTCCCCATACTATGGGCCGCTCCCAACTGCAGCATCCTCCCCCACATCCTTCAGCTCCCCCCAGCATCCACCCAACATCCTCCAGCTCCCCCCAGCATCCACCCAACATCCTCCAGCTGCCCCTTACCTTCCTCCAGCCCCTCCCAGCGTCCTCCCCAACATCCTTCAGCTTCCCCCAGCGTCCTCCCCAACATCCTCCAGCTCCCCCCAGCGTCCTACCCAACATCCTCCAGCTTCCCCCAGCGTCCTCCCCAACATCCTTCAGCTTCCCCCAGCGTCCTCCCCAACATCCTTCAGCTCCCCCCAGTGTCCTCCCCAACGTCCTTCAGCTCCCCCCAGCGTCCTCCCCAACATCCTTCAGCTTCCCCCAGCGTCCTCCCCAACATCCTCCAGCTCCCCCCAGCGTCCTCCCCAACATCCTCCAGCTCCCCCCAGCGTCCTCCCCAACATCCTTCAGCTTCCCCCAGCGTCCTCCCCAACATTCTCCAGCTCCCCCCAGCGTCCTCCCCAACATTCTCCAGCTCCCCCCAGCGTCCTCCCCAACATTCTCCAGCTCCCCCCAGCGTCCTCCCCAACATTCTCAAGCTCCCCCCAGCGTCCTCCCCAACATTCTCAAGCTCCCCCCAGCGTCCTCCTCAACATTCTCAAGCTCCCCCCAGCGTCCTCCCCAACATCCTCCAGCTCCCCCCAGCGTCCTCCCCAACATTCTCAAGCTCCCCCCAGCGTCCTCCCCAACATTCTCAAGCTCCCCCCAGCATCCTCCCCAACATTCTCAAGCTCCCCCCAGCGTCCTCCCCAACATCCTCCAGCTGCCCCTTACCTTCCTCCAGTGTCTTCCCCAGCATCCCCCTGCTCCTACCACCATCCGGCTGCGCCCCAGGGCTCTCCTTCTCATCCTCATGACGTCACACGCACTTGTTAGCGCCGCAGCTTCTGCACTGTGAAGGACTTTATGTTAGAACTGAACTGAGCAGAGCTGCGGCGCTAAGGGGAGACATGCGTGTGACGTCATTGCGGGAGACCTTTAAAAGTGGGACAGATCGGCGCCTATCCGGGACAGCGGGACGGGGTAGGAAAATCGGGACTGTCCCGCGTAAAGCGGGACAGTTGGGAGGTATGATTAAAGGGGTAAAGTGGCAACCCTAACCAAGGGGCCTATGGTGCCTAAGTTGAGAGTGCCAAGGAGCCAGTGACTGTGTCTGTGCTTGTCACAGTCTTTTAAAGAAAGTGCAGCAGTGAAGCTGACTTGGAAGTAGTACTGTATGTGTTGCCTGGCTAATAGGCTGTATGGTAGCTTATAGAGAGAAGATATCTCTGAACTATGAATAACAGGGTGTTAACCTTGTAGTGGTCAAGAGTCTGGGAGATAAGCTGGTGTGGTCAGGGAGACTACAATCTCATCTGTGTGAGAGACTGCTTATTATTTTTGATGGCATTTAAAGATAAGCACCTTGTTAATGTGTTTTCAGTGAATAACTAAAGGCAAAGTTGTATTTTTTTTAATATTTTTGTGTCCTTTCTCTTTCTCTCTGCATAAAATAATCACTTGCCCATCACTATAAAATCTAATCTTCCCACAGCATTTAGAGCTAAACTACATGGGAGATTTTGAAGGATTATGTAGTTGCATGGGTCAAAATATAATATAGAATCCTACAAAATTGTGTGGGGTTGTGTGCTATTGCATTACAAGATCAAATAAAATTTACAGTTTACATGTGTAAATATGGATAGTTTTATAGCTACCCTTCCTTGCATTTTATGAAGCAGTGTGGATGATTTTACATGTTACATATGAGCTGTTGATTGAGTTTCTTGAAATCTGAAGGATTCTATAACAAGTAGCCTGTTCTAATTGCTCGAGCAGTTAGAAGAATGCATGAAAGCAGATATAAGAGTCAGAAGATACAGTGACATTTACTGCCAAGTGCCCAGCAGAGGGTTGCAGTACATAAAGGCATCGTAGGTGGGAAGCTTCATGCTGAGAGAGCAACAATTGATATCATTAGTCTGTGTACCCTGTGTTAAAAGATTCTGCTGAATCCAGGTTGCTTACTTTGTTAATCTTGGAATAATTTTGTAATTATATGAACTTAATGAATGCAAAAGTATTTGGAAACCAAGGCAACACTTAAAGGTAAACTATACCCCCAGAATTCTTAACTAACGGATAGTTTATATCATATTAAGTTTCCTATTAAAGAATCTTACGAAACTGGAATATATATAAGTTAATACAGGTATTGGATCCCTTATCTGTAAACTCGTTATCCAGAAAGCTCCAAATTACGGAAAGCCTGTCTCCCATAGACTCCATTATAATCAAACAATTGAGAATTTTTAAAACGGATTTCCTTTTTCTCTGTAATAATAAAACAGTACCTTGTAATTGATCCCAACTAAGATATAAATAATCCTCATTGGATGCAAAATAATCCTATTGGGTTTAAATAATGTTTTATTGATTTTTTAGTAGACTTAAGGTATGGAGATCCAAATTACAGAAAGACCCCTTATCTGGAATACCCTTGGTCACAAGCATTCTGGATAACGAGTCTTATACCTGTATTGCCCTGTTACATCTTTTACCGTGAGTCACCATTTTGTGGGAGTAAAAGACAGGACTTTGTCCATTAAATGGCTGATGTGACCTAATATGTATGAGTGCCCTTGGTTTGTTTGTGTGCCCTGTAAATTGTATAATCCCAGGGGGTGGCCCTTAGTACTTAAAATTAATTTTCTTTAAGGGCTATTGCGGATTGCACTACTGCAGACTACAAATATCCCAAAAATGCCATCCCCTTCACTAACAGTAGAACTGCCAAAAGTAAATTACAATACTCAAAGTGACTTGGCTTAATTACTGGGAAATGCTTTCTTCTGCATTTTCCCGCAATTAAGATGAATCTCCGTGAGTAATGTCATATACTTGCAGCAATTCTAATGTTGGCAAAGGGGATGGCATTTTCTGGAAATTTGTAGCCTCCGGTAGTGCAGGTTTAACTGCAGGCAAAAAACGTTTACTGTGTGCAGAGTCAGACTGGGGTGTGCAGGGCCCACCAGGGCAGCTACCCAGGGGCCCCCACATGCCCCAAGGGGCCCCTGCTGTGGCACCCCTACACCCTCCCAGGGGTTCAGCCTATGGAAATTGAAACAGTACTTCAGGCTATGTTGCTTGGCCGAGGGCAGCTTTGGGGTTATTTTGGCCTGAAACATTTTGCATGTTACATGTTGTACATACCTATGGATTTTCATTGTAATGTGTCAGTATCATTTTAAAAGGTACTTTCATCCAAGCATGCTCCTTACACTTACCATTGCATCTGCTCTTCTGATGAATTGTGCATCTACTGACACTGGAACCCTGGAGCTGCCACCAGCCTAAATGTGATGGTAATTCCAGGGTTCACACAACCCTGGTGCACAAAACTTGTGGCAAAAAAATCATACGCTAATATGCAGCAAATGGGTAAGCATAATTACATTTATTTTTATACATTGCCCACTAAAAAGCTGGAAATAAGTGACAAAATGCTGCATTGTGGGGAAAAAAACATTTTGTTTTATATCACGAACCCTAATGCAGCGCATTAGTAATAACCATGAACCCAAACTACTTATATAATCCTTTAGATTGTAAGTTTTTGTGATCCCATTTTAATTCTTTTACCCTTGTTTATATAATTATTGTAAGATACTTTGTCAAAGATTAGTAAAGCATTGTGTAACTTTATCATAACCAGATAAGGAGATGGACAGAATAGTTTGCCTTGAAGTTTTAGTGTGATATAGTCAGTGAAATCCTGAATTCACAGCTGATTTTCATTTTTTTTTTTATTTCTTCTGTTTTTGTAGTTTTTTGTTCAGCAGCTCTCCAGTTTGAAATTTCAGCAGCTACCTGGTTGCTAGGGTCCAATTTACCCTAGCAACCAGTGTTTTGAATGAGCGACTGGAAAATGAACAAGAGAGGATATGAATAGAAAGCTAAGTAACACAATAAAAATAAAATTGCTTCTGGCTGAAGGCAAGGTAGGAAGCCTGATGCCAGTGGAGGAGCTGATTCTCAACCTGCATTTTTCTGCAGGCCAAAAATCAGCTCCGTGTGGCTTCAGCCTAAAGGTGGCCATACATGCACCGATAATATCGTACGAAACCTCGTTTCGTACAATATTCGGTGCGTGTATGGTATGTCGGCGAGTCGACCGATATCGCAGGAAGCTGCTGATATCGGCCGACTCGCCGATCGGACCAGTTGGAAAATTTTGATTGGGCGCCATAGAAGGCGCCTGACCAAAACCTCCCTTCAGCGCTGAATCGGCAGAAGGAGGTAGAAATCCTATTGTTTCTACCTCCTTACCTGCCGATTCAGCCCTGAATGGTGTGTGGTGGATCTGACGATGTTTCGTGCGACCGATGGTCGCACGAAACATCGTCAGATCACCACGTGTATGGCCAGCTTTAGTCCTGTGATGCCACCTCATTTTTTTATATCTGTGTGTACATAGGACTCTGCGATACGTACTTTCTGTTAACAGTGGATACCAACTATCCTAAAACATAAACCATATGTGTAGCCCAAATATAATTTAAATGTTCAGAAGGCCATATTAACTATTAACTTATCAAACCCATATATAACATGAGACTGCCCTACCACAGATATGTACTTGACTCTGGAAAATAAAGTTTAGGGAAAATACAGCTGTTCCTTCTCTTTCCTTCACCCCCACCCTGATTCCTTTTCTATCAGGGAGGGATCTTGTAAAGCAGGAGATTATAGTCAGAGAGTGGGAGGGTTTGCATTTACAAGGAAAATGTCTGCTGCCATTGCCTCATAGTTTCTACCATAGGAATATTGCACTCAATTTGCATCCATTTGAGTGTTCTAACATGGGCTGCAAGGAGCTAGTCTGGCTTTCAATTTAAAATACCTGTGACATTCTAATAATAAAACACTGTACACTGCACTGTAACAGCAAGGTGTTTAACTGATTTAACTGATATGTGATATATAAGTAAACACACCTGCTTCCTTATCTCCATCAAACCTGGCATAGACAAACTGACAGACATTATATATACTTTATTTGTAAATAAATACACAAATTAAATACTTTTAATTAAATTTGTATCTTTTTTAGCTTCAGTGCAGGAGATCAAAGGGAAATGAGGGACTTTTCAGTTTTTTTATTGCGGGCTGAGCTGTCAAAAGAGGGACTGTCCCGCAAAAATCAGGACAGTTGGGAAGTATGTTGTATGTATACAACTGCACTACTAGTATAGGGTAAATCATTATTTTTTTTTTATACAGACTGTGCATAGAGTGATCTGAGGCACATGTAGCTGTATGATGCAATATTGCTGGAAAATCAGAATAGCAATTGCTTTCCTAGCTAAAATTGATTTCTAAGAAACGCAAATCTGAAGCGTGGTTATCGGACAGTAAATAAAGTGTGTATATTCTTAAACACCTGCAGCTGGAAAGGGCAATGGAAAAACAAATATAAACTAAATAAGCAAGCAAAGCAGCAGGGAATGGTCTGCATTCATGGCTAGTGTTTAGGCCTTGAACCTCACCAGCAGAGCACAGAACTTCTAAAAGCAGCATTGTGGGTCTGCATAAGGCCAACTCTTGATCCTAGAGCTTATGATGACAATGAATATCAAACCTCCCTCAACTGGCCAGGATGCCAAAGAACAGATCTAATTTACCCACACAGTAGCCATGAATATATACATTTGTTTGCCTGGTCAATGATTGTATCACATGGTGGGACCAATGGAGATATACTACTACACTCCCTTAAAAGACAAGGAAGGGCTAATACACTGGTGAGGCCAATATGTCTCCTGTGTAGAAACAAATTGCACTGGTCAGGGGATCTTTCTTACCTAGCATGTTGCCCCCACTTTACCTATATTTCCCTTGGCTTCCTTGCATCTTCTTCAAATGTCCAGACTTGTATGGTAACATTTTCTGATTCTGCTATTCTGGCCCTGACAGACATGAAGGTATGATCACAGGCCAAAATAGTGTGAGGCTTAATGGTTCGTGAGAACTGAGGGCAGAGTTTGGGCAGAAATGGTTGGTCTGGCATTCAATTTTTGTATCACTGGAGTTCCATTCTAATTTGTTTACACTGCCTGGAAGCATAGGTGACTGATGGACCAATAACAAGAATGCCTGGGGGTGCCGGCATTTCTATAAAATGTTTTCTGATGGCATCCCTAGCCATAATAGTCACTATGTGGGCTGTATCTTTTGTTAACCCCATGATTGTTAATGAAAATATGGATTTCTGTGCCAAAATCCACTCCTTGTGCCTGCACTCAGGCTGGCAAAGTGGCTGCAGGTGCAAGCACATCCAAACGCTATCTGGAGCATGGGGGCTGATACTCAACCTGCATTTATCTGCAGCCTGAGAATCAGCCCTGTGTGGCATTAGGCTTAAAGGAAAATTAAATGCAGGAAGATTTCCAGATAATCTGGTCATTAGAAGAACTGAAGCTATAGAGTGGTTAGGGTATATTTGCTGCAGGTAAATATGCAATGAATGACTTATTATGAATGACGTATTAGCACCCATAGCTTAAAGAGAGTGAAGTTACATGAATTATGCATGGTTGCTTCAGTTATTGAAGATTTGTATAACTCAGAAATGATGTATAGACAACTGCCAAATGTCTTTAAAAATTCCACTGCAAGTGAATCTTAGCAAATCCTCTGCAGATCCTGTGTACTTTTATGATGCTGCAGAGCCCTTTTAAAGGAATAGTTCACAAAACATATTGGGACGCTTCTACTTCTACAGTAATGCAGTCATGTTCCTGCAGCCATCTGAACAAAGCTAATTCCTGATTATGTGCCATGAATTTTCACAGCTCTTTACACAGCCTGGCTAATCTGCATTGCTAAACTACTATCTGCAATGAAGAAAGGGTAATGTATGTCTGCTAAGTATCTAGTATTCATAGTTCTCAAGTAAGCTCAGGGCATAATAGTAAGAAGCCCTTGGGCCCTGTGCACAACTGTTCACAGAAATTTCTTCTTACTACCAGCAAACAAATGATCTACAGCACATAAAGGTCTAAGTAATACTGTGCATTATTCACTACAAAGGAAAAGAATTACCTCCAGAGTGATAAAATGCAGCACCAACATACAGTTAATAAACCTGCAACTGGAAAATGGATGTTGCTTTATGTGCTGTTCTTAACTCTTTATTGGAGCTGTTTACTGGCTAAATAAGGCAGCCAAACAAATGTCAGCAGGGATACAATAAAATGTTTTCTGAACTATAAATGGCATAGTCCAGCTGTGCTCAAACTACAAATCAAGATAGCCTCTAAACAAAAGAGACTACTAGCGTTTGGCACTGATCCAACTATAAGAGATACAGAAGAGAAGTCAAAACTCAATATTACTCAAGTTGCCCAAATCACTATGGCACAGTGTGACTCCCCTCTCCTATACTCATAGTTCCAACCAATGCATTAAGCCTTCCCAGGATATTGCCAGAGATGTTGCATGGTATTGTCTGTGAATATTCCTGCATTTCTGAATTTGTTGCCTGAATGCCTGGCATCTTATACTTATAATTCCCTGTGTGGGAACTGCATTTCAAAGAAAAAAAATATTATTCAGAATCAGTGTTGTTCAATTTAATTTGTGCCATTGTCTGATTAGCAACTATCCCACATGTTTAAAGACCAGATTTTAATAAAAATCAATATGTAATATAAAGACGGCAGTAAAACCTTTGGGCAGACTGGGGCTCAAAATAATCTACTGGGCAACATATTCTGCCCATTGCTCTCCAGGTGGACAGCCCTTTCTAAATTATCTCTAACTGTATTTAATTGATTAGATATTTGCTATGCATCAGGTGCATCAGCTCTCTATAAATTAACTGCATGTTTAAAAAAAAAGTGGTTCAAGTATCTGAAGTTATAATCAATTGAATGCACCTCAAGGGATAGGTCAGTTATATTTGTTTGTGTAAATGTCCATACTGATATGCTATACCTAGAAATGAGAGCAACCTCGCACTAAAGCTTATTGATGGGTGCACTTGAATGTATTTAGGGAATAATTTATTGAAGACAAAGAGCACACACTTAATCAATGCACACCATCTAAGAAACAATAAAATCAATTTTATTTAGATCAGGCTAAAAATCGGTTAAAAATAACATACAAGGGAAACTGGAGAAATTAAAATCGAATGACCTGTGTTTGTTAGGATTGATACTGTTTCACATTCATTTGGTTACAAACCACGTCAGTATGTAACAACTGCAATAACTATGTAGCAACTTAAGGACTAGACTACACTACTAAGATTGCACCTAGGGGACCAGAACTGTAATATTGACGCTGGAAGTAAGGTTGTCACTATAAATTCTAGACAACTATGCCTGGTAAGTATCAACACATTAGGATCCCCCTCAGGTAGGTAGAAATTAGGCAGATTATTATATCGATAGTAAGACAGTTAACATTCCGCTGTCAATAACTATTGTAGTAAGCAACCCCGATATGGATCATGAGGGTTGTAGTTCACACTAATCATGCACAGCTAGCACTAACACAGCTTAAATCTCTAGCAGTGACAGCAATTACGGGATGTGCAATTACATAGGTCAAGCCAATTAGGCTCTCATTACCACGTCTGGTTCAATAATCCAGACTATCAATTCGAGCACAAATATTGCTGAAGTTAACATAAACTTGTATTGCTGATTATAAATAAAGTAAATTTGCCCAATGCACAAAGGAGTTATATAAGAAAGATAAATAATATTGCAATTAGCAAAATGTCAGCTCTGTCGGCGATAGGAAGGAGCTTTCTAAATTGAAGCACAAAAGTACCAATAAATGAACAGCACCTCTTGATATGGTATCAACCTTCTAAAATTCGCCGAACCTTATCGTAAAGTAGACCTTAATTAGTCACACTGTCATACTGATATGTTATCATGACTTCCTGCCTCTGGCAGAATCGCATCAGATTGTATTTAAGATGCCATCAGCCATTTGTCCTCTCTCTGTTTGTCAAGGTACCTAGCCATATTTACCCCAGTTGTCCCCAGCTAAATTGCAAAGATAGTAAGACCTTTGAATTATCACTCAAGAAACATGGCCGTCTCTAAGGCTAATGCCTCATGGGGCTGATTCTCTAGAACAGCACTGTCCAACTTCTGTGGTACCGAAGGCCAGAATCGTTCTGGCCAATGCGGTAGAGGGCCGATAATGGAAGCCAGTTTGACCTCTCCCCCTTTTTAAACCACACCCATGTTATCACAAGAGCTTTTAAGACTATACCCACATTAATGGTGATAGTGCAGCAAAACCCCAAATAGTTGGTGCTCACTGTAGGGATATCACCCTTCATTCGTATGTGAAAGAATTATATTATGTCTTATTAAGACTCAACCTTAAATCCCTATGCCTCCTCTTCCCGTGTGGATAGCACAGCAACCCCCAGCACATAATTACACATCTTAGGGACCATATAATGACTATTTTCAAATGCTATCAAACTCCCAGAACAAACCCATGCCAGGTTCACCTCCCACTGGCAGCATAGGGCAGGCAGAGTATGGCACACACAGGCAGCATAGGGCAGGCAGAGTATGGCACACACAGGCAGGGTAGGGCAGGCAGAGTACGGCACACACAGGCAGGGTAGGGCAGGCAGAGTATGGCACATACTCTGCCTGCCCTACCCTGCCTACGTGTGCCATACTCTGTCTGACCTATGTTACCTGTGTGTCCCATACTCTGCCTGCCCTACCATGCCTATGTTTGCCATACTCTGCCTGCCCTACCCTGCCTGTGTGTGCCATACTCTGCCTGCCCTACCCTGCCTGTGTGTGCCATACTCTGCCTGCCATACCCTGCCTATGTATGCCATACTCTCTCTGCCCTACCCTGCCTATGTGTGCCATACTCTGTCTGACCTATGTTACCTGTGTGTCCCATACACTGCCTGCCCTACCCTGCCTATGTGTGCCATACTCTGCCTGCCCTACCCTGCCTGTGTGTGCCATACTCTGCCTGCCCTACCCTGCCTATGTGTGCCATGCTCTGTCTGACCTATGTTACCTGTGTGTCCCATACTCTGCCTGCCCTACCCTGCCTATGTGTGCCATACTCTGTCTGACCTATGTTACCTGTGTGTCCCATACTCTGCCTGCCCTACCCTGCCTATGTGTGCCATACTCTGCCTGCCCTATGCTGCCTGTGTGTGCCATACTCTGTCTGACCTATGTTACCTGTGTGTCCCATACTCTGCCTGCCCTACTCTGCCTGTGTGTGCCATACTCTCTCTGCCCTATACTGCCTGTGTGTATGGCACACACAGACAGCATACACTGACACAATGCTGGCACTGCTCCTACAGTCTGTCTGAGATGTGAACAGGTGAACAGTGTGGGTGATTACAGCCTGAGCCTGAGGTGTGAACTCTGCAGGGGGTGAACAATGCAGGGATTAAAAGGTGTGAACAGTACAGGGGATTATATATTTAAACAATACAGGGGGATTACAGTCTGAATATGAGGTGTGAACCATGCAGGGGGGGCAGTTAATCACAGTACTGATACCATTTAAAGCTTACGCAGAGGTAAACCATCAAAGCAGCCAGACAGGTGGGGGGCCAGTTGGACAGCCCTGCTCTAGAACCATTGCATCAGCCCAGGTGCAGGCACATGTGGTGGATTTCCTCATGGAAAAGTGTGAGTATGCATCTCTGCGCCAGTAATAAACAAATCATTTGACAAACAAAATACTACATGGCACTCTTAACAGTACTGCTTAAAAAGCATACATTTACCTTGTCTTATCTCTCCAAGCTTATGGTTTAAAAAGCAATAATAGATATAGATTAGAGAAGGGCCACAACATTTTCTGATGTACAGAAAGCTAAAGCTGGGAAAAAGTAGAAAGGTACAAAACTAGAATAAAATATTTTTACTTATGCTTTTATGATAATTAAATATACAGTACACGAGTGTCATTTGTAAATGAAACAGTTTTAATTAAAGATAACCGTGTCCCTTTAAAATAAAATTCCCTGCACTTCTTATGTTAAAAATGGAGGACCCACATGCTGCAACTACAGATGCGGGTAAAATGTGTTTTTTTTCTGCTGAGACAAAACCTGTAAGTTACTTATTATACTTGATTTACTTGATCTTTTTTCAATTAATTTGCCAAAATGCAGTCCACTACCAATAACATACTGTTCATAAAACATTGTTTATGTATTATGGAGTAGAACAAACCTCCCAAATCTCGGCAAATCTCCCAATCCGAATATGGAAATTCTGCAATTGTAAAATTAATTTTGTATATTTCTTCTTATACATAAAAAAGCAATTTGCAATTTAGAACATGTCCCAGAAATACTGTCTTTTCAGGGGATGAACTCATCTGGTATGTCCACTTCCCAAACATCCTTGCCACCCCTTGCTGGAACTGGCTGCAGTAACCACCTAGCATTGGAAATGGCAGTGAGGTACTTATGTTCCAGACCTTTTAAAAGAGCTTTGTTCTCCAGTTCTAGGGCCTGCAGAGGGGGCATGTTTTCCTTGCACTGCCAAGTTTCACCAACATCCACAAGTCCTGATTGGAAACAAAATAAGATGAAGCCACTGTAAATATTTAGCAGTTTACACTTATTTTAAGGAAAATAAAATAAATATAGTATATATTCACTATATAGTGTATGTTTACTTAGCCATTATCAGTCATAAAAATAAAGTAAATAAATCAGGTGTATGGTTGCCATGTTGCTGGTATTTTACCGGCCCTAACAATACACATGGTGCTTGATGCCAGTGTAAGGTACTCAATTAACAGTCAGTGTGTGGTATCCCTATATGAGAAGGTGACACAGGGGCAGGGGATGGTAACAATAGTTATAGAAACAAGGGACAGAGGGATATTCCAGCTGACTAGGGACCTATTACACTGCATTAGGGATGCACCGAATCCAGGATTCAGCCTTTTTCGCTTTGGATTTGGATTCGGTTCGGTATTCGGCCAAATCCAAAAAAAGTGGATTCAGTGCATCCCTACACTGCATGCATGGAATACTGCTAATGCCTGTTGAAGGATGTGCTGTTAAGTACAATCCTCTCCGCAACTGAGAAATATTAGAAACATTTTCTTTTTTCAGTTTCCCTCAGTGATAAGGTAGGCTGTAAGCATCATTTGTATGTTTGGCTGAGTTGGTAATTACACCCAGTAGCTCTGATACATTTTAGAGGGTGTCACTACTCGTATCCAGAGTGCAGTCCTGTCCTTTGCCAAGTAAAACAATGGTACAATGTGTAAAAGCACAGTAATAAGTATGCAAACTGGAACACCTACCAGCAATAACCCCCCTACCAAACTTTTCTCCCGAGTCTATTAGCTGTTGCACTAGGGTAGGAGACATGCCAGCTCTGTTCAATAAGATGTCTCTCCAGTCAAGTCCATCCCAATCTTTTACTGCAATGTGAATAGCAATGGTACAGTTCCGAAATTCTGCCAACAGAGGGCGCCAACGCGTTTCCAGAGTTTTAAGGCCGTTTAGCGTTAAACCAGCATAAGGTTGCCGGAAAGAAAGGCAGCCCACCCGCATGGCGGAACCAATCTCTCTAGTGAATATCCAGGGATATGCTCTGTAATTAATAGAAGGGTTAGTCAGTCGTTCATTAGAGACCTGTGTTCGTGAGAGGAGTGAATTTGCGAACCCCTCGCACTTGAAAGAAGTCTTCAGACTACGACTCCCAGAATTCCTTGCTGCATTCAAACCTTGTAACTTTATTGTTCCGCGTTTCGTTTCAATACGCTGCCTTGCTGTGCAAGCGAACATGGCATGTAGGCTGCATTTTGTAACAGTTTGTTGCTCGGGTTTTGATGCTAAAAGTCAGTTGCCAGCAACGCATAGACCAGGCGGTAGTTACCGTTGTAGAACAGTTAGGCAGCTATAACGAACTGTGTAACTTTGTGGCAGTTGTATTTGCAGACCGGTGATGTGAGGCAACGCTCCAATGCAAAAGACTAGTTATAATGTGGAGGCAATTTTGTTTATGTTCAGGCACCTATGAAGTCTAAAAGAAGGAACAATGGACAAAATATGTAAGTATTGTACAATATTTTAATATCCTTATATGTATATAATAGTTTAAATATGGCATCAGAAGGGGAATTAGCTCAAATGGTAGAGCGCTCGCTTAGCATGCGAGAGGTAGCGGGATCGATGCCCGCATTCTCCAGTTTTTCTGACAAGAGCTGCATGTTCCAACAGTAGGTCTTGCTGTATGTAACACAAGTGCATGCGAATGTACCTCCCATGGTGTTTGAGACACAGACTATGTATTGCATTTTTGAATATTTTTAATAGTTAAAAATGTAAAATGTTCTTTGTTCCTTGGAGTTGTGTTGTGTGTGAGAGAATCAGAACTATGGTGTCTCTTTGGCACCACATAACTTTGATTAGAACTTGAGCAGAACATGGGCTAATTCAGCACTGTGTTACATACAATAGCAGGAATTGCTGAAGGCACAAAAGGAAGCACTGCTGCCCAGTAACATTGTTACCACCCCCATTCCCCACTGCTACAGACACGGTAGTCTTTCTCTGTGACCTGCTATTCCACTGTCACTATACCCTCCCACAGGCCATTATCCCACTGCTACTATAGGCACCATCTCTCCCTACTATACCTGCTATCCCACAGCCACAGTCCCTACCCAGAGGCTATTATCCCCCCACTGCTACTATAGGCACCGTCTCTCCCTACTATACCTGCTATCCCACAGCCACAGTCCCTTCCTAGAGGCTATTATCCCCCCCACTGCTACTTTAGGCACCATCTCTCCCTACTATACCTGCTATCTCACAGTCACAGTCCCTCCCCAGAGCCTATTATCCTCCCACTGCTACTATAGGTACAGTTTTTCCCTACTATACCTGCTATCCCACAGCCACAGTACCTTCCCAGAGGCTATTATCCCCCCACTGCTGCTATAGGTTCAGTTTTTCCCTACTATACCTGCTATCCCACAGCCACAGTACCTTCCCAGAGGCTATTATCCCCCCACTGCTACTATAGGTACAGTTTTCCCTACTATAGCTGCTATTCCACAGCCACAGTACCTTCCCAGAGGCTATTATTCCCCCACTGCTACTATAGGTACAGATTTTCCATACTATACCTGCTATTCCACAGCCACAGTACCTTCCCAGAGGCTATTATCCTCACTGCCATACCTCCCAACATTTTGAAAATGGTGGTGCTTGGGTACATGTGCCTGCACCAGAGCATATTTCATTTATTCGGGTGTAGGCACAGGTAGGAGGTAAGGCGCTATTTCTGGCAAGCAATTTGCTGAAAATATACGCCAGACACCTCGTCTGACATTAGCCTAAGGCACTTGCCGAAAATACCGCCCTACGCTTCCTATATGTGCCTGCACCCGAATGAATGGAATATGCTCGGTGCAGGCACATGTAGCCGAAATATGCATAAAAACGCAAGACTTTCAAACTCTCGTGTTTTTATGCGTATTTCTGCGTATTTCTGCGTATTCCATTCATTCGGGTGCAGGCACAAGTAGGAGACGTAGGGTGGAATTTTCAGCAAACGCTTTTTCGCTTGCTGAAAATATCTGCCCTGCGCCTCATCTGGAATTAGCCTTAAACTGCAAGTCTCCATTCCCCCAAGCGACCTGTTAAGCTTATTAGTTGCATTTGTATCTCCATGCAGGTGTGGCTTTTTAACATTCTAGGCTCTTTGCCAAAAGCTACTTATTTGATTAAATGTGAGAAACAATGTTTCTAAGTGCAGGTGAAGCTCCTTAAGATTTCTGGGTTCTCTGCCAAAAGCTACTTTTTAATTAAATGTGAGAAACAATGTTTCTAAGTGCAGGTGAAGTTTCTTAAGATTTCTGGGCTCTCTGCCAAAAGCTACTTTTTAATTAAGTGTGAGAAACAATGTTTCTAAGTGCAGGTGAAGCTGGTTAACTTTCTGGTCTCTTTGCTAAAAGCTACTTTTTAATTAAATTTATATGTTTTTTAGCTTCAGTGCAGGGGATCAAAGGGAAATCAGGGACTTTTCAGTAATAATCCGGGACTGCGGGTTGAGCTGTCAAAAGAGGGACTGTCCTGCGAAAATCGGATCAGTTGGGGGCTATGTCCACTGCTACTATAGGCACCATCTCTCCCTACTATACCTGCTATCCTACAGCCACAGTCCCTCCCTAGAGGCTATTATCTCACTGCTACTGTAGGCACCATCTCTCTGTGCTACTGCTATTATAGGCACCTACATCTACAGTCCTTTCACATAGATTATTTTTCCACTGCTACTACAGGAACCACTTTTAGTATATATACATGAACTGTTGGTGTTAATTTTTTCTTTTGTCAAACATTTTCAAAGTCCATTTTGAACAAAATCCTCCTTTATTTAAAGTAATTATCACCTATATGTTGTATATATATATCGGAACACAGTTTCATATTTTAGCGATTCCCTGGTGGTCTAGTGGTTAGGATTCGGCGCTCTCACCGCCGCGGCCCGGGTTCGATTCCCGGTCAGGGAACTACTTTTCTCACGCGAGCAGAATCTTACATTTCTACCTCCATCCCATCTGCCGATTCAGCCCTTGACGTAGATTTTGCTTGGGCGCCTTCTACAGTGCCTGATCAAAATCCTTTAACCCGTCCGATTGACGAGACATCAGATATTCGCAGCCTTTGCGAATACACGCACCGAATATCTCGTACGATACTATCAGTGCCTGTATGGCCATCTTAAGTCTTTAAGAGCTAACTAATAATGTTGTTGGTTATTGTATTGGGGAACTTACCCTGTTTTCCAATGTTTATTATAATCTCTGGCTCCAGTGATTTTGTAACTTCTTCATTATATTGCTATTTCTGTAATGAAACCCCATGTAACTCTGGCGACAGGGGGTGTGCTAAGTCTCTGTGGCGCAATCGGTTAGCGCGTTCGGCTGTTAACCGAAAGGTTGGTGGTTCAAGCCCACCCAGGGACGTGACTTTTTTTTTTTTTTTAAATACTATCATTATATATATATTTATTTCAGGCGTTCAGCAATTAAGGTGGTGGCTATTGTGTAGCTGACTCTTAAAAGTTGTCTCAATAATTTGCTTACCAGCGAAAGGGACTGTTACTGAATAAGTGACCCACTAGATTCATGCTATTGTATCTTTACATTTATTAACATGGGTCCAATAATGAAACTTAGATGATTATGTGGCACAATGATGACCTTTAAATTTCATTTTTAGTGACAGAGATTTTGCCCTAACTTCCCTGGTGGTCTAGTGGTTAGGATTCGGCGCTCTCACTGCCGTGGCCCTGGTCCGTGTCCCGGTCAGGGAAAGGTGTTTTTTTCCCCCCCAGGAAAACGCAGGCTTGTTTTCTACAATTATATTCCACTTTATAGTAATGACTTCATCAGATTTTACTGTGTTCAAGTAAAAGCTTCAGAGCCTATAAAAATCAAACTGTACTTACCTATTTATTTCATGGTTATAGCCCAATAGCTTTATAAAAAATCAGCACTGAAAAAAAAAGCATCACAACAATTTAAATGAATATGAATAAAGAATAGTGAATCATGCTATACACGTTTTAAAGTTCTTATGTTTCCTACTTCCTTAAAGTCAATAATGCCTCCCCATTAGTACTGTCTACATAAGGACCAGCAGCGCACTTCTACCTATTTACTACATGAAGTATCCTGTTTACCCACAGGGCAGCAGCACAAATTTATAAATACTACTGTACTGAGCACACCAAAGTTCACAAAGTTCAAATAAAGGGTGAGAAATAATGATGAGCGAATCTGTTCCGTTTCGCCGAAAAAATCGCGAATCTTTCAAAAGATCAGCGAAACGGCGAAAATTTCGCTAAACGGCGAAAATGTCGTGCGACAAAAAAAATTTGTCGCCCGCGGCTATTATTTTATCGCGCGGCTATTGTTTCGTCACCCGCGGCTATTGTTTCGTCGCCTGCGGCTATTATTTTGTCGCGCGGCTATTGTTTCGTCGCGCGCGGCTATTATTTTGTCGCCCGCGGCTATTGTTTCGTCGCCCGCGGCTATTATTTTGTCGCGCAGCTATTGTTCCGTCGCCCGCGGCTATTGTTTTGTCGCGCGGCTATTATTTCGTCGCCCGCGGCTATTATTTTGTCGCACGGCTATTGTTTCGTCGCCCGTGGCTATTATTTTGTCACCTGCGACTATTCTTTTTTGACGCCGGTGACAATTTTTGGACGTGCGGCAAATTTTTCCGCGGCTAAATTTTTCATCCGTTTCGCGAAACAATCTGCCAATGGCGAAACGCGGAAATTTGCCGCGAATCCATGCCTGGCGAAACTTTTCGCCCATCACTAGTGAGAAATATTCTGCAATCATGTACTTCTTCACTTTCCAAATTCTACACGTGTAAGAAGTGTCAGCTTCCAGCTTCAGTAGAACCCAATAGTGTAATGAGGTGGTGATCCATCATACCAGTTTAATTGGAGAGTGATTCACAAAAGCACAATGGCACAGAATGTGTGCATTTGTTCAAATATATGTGTGAGTTCCCACTCCTTACTTGGTGCATCAGTTTCAACATAGGTTTATAAACAGTGGCTTAATGTATGGGCCCTGTTTTCAGGCCCCCTTCCCCCACAAAATTCTAGGTCACCTGCAACATATGCAAAATCACTTGTCAAGTGTCACCCACATAAATTGTGAGTCACCTGCTACCCCCTCCCAAAATTATTTCCAAAACTTTGTTAGCACTATTATAAGGCTCCCCTAATCTCCTGTGACTTTCGAGCACCCCACAACCATATAACATTTGCAACAGAGGCTACCATCTTGCTATGGAGAGTGGGAAAAGATCTGTTTTTGAAATCCATATGTGGAAACATGTGCCCCCTAACATAAATAAATAAGGGGTCTTGTTCATAATTAATAAAGATGTAGTAATGTAGAAAATAACAAAAGATTTCTACCAGAAGTGGGGTTCGAACCCACGCGGACATTCGTCCATTGGATCTTAAGTCCAACGCCTTAACCACTCGGCCATCCTGGTATCTGCTTGTAGGTGGTTAAATGACAAACATCAATGACAACTATCAATTTCTTCCATCCAATAGTAATTTTTCTATTATATATTGTTCCTCCTAAAAATAAAGGGAATGACCAAGGCTTGCCCACACAAGGCAAATTTTGTATACTTATTATGATTTCCGCCACAGGATCCTAAAAACACATGACAAATGTGGAGGGAAAGCTCATGGTTTGTACCAGATTATCTGCTCTCCTGACAATTTCAAACACAAATGCAAACTAAAAAAATTTATATTGAGAGGGAAAAAAAAAAACTTTCCCTGACCGGGAATCGAACCCGGGCCGCGGCGGTGAGAGCGCCGAATCCTAACCACTAGACCACCAGGGAAGTTAAGAAAATGTTTTTGTCACTAAAAATAAAATTTAAGGTCATCATTGTGCCACATAATCATCTATGTTTCATTATTGGACCCATGTCAATAAATGTAAAGATACAATAGCATGAATCTAGTGGGTCACTTATTCAGTAACAGTCCCTTTAGCTGGTAGGCAAATTATTGAGACTACATTTAAGAGTCAGCTACACAATAGCCACCACCTTAATTGTTGAACGCCTGAAATAAATATATATATAATAATATTAAAAAAAAAAATAAAAGCCACGTCCCTGGGTGGGCTTGAACCACCAACCTTTCGGTTAACAGCCGAACGCGCTAACCGATTGCGCCACAGAGACTTGGTACTGCCAGTGATATCGTACCTACTCCATTCATAACACTTTTTTTAATGCCATGAAAATACTTACTTTATAATTAGTTCTCCGCGCTAATCTATTAGACGCTCCTCAACTGCTTATTTGTGCGACCTTCCGGTATACGCACTGTGTACCCGTTCTACCATTCTGTAGTGTTCTCTGAATAGAAAGTGCAGCCTAGTTACTAAGCTAAACCAGAAGCCGAAAACGCGTCACAATGTGGGCAAGAACCAATAACCCACGCCTCGCTCGATTTCTCCAAACGCGACCTGAGCTACGGGACGGATCCAGATAGTTTGTGTAACGCATACCCACAATGCTCTTTTGGACAAAGGGACTTATTTGCCTTCTGAGTTAAGCCGGTTTAAAGAAATGGTTACTGCTCTTTAGATCGGATACTGCCAGGCTTCCCTGTGTGCATAGTGCTGACTGCAGCTGTATTGGGAAGAACGTTGATGTTTTGGTATTTATGTAAAGTGGTACCATGTCTGTGCCCTGTTCCATACCCGCGGTTTGTCTACCTGCCCTGGTGGCGGACCCCCTTAGCAAGGAGCAGTACTAGCTATGTTCTTACGTGCTTTATCTGCCCCAACTACCTGTACTAGCGCTGGGTGTGCATATAAATACGCAGTGCCTGCTACAGGCTCGATATTTCATTGCGCTAATAACTGCTTATGTGCAATTAATTTAGTAGTAAGAAGAAAAATGCCAGTAGAGTTCGGAATATATTATTGATCCTGCCTGACTTGCCTGTCCAAGCCCAGGAGGGGCATCTTCAATTATTTTGCCTGTCTGTGGGAAAAAATGTCTTAGGAAATGAGCTAATGGTGAAAAGTCAAAGGCAGCCACAAACTGACAGAATTCACTGACTGGTACGCAAGCGCAAACAAACAACATTTCTGTTGCTCCAGTCAGGCAGACAGTTTAGACTAGGGTTGCCACCTTTTCTAAAAATAATAAATATCAGCCTAGCTAAAAAAAAAAAGTATCTTTCTTCCTTGTTAATAACAGTGGCATGAGGCTTAATTTTTACTGGGCAGATGGCAACCTTTGCTGCAACGCCTCTTTGTTTCTTCATCTGCCGACAGGGCCAGGCCAAGGTATTTTGGCACCCTAGGCAAGGGCTTCAATTAGCCACCATACCATTATATGGTTTCAACTAAAATCTCATTTTTTAGCATTTTAGATAATGCAATTGCCCCTCATCTGTACCTTTGCTAACAGAAGCCAATCCCTCATACTGCCCCCCATCTGTACCTGTGCCAGCAGCAGCCAATCCCTCTTATTGCACCCCCCATCTGTACCTGTGCCAGCAGCAGCCAACCCCTCATATTACCCCCCATCTGTACCTGTGCCAGCAGCCAACCCCTCATATTACCCCCCATCTGTACCTGTGCCAGCAGCCAATCCCTCATATTGCCCCCATCTGTACCTGTGCCAGCAGCCAATCCCTCATATTGCCCCCCATCTGTACCCGTGCCAGTAGCAGCCCACCCCTCATATTGCCCCCCCATCTGTACCTGTGCCAGCAGCAGCCAATCCCTCATATTGCCCCCCATCTGTACCTGTGCCAGCAGCAGCCAATCCCTCATATTGCCCCCCATCTGTACCTGTGCCAGCAGCAGCCAATCCCTCATATTGCCCCCCATCTGTACCTGTGCCAGCAGCAGCCAATCCCTCATATTGCCCCCCATCTGTACCTGTGCCAGCAGCAGCCAATCCCTCATATTGCCCCCCATCTGTACCTGTGCCAGCAGCAGCCAATCCAAATTGTGTCCAAAATCTGCATATTTTGCCCCCAAATCATATGTACCTGTGCCAGCAATCAAGAATTGCCCCCTTCCTGTACCAGCAGCCTGCAGTGTCAGAGAACTCCCAGCCAATTCCTGCTCAGGCCTCAGGTTTTCCCACAGCGCGGCACACACCGTAGCACCCCAGAGCTTCTGTCCCTCAGTGCTTGTCCACTTGTTTAAATGGCGCACATGCGCACAGCGCCAACACAGCGCTTCTGCGCATGCGCACAGCGCCAACATCAGGGAGTGCTTCTGGGTCATACAAGTCATACATCGTGCCAGAGGGGGGTTGGGGGCAGTGGTTTATTAAAGAGATAACTAATAAAATACTACTACTAAAAAACAAAACAAAACAAAAAAAATTCTTTCCCCTTTAACGTGTGCCCCCCAGTGATTGCACCCTCGGCAGGTGCTTACTCTGCCTACCCAAATTTCCGGCCCCATCTGCCGACACACATATAAGGTGCATTGGCAGATTAAATTTTTAAAACCTGGCCAATCCTGAACTGACGGATATTGATAGTACATGGATATTGTGAGGCTACCATACACATGCCAAAAATGTAACAATTTTATTGGTACATGTATTTCTTAATCTTGAAAAGTTTCATCACTCATTCTTTAGGGCAGGTAATCACCCAGGTTTGGGCTGGCAATCTGTGAATTTTGGCAAATGTCAAAGGCTAATAGATGCCCTAGACAGTCACTATTTAGTGGGTTTAAGGGGAGCTGTTTGCCCATCTATGTACTTGCCAGGGCCTACTTTAATCCCAGTCCAGGTCCGTAATCTCTAGTGGAAGATACAGTTGGACATGCACAATTTCAGATACAGTTGCACACCTTTTCATCAGTACAATCCCATATAGAAGACTGGGGTCAGTCAACTCCATCTTCATTCTCATGCAGTGAAAAACACTAGGGGCATATTTATTACAGTGTGTAAAGCTGGCCATACACGCACCAATAATATCGTACAAAAATGAGGCGAGGCAACCAATATTGCAAAAGGCTGTGGATATCGGTCAACTCGTCAATTGGCCAGGTTAAAAGATTTTGATTTTTTGATTGAGCAAAATCTACGTCAGGGCTGAATCGGCAGAAGGGGGTAGAATTTCTTTTGTTTCTACCTCCATATCTGACGATTCAGCCCTCAACGTCAGTGGAGGGTGGGAACGATTTCTTGTGCAAGCAATGGTCAAGAGAATTCCATGTTATGAATGTCTAGATTGTGAGTAATGTATTTAACTTTGTTTTATCACACACCATGGCGATGTACCACAGGGACACCTACTGGTCAAAGAATGGTAGCACTTGAGCTTCACTAAGATAAGGACTGTATGACAGCACATAAGCTTGATAATGGACTGATGATGTCATTTGGTGCCTAAATTTACTAGTGGGGAGGGTATTTAAAGGGTTTTGTTAGCACATTGTTGTATCCTTGGAAATGGAAACCTTGTTCAGCACCAAAAAACCCACACACAAGAGAACGACGCTATGAATGTGAGTCACAAAAGCTTTATGTTTAATTCCATTCTCATTAAGCACCGAAACATACACACAGGAGAAAGACCATCCCATTGCACAGAGTGTGAGAAAAATTAATTGGAACCTCAGAACTTTTTTGTCATTAAAAGACTCACTTGCATTTGAGGCCGCATACATCATTTGCTGCAGTCCAATCTTATCCACTTTAATTTTCCCTTAAAATTGCCTTTAAGAAAACAACTGACAGTCACTAAGCACCTCCGTAAATATTTTGTATATTTTGAATAAGGTGACATTTTGTTTTTCTTATGCCAATGCTATCATGATCCGCATCCAACGCCATTTTGTAGTTATCAGTCAAAACCAACTGTCGCCGCAAGAGGGTTTACAATGCTTTGCACCAGACAAATCATACACATCATATACATCCACCTTTGTTATATTATGTAAATTTAAAAAACAGACCCTTCTTTGCACAACTTGCATTAGTGAGAATGTAGTAAGCATGGTTATTGTAATATGCTGGGGTACTGGTGGAATTTCATAGTTTCCTAAATTTTGCTAGATGGTATATGAGTATGGCTGTTAGAGTTATTAAATAATCTATTTGCATTAATATAACCTACATGCTGCTTCTGTATTTATTTGTATTTGTAAAACATAGTTGTTAAGCAGAGCTGTGTTGCTCTACTCCTCTACCCTCTTGCCCATGTGTATTCCCCACCAGCTCTCTTGTGGGAGAGTGGCTGGGAAGGGGGATTTCTATACTGTTGAGGAAGCAGAACCCCATGGTCTGTGCTCCCTTGTCCTCTGGTTCCCTCCAACCACGGGGTCTGCTTTCTCTACAGTTACAACACTGTTTTTAAGTGTCATATCTTTATCCACTTTGAAACATGCCGCAATCTCAGATGTTAGTACTTTGTATATTATTGCTATTATTCTTGTCATTAACAACATATATTTATAAAACACCAAAATAATGTTGTTCTGTACAGTACAATATCATACAAAGAACTGCTTAGGACATGGGCATGCTACGCTACAAAAAGTTCTAGTTGCTTGAAAGTGTCCCAGGCTTTACCGATTATAGGAAATTCCATCCCTGTCAAGAATTGCTGCATGCTTGGCATATCTGGAATGACTAAAAGCACAGATGCCAATGTGAAGCATGTGAAGCACATCTATTGCAATTTGCAAACATCCCCTTGCCCCATGTTACGGACCTGCACTCAATGGATATGGCATTCTGTAATTTTAGAGCCATCTACTTCTCACAGTTACAAAATAGACAATACTGATAATTTTCTCTTGTGTGTTTTAGCAGGGTATTTGCAGGGTATTTTCTGGCGTTTTGTAGCTGCAACGAGTAGCTGGCTACAAGTAGCCCTTAGTCAGTTTAGGGAAGGGGGTTGTTATTGGGGGTCAATGGCAATGCAGAAACACTGAGCAAAAATCTGAGGTGGGAAGAAATAAAGTAATTGGAATGTCTAGCCTGTTGCCCTTTATCTTTTCTTAAACTCCTAGGAAAAATATCTATTGTTATGCCAGTCTTTCCTCTTCTAAATGCATGTCTGGTTTTAATAAGTTCTTTCATAAGGACATCAACAAAAAAAAGTTGAGCATAAACTTGGATCCCCTAATAAAAATAAAAAAATTATTTCCTCTGCATTAAAAATCTATACTAAACATCAAGGTCGGGGGTCTTATGTATTTTGAGCACAGACACCCTTTGTCATAGGCATGATGCAAAGAACTTTTTGCAGTGCTTATAAATCAACCTTTTATGGCAATACAACAACAGTGTTTTTAATAATAATACGCTACGCTTGAAAATCATCTTACCCGTGCCTGCACCTGATAGCACTGAATATGCATGGGTACAAGCACATGTAACCGATATCCACAAAAAAACGTGAGACTGCATTTTTGGCAGATATTGGCTACATGTACCTGCACCCGAGCATATTCAATACATTTGGGTACAGGCACAGGTAGGAACATTTTTAAGCATATGGAACATATTCTCAGCAAGCAGTTTTCAGCCAAAAATATGCTCCATATGCTACGTGTGACATTAGCCTGAACATCAGATGTGTACAGGCAGGCCCAGATTTATGGCGAGGCCACAAAGGCCCGGACCTAGGGCGGCAACAATTTAGGGGCGGCATGCCGCCCCGCCACACAGAAATTCTGAAATTTGCTGCCATATGGAGCAATGGGGACCTCTCCCCACTGCTCTGTATGTGAGTATAAATAGACGCGCATGCGCCCTGCAAGCGGCAGGGGGGGGAGTGGTCACGAATCTGCATAATGCGCATGCGCAGGGGAGGGTGGCCTTGGGGCGCCCGGATTACAAATCCAGCGCTGTGACAGGGTCAGACTTGGGGGGGATTCTGTCTCAGGGCCCCCTCCAACCCCCTCCCCCAAACGCTCCTAAAAGAAACTTACCTGCAGAGTGTCAGGGGAGGGAGACAGCGGATCGTGAGAGCGCCCTGGGGGGGATCAAATCTGGGCCGCCGAGGCCCACTGGATTTTTTCCCAGTATCCACACGACCCAGCCGATTCTGTATGTGTATTAGGCGCATGTGGCGTTTGTGAATTGCCCTCAACCTCCTTCTCGTCAGGCACTGATCAGAAACATGTTGCATATGGTTGATCATAGCCCTTAACATAAGCAAAAAAAACAATTGTCCAAAGACATATTGTGTATAATACACACATGAGTGTCAGGTTTAAAAGTCTGACTCAATTTGAAAAAATGTAATAATTAAAAAATCCGACCACGAAGGGACTCGAACCCTCAATCTTCTGATCCGAAGTCAGACGCCTTATCCATTAGGCCACGCGGTCAAGTTGTGAAAAGCTGCTCATTCAAAGAAGATTGGAATTTAATTACTTTTTTCTATGGGAACAGAAAGCCGAAGAGAATGTTAAGTAATGCAGTGTTTATTCAGCCCTCTCCCCTTACTAACAAACAGTATGTGAGGGAATACCTACCAAAATGCACCGAATTCTAAAGTATCATTACCAAAGAATTGGAAACCTGTAGCCACATTGCGCTCACATTATTTGGTGTATTGCAAGCATACTAAGGCATGGCGACTAACACTTGGCTAAAGAGATATGATTTCGCGTCAAAACTTCTGCTCCAGGTGAGGCTCGAACTCACAACCTCGGCATCGCTCACAAGTTACTGTCATATAAGTACCGCGCGCTAACCGATTGCGCCACTGGAGCACTACGGGAACTCACGGGAAGAGACGAACTGAAGAGTTTCGTTGTTTGTGCTATTGTCTTGGAGGCATACAGGGGAAAATCCCAGACTATGGACAACAGAACAGTAGACGGACCATTTTGCAGCCAGAGGATTGGGACAGCGAGAACAGCAGCGCAGCGCTCATTTCCACATTAGGGTTAGTAATTCATGTTCCTTTGCCTTTGCTTGGCAGCCCAGTCGTATTGAACATATGCATATGGAACAACCAGGCAGAACTAAGAGTCGGTGCGACTTGCGTGTTACGTTTGGAGTGGGAGCGGGGCCGGGACTGCTAAAGCAAAACATATAAAGGAAATATACCGCTGTACCGATAACTCGGATCTATCTAACTGCGGGATGGTGCGCAATATTTGCGTTAGTGCTGTGCCCTGTACGTAATGCTGAATATGCTGCGGGACTTGCTTACTGCCGCCCTGTGGTGGCGAGGAGCCTCAGCGCGCAAGAGACGCAATAGGGCTGATTGTGCCTTTTTTATACGCAAAAATATTTCTAGGTTAAATAACGTTATTTTGTGCAGTATTGAGTTCCTTGAATATGCGGTTGCCATGTTTTGTGGAAAAAATTCTGGCCTTCTTTCTTCTCAAATATTAGCGTTGGCATCACGCACTATTTTTATTGGACAGGTGGCTACTCTACTTGCAAAGTATCAGCCTGCATCATGCAACTCCCTTACATACTCACTAACTTCCCATCCCTTTGACCCGAAGAAACCACAGCAGCCATATAATAAATATATTTAGTTCTACCGGGTGTTTTTAGGGCTGTAAACTTTTCGGCATTGGAGCAGATCAAGAGAGGCTGCATTGCTAGGGCAGAAAGTGCTACTGAACTCTCTGCACGCCCCCTTTTGTGGCCACGACCCAATTACTACACCCCATTTAAAAAAAAAAATACTCCTTTTATATATATCAAATGGCGGGAGCAGATGAAAATGTGCTATACCCTCATACTGAATGACCTAAGGAAAACAATATAGCAACTCCTACATTAAAATACAAATATAGAGAGAAGGCAGTCAGTTATAAGTGAGTTATAACTAAGTACCAGTTTTGCCCCCCCATACACAGTAGCCCCCAATACACAGTAGCCCCCTATACACAGTAGCCCCCTATACACCGTAGCCCCCAATACACCGTAGCCCCCAATACACCGTAGCCCCCAATACACAGTGCCCCCTATACACAGTAGCCCCCTATACACAGTAGCCCACAATACACAGTGCCCCCTATACACAGTTTCCACCCCACCCCGTACCTCCCATAGGCGCTTCGTCAGCTGCTTCGTTATGCCTTTCCTTGCGCTGCGCGACAGGCCCTTTTATAAGGTTGCGCCCCGTGCGTAATGACGTCACACCCACAGGTGCAACCTTATAAAAGGGCCTGTCGCGCAGCGCAAAGAGAGGCATAACGAAGCAGCCGACGAAGCATGAACATCTCCAGCCTGCGGATCCCGCTGTGCTGGATAGTTCCATGAATGTCCCGCAATGCGGGACATTCATGGAACTATCCGGGACAGCGGGACGCGCCATAAAAATCGGGACTGTCCTGCGAAAAGCGGGACAGTTGGGGGGTATGCCACGGCCCTTATGGAGATCTTACCTACAAATCAGTAGAGAGTTATTCCAGAAAACAGTTTGATTTTGGTTGCTGACTTTGCCACCCTCTGGAAAATTTTCTGTGGATGCCATGAGAACTGACTGCTTCCTACCTATGACTTCTGCCCTTAAAGGAAAAGAAAAGTCATTTTGGCATTTTACTGCCAATAGATTCACCCCATTAGTACCACCTACAACACTATATTTATTTAGCTGAAAGCTTATTTATTTAGCTGAAAGCTATACCTGAGTAAAGAGTCCTAGAAGCTCCCTCTGACAGCAGCTGCCATTTTAGCTTGGACTTGGTAGCTTCCTGCTGCAGTTATAGCCGTTGGAAGCTCAGACCACACATTTCTAATGGTGGGGAAGTGAGTTCTTATGCATTCTTATGGCAGGGGTGAGCAGGAGAAGGGAGGGGAAGAGAACTGAGCATACTCGTGCCCCAAACCTGAAGGAGCCCTAAATGAGAGGTCTGATACCAAAGAAGATGTTGCAAAAAAGGGGGACAAAAAAATCCCATGTTTCTTTTGATAGGGGACTCAGTGCAGCATTTCTGTGAGTGCTTATGGCTGTATTTACATAGACCTTTCTGATAAAGCTTACTTGGTTTTTACCTTTCCTTCTCCTTTAAAATGTCTTTATTGTGGGACTCAAGACAGTGGCATATGCTTGCACCTGATTAAATACATCTCCATACATGTGCTTATGACTTTTTTGTGCAATTTCTTCTCTAATGTTTGTGCCAATAGGGCATTGATCTCCATGTTGCTTATCACCACCTTTGATGTTGCTCCCACTGGCCTTAAAGTAGGTGCCCATGGTTAAATCTCTGTCTTGAAGAAATGTTTTGGGAACACAGAGACACAGTTTTACTCCAAGCAGAGCCTCCTGCAGACCTTCTTTTACCTCTACAGGCAGATCTAATCTTGGCTGCCACCTAATTACCTGACAGAGAGGGAATATTAACCCTAACTCCACTAGGCATCCCCCTGCAGCCCATATCTTTCACCTTTAATGCACTCTTGCCTGTACATATTTATGCCAGACAATTGTGTTTTCCAAATACACTGTCACACAGTTACGCAGCACTTTACATTAATTTATAACGTATAGGGGCCCTACAGTAATTTAACAAACAAGGGTTACATAAATAGCAGTTCTATGGCCCTGAGTCATCCTAAGGCAACCCCTGCATTGCCGCCCCCAAGCACTTTTGTTTTCGGCACTTTTGTTTTCGGCACTTTTGTTTTCGGCACTTTTGTTTTCGGCACTTTTGTTTTCGGCACTGGGGGGGGGGCGGGGTTCAGGGGGGTCAAATTGCTTGTACAGAGAGTGCAATTGCTAGAAATAAATAATTGAAAATGTTTTAAACTATTTATTTTACCTTTACAGGATCCCAAACACTTCTCATAAAGTTTTAATATAGTCCAGGCAAAAAAATGCATTGTTGGTAATTGGCTCTATATATATCTAAATATTTAGACAATTAGGCAGCAGTCACTCTTGGGTTAACTTTTCCTTGACCTTTTGAGAAGGACTGATAATATGTAATATCTAGCCACAGGAGACACATATGGCTAAATCCTTACCCTTACATTTGATTGATGAGCCCAATCAATTCATATTTACCCTCAGGAAAACAGAAAATACATTTTTTATAAGTATAAAATTTGTGTTCTATGTATCTGGCATCAGGCCATCATTAAGACACCCCAAAATTCTATTGCCATTCCAACATCCATAGCACTCAAGAACACGCCTTTCTCCAGAAAATGTTCTGTACACCCTAAAACGTATGTCTGATCTCTTTTACATGGTAGATCTTTAAACCTAGAGGGAGCATAAATGATCCTGGTAATTTAAAATAATTTTGAAACTATTCATAAAAAGTTTAATTAAAGGAGAAGGAAAGCCATTTAGGCATTTTACTGCCAATAGATTTGCCACATTAGTGCCACCTAGAACACTATATTTATTCTGTAGAAAACTTTATCATACATGAGTAAAGAGCCCTAGAAGCTTTCTCTGATTGCAGCTGCCATTTTAGCTTGGTGTTCATAGCTGCCTGCCTGCAGTCTAAGGGTGGGGGAGAGGGGGGGAGCAGGAGAGGGGAGAGAGCTGCGCAGACTCTGGCCCCAGAAATGAAGGATTTTTATCAGAGGGGAAGTTAGATACCCTAACAACATGTTTACAAAAAAGGAGACAAGAAATCCTGTGTTTCTTTTGATAGAGGACTAAGTGCAGCTTTTCTGTAAGTGCTTATGTCTATATTTACATAGACCTTTCTGATAAAGCTTACTTAGGTTTTACCTTTCCTTCGCCTATATCACTAAAATTAACAATTCTTTTGTCTTCATGTTGTCATTTTTCCGAACCAGTTCTGTTTTATGCTGTATCTAGTAGACGTAACACTTTAAGATAACTACATACATCTTTTACTGTAGGACATTGGGACTTTATCCACAAAAGGAAATTAGTGATATAGTGATATAATAACTAATTGAATATATTTTATAAAACTGGTTAATTTTGAAGGGAAAAAAGGATTTGACATTTAATATCTAAATTGTACATTATTCAATAAAACAGATCATGGATTAAAATAGACAGATTCTGTAGGTGTCTCTAGGGACCTTGAGTTCATTCCAAAAGTCCTAGATTTTTCTACAATTCTAAATATAATGAAAAATGTCAACATTTAATATTTTGCATTTGAGGCAAATTAAGATTGGTTTAGGACCAAAGTTTTTATAAAGATATTACCATTAGCTACAGTATAAATCGAAACGGTTGTTCTCTTGTGTCTTTAGATTTAAGCAATCAATAAAATTTCTTTGAACTTAGGTTCCACTGAAGTGTTTAAAAAATGTAGACCATCTTTTGATTTTATTGTCAACATTTATTTATTTGCATTTAAGGCAAACTGAGATTGGTTTGGGACCAAAGTTTTTACAAAGATATTACCAGTAGCTAGCAGTATAAATCGAAATGGTTGTTCGCTTTTGTTAAGCAATCGATAACATTTCTTTGAACTTAGGTTCCACTGGAGTGGAATGTAGACCATCTTTTGATTTTATTAGCTGGAAACAGATAATCAATTAGAATTGTAGTCCATAGGTTTTAAGTAAGGAAAATAATACTATTACATTTTGGATTTACCATATATACTCGAGTATAAGCCGATCCGAATATAAGCCGAGGTACCTAATTTTACCTAAGAAAACTGGAAAAACTTATTGACTCGAGTATAAGCCCCTCAATGGTGCAGCTTGCATGAAAAGCATCCATATATACAAAATCTTTAATCCCATAACGAAATATGGCATTTCTGTATTCTTTAAATACAGTAAATTGCTGTTCTGGATGCCACTTCAATGAATACAAAATTATTCTATATACATTTGATAAAACAACTACTGTGCCACTAGCCATAGAGCTTAGCAAGTTATGTAAACCTCTCATGATATAGAGACCAGTACATCTCTCTCTCTTTTTTATTTTTTCATTCGTGAAGAACTGCATGTGGGTACTTTTGACAAAATAATTACAGGGCACAAGTTAAAAACAATAACAACAACTGGCTGGCTAGCAACACACATGTGTACATTGATTTCCCAACCTCTCCGTTGCTTAGCATGCTTGCAGGAACACTACTTTTTTTTTGCAGAGCACTATTGTCACCAGCAGTAAAGGTGTTAATCAAGCTAATCCCCTCATTGTATTTGCCATGGGTTTAAGGCACAGAGTGTATTTATGTAATGGTGTTACCTCATCTCTTCCTCAATCAGAATCGCTTAATGGTGCAGCGACGCGCCGCACACGCTGTCCTCCGCACACAGCTCTGTACTCACACAATCATTCCTTACAGACACGTCCCCCTATAGTCCCATTTTACATTCACATCCTCACTAAGACACTAATTTAGTGCAACCAACGAGCGTGTTTAAAGCATATTAAACGCAGGGAACCTAATGCGGCCACTGACGAGGGGGCTCTCTTTCGGAATGTACAAGTGAACTGTGTAGCCGTTTCTATGAGCATCACCTATTTTGCTGAATGTTAACCATAGCCATTTACTCCATTAGTCCACCACTAGTAAAACTACAAATCTTAGAACATCAAGCGAAAGAGGCTCGTCAGATCTGGTTTGAGGGGCAAAATCTGCTGGCTGATGGACAGCAGTGGCCTTTGGCATTTTGGGTTAAGATTTTGCTACATACAGCCACCTCTCAGATTAGCGGATAGCAAGGGCACTATACCTAGAACACACCGGGCCTCGGCCTACAATACCTACAAGCACACTCACCTGACCGGCCTGGACATTGTTCCTGCAGATTCCAAGTGAGCAGCAACATATTGTCATCCACGGGGGGGGGGGGTCTGCGTGTGCAAGGAGCGTATTTCTTCTAGATTGAGTGCAATTACCGTATATATGCGAGTATAAGCCGAGGGCTACTTTTACAGCACATTTTTAGTGCTGAAAAACTCGGCTTATACTCGAGTATATACGGTACTACCATCTTTTGAATCAATTTGGAAATACCATAGATATCTGTTGCCAAATGTTCTTTGTTCAAGGTATTTAAACAAGATCTAAATAACAAAAAATGAATTCAACCTATTGTTATTCAACAAAGATATTGACTTATTGACCTAAAGGGGCAAGTAGGTATTCTTTTTTTTATAATCTCTTTATTTAAATATTGGTGACATAGGTAACATTACATCTCAAAGTAAATGAGAGAGGAAGAGTTATGATGGAGCTGAGTAATTTATATAGTAATTCCTGATACGTTAAATCTGACGGGAGATAGAGGGTGTCCAGATAAAAGTCAGGGAGAGTCATTTGAATCCATTATAGGTTGGTGTTGGAGTTCTTGTGTTTTGAATGATGTCCAGCGGTCCCAGATTTCTTGATGTTGCTCAACCGAGTCCGATATTGTAGCAGCAGCAAGTAGGTATTCTATCCAAATTTCATCATGAATAATGTCCAATGGGGCAGCCCCACAGTTTGGCAACCACTGCCCACCTCTCTTAGTTTAGAGGATGTTCAAAGTCTTGGAAAATGTTTTACATAGTGTGACATGCTGACTGCCTGTACACATAATTTTGGGGGAATTAGCAATGGTAGGCAGGCAGGCATGCAGAGGATCTGGAGCATAGAGACAGGGACACCATGTCTTCAGGCAAAACACAGGTTTTTTCAGGGCCAGTTCTTCCCAACAGAAACATAAGACAGTTCATCAATATACAGTTCAGGGTTGTGATTTGTCCCTTTTTCAGGGTTCTCACCTTCCAGGGTTAGTTCCACTCTCTGGAACACTCAGGCTTCACATTAAGCCTTGCTGAGCCCTCTCAGCATTGTCAAGTAATGCAATGGCACTCAAGGCTACAAACCGGACAAGTCCTTAAATTCAAACTTTATTGCGGTAGTGCAACGTTTCGGGGCAAAATAACCCCTTTATCAAGCATACAAATCGGTATAGTGAACAGCAATTTAAGTCCCAACTCATTAGTGAAATCACCATAATTAATTGGTTACATACTAGTTACATCATACAACGGAAGTGCAATATATTAAAGGTGATATAACCCTAAAAAAAATTTAATTTTTTTTTTTAAAAAAAGCTCACATAGTGTTTAATTGATCCATTACAAAAAAAGTATTATACTTAGAAAACCAAGAACAAGTGCATATTGGCCATATCATTCAAATACTGTGTCAAAAGTCCACAAGATAATGATGTGCCAATAGAAGAAACTCCTGGAAAAGTGAAACATAAAACGATACTTCTCACATTAAAAAGTTACAAAAGAGAACATTGTTAAAATTGTTACTAGATATATCATAAAAAGTTTCTTACCCTAACAAGCAGTGGAAAGAGAATATCTGTCCCTGTTGCAAAGTCAAAAGATTATTTATCTGCAATAAAAACAAGCATAATGTAATTTATCATCATATATCTATACAGAATATCTATAAAAAAACATGACATGTTAAATTAATCATTTAACCCATTTGGATGACGTGTTTGGAGAAGCCATATCCAATAGCATTCTCTTTGTGATAATAGCCTCTTTTTTTCTTGCCCCTGTTTAATAGTTATCCTTTCCAAAATCTACCACCTAACTTGTGCCACCTGATGCCCACAATTAAAAAAATGTTTGGCTAACAGAGTCTCTCTTTTTTTCTCACTATCCTTGCTTATCCCATCTTTTTTGATTTTCTGAGGGGATTGAGGTCGGTAATTGCGTATAGTAGATTTATGCTCATTGAGCCTTACTTTCATAGATCTTGTAGTCTGTCCGACATAAGCTAACCCACAAGGGCATTTGATGCAGTAAATTACATCCTTACTGTCACACGTGAAAAAACCTCCCACTTCATGCCTGGTGCCATGCTGCGGGTGTGTGTGACAAAGGAGCCTTGAATAATGCCATTGCAATGGCTACAGTTCCTACATGGGTAGGTTCCTTTTTTTGTAATAGTTGTAAAAGATTGCTTAGGAGCCAATCTCTGTTTGATGGACGCTCCAATATTCTTACCTCTCCTGTAAGAAAAAGCTGGCAATAGTTTAAATAGATGCCCATATTTAGGGTCAGTAGCTAATATACCCCAATGCTTTAACCTTTTTAGTGCCACAGGACGTAGAATCTACGTCCTGTGTATCAAAGGACCAAAGTGCCACAGAACGTAGATTCTACGTCCTGCTGCACTTCCGGTTTTGGGAGCGGAGAAACGGCTTTTCAAGCCATTCCTTCGCTCCCCACTCGTTCCCCAGCCTCCAGACAATAGTCAGAGGTGGGGAACGAGTGGCCCCTGGGTAGCGATCACCCAGGGGCCCCATGGGACTTACCTGCCATCCACGTGGCTTTCTGTGCAGCTCCTCTCCCTTCCGCAGCTTCCCCCTCTGGCCCCCCTGCTTCCTGACACGCCCCCTCACATGAGCTGATGCTGCTGTGCCAGATCGAGTTTCTCCTGCAGATCCTGATCTTCTAGACCCCAAGTAAGTGGCAAATACACACACAATCACACATTTATTACACTAATACACACTTATACTCACACTTACACACACACACATGCATTTTTGGAAGGTTTTCAAACATTCATCACTTACAGCACTTAGAGAAAACTCACACTTGGTTGCATACTCACACACATGCACACAAAACACATTTTACACACACACTTACACACTTATGTAATTTTGTAATTATTTTTTTTTTTCTAATCGCATCGTTTTTATTCTTGCCTGAAAAAAATGTTTTATTGCCATTGCGGATAGTGTATTCGCTAACCGCACTGCGCAATACCTTTTGTGTATTATTTTTGTGATTTTGGTGGATTTTTGGGTATTTTACTGCATGTTTAGCCATTTTATAGCATTTTCAGTTATGCATAGTTGTTGTTCGCTTGACTTTGTCTGTAAAACTTATTTGCCCTAGCCAAAATACTCAAACTGTTATTCTGCCCGCAGATATTATTAGGCAAAAAAAAAAAAATGATTTTAGTGATTTTTTTTTATCTTTATCAATTTTATTGCTTTTTACATTGTTCTTTGTTACTTGTCTTTGCACATGGACATTTTGTCTGCTGTATTTCAATTTGGCATCCTCTGTACCCCACATAGTTTGGTAAATCTATTCATATTGGGCATCAAACTGTTCAGTAGACTAGTGGCGTTCATACTTAGAGTGTTTTATGTTGGTACGTTACTAAATGTGGGGTACATAATGGGGCAACATGCAAGCTTTGTGACGATTTTCAGAAATGTCACAAAAACTGTTCTGTTTAGCATAGCTTTGTAGTTTGGTAGTTTGCAGTAGAAAGTTTTATTTACCCATTTTTGTTTTGTCAGAATGTGTACTTTCGGAAAATATATGGTTTTCTAGGGTCTCCTTACTGTTAGGTGGTCGTATGGCACATAATACACATACCGGGTGCAAAAACTGCATGAGCCGAAGCATCTTATGTGAAAATTCATATGCACTATTTTTACTTGGGTGCCCCTGTACCCCACATAGTTTGGTAAATCTATGCATATAGGGCATCAAACTGTTTAGTAGACCCCTGGCGTTCATATTTAGAATGTTTTATGTTGATACGGTACAAAATGTGGGGGTACATAATGGGGTAAAATGCAAGCTTTGTGACAATTTTCAGAAATGTCATAAAAACTGTTCTGTTTAGCATAGCTTTGTAGTTTGGTAGTTTGTAGTAGAAAGATGTATTTACCCATTTTTGTTTTGTCAGAATGTGTACTTTCGGAAAATATATGGTTTTCTAGGGTCTCCTTACTGTTAGGTGGTCGTATGGCACATAATACACATACCGGGTGCAAAAACTGCATGAGCCGAAGCATCTTATGTGAAAATTCATATGCACTATTTTTACTTGGGTGCCCCTGTACCCCACATAGTTTGGTAAATCTATGCATATAGGGCATCAAACTGTTCAGTAGACCCCTGGCGTTCATATTTAGAATGTTTTATGTTGATACGGTACAAAATATGGGGGTACATAATGGGGTAAAATGCAAGCTTTGTGACAATTTTCAGAAATGTCATAAAAACCGTTCTGTTTAGCATAGCTTTGTAGTTTGGTAGTTTGTAGTAGAAAGATGTATTTACCCATTTTTATTTTGTCAGAATGTGTACTTTCGGAAAATATATGGTTTTCTAGGGTCTCCTTACTGTTAGGTGGTCGTATGGCACATAATACACATACCGGGTGCAAAAACTGCATGAGCCGAAGCATCTTATGTGAAAATTCATATGCACTATTTTTACTTGGGTGCCCCTGTACCCCACATAGTTTGGTAAATCTATGCATATAGGGCATCAAACTGTTCAGTAGACCCCTGGCGTTCATATTTAGAATGTTTCATGTTGATACGGTACAAAATGTGGGGGTACATAATGGGGTAAAATGCAAGCTTTGTGACAATTTTCAGAAATGTAAAAAAAATCGTTCTGTTTAGCATAGCTTTGTAGTTTGGTAGTTTGCAGTAGAAAGATGTATTTACCCATTTTTGTTTTGTCAGATTGTGTACTTTCGGAAAATGTATAGTTTTCTAGGGTCTCCTTACTGTTAGGGGGTCTTATGCCGCATAATGCACATGCCGGTAGCTTATATTGCAGTGTATACTCTTTGTATGCACTAACTTCCTTTTGGGGTCTCTAAATGCCAGATACATCGGTGATCCTATGCACAATGGGCATCAAACTGTTCAGCGGACCCTTGGCTTTCATATTTAGGGTGTGTTTTCTTGGTACCTAATGTTATGTGGGAGATATGGTGCTTGAAAGTGGAAGATTTGATGTGTTTTTCAGGTATTTCACCAAAACTAGCAATTTTGGGAAAGCACTGCGACTCTGTAGTTTGGAGTAGAAAGACATGGGTACCAATTTTGAATTTTCCCGAATGTGTACTTTCCAAAAATATATGGTTTTGGGGGGTCAATGTATTTTTTTGTGTTTTTACCCCACAGAAAATGCAGTAAACGTGTTGAATTTTCAGTAGCTAAAGAGACCTCTGGGGCAATCTCTATGCACTGATGTCCTTATGGGGTCTCTAAATGCCAGATACAGTGCTGATCCTATGCACAATGGGCATCAAACTGTTCAGCGGATCCTTGGCTTTCATATTTAGGGTGTGTTTTCTTGGTACCTAATGTTATGTGGGAGATATGGTGCTTGAAAGTGGAAGATTTGATGTGATTTTCAGGTATTTCACCAAAACTAGCAATTTTGGGAAAGCACTGCGACTCTGTAGTTTGGAGTAGAAAGACATGGGTACCAATTTTGAATTCGCCCGAATGTGTACTTTCCAAAAATATATGGTTTTGGGGGGTCAATGTATTTTTTTGTGTTTTTACCCCACAGAAAATGCAGTAAACGTGTTGAATTTTCAGTAGCTAAAGAGACCTCTGGGGCAATCTCTATGCACTGACGTCCTTATGGGGTCTCTAAATGCCAGATACAGTGCTGATCCTATGCACAATGGGTATCAAACTGTTCAGCGGATCCTTGGCTTTCATATTTACGGTGTGTTTTCTTGGTACCTAATGTTATGTGGGAGATATGGTGCTTGAAAGTGGAAGATTTGATGTGTTTTTCAGGTATTTCACCAAAACTAGCAATTTTGGGAAAGCACTGCGACTCTGTAGTTTGGAGTAGAAAGACAGGGGTACCAATTTTGAATTTGCCCGAATGTGTACTTTCCAAAAATATATGGTTTTGGGGGGTCAATGTATTTTTTTGGGTTTTTACCCCACAGAAAATGCAGTAAACGTATTGAATTTTCAGTAGCTAATATATTATTCAAATTGCAGGCGGGTAGTTGCTCGCCAAAGTCAATCACACATCCTTAAAAAAGGAGATGATTAATTGAATGTATTAAAACTGTCACTCAAATTAAAGTGCACTTAAATATGGAGTGTGAGGGTTGTGGGAACAGAAACCAAGTCTGGGGATACTGAGCAGAGTACTTCATTTATTGCCCACTGGTCGACAAACTCGGTTAGCCGACCAGCAGACACCGCCTGGGTGTACTCCACTCTGATGCGGGAACGCACCAGCACCCGAAACATTACCTCTGCCGACAGAGGGTTGCCACCTTCCAAATTCTGCTTCCTGGATTTATAGATGGCTAGTTTGGCCAAAGCCAGGAGCAAATTGGAGAGAAGGTCTTTTCCTCGATTGTCCCGGGACACTGGGTGTCCAAAAATAAAAACATGAGGGGAAAAGTGTAACCAGAACTGCAGGTGGAGTTTCCTCAAAAGAGCTAAAAGAGGTTGCAGTCTGGCACATGAAAAGTAAATATGAAACAGGGACTCCCCTTTGCCACAGAATGTACAAGCAGCCGGGGAGTCTGTAAAATGAGCCAAGTACTCTCCTGTGCTCAGTGCACCATGGAGCACTCTCCAGCTCAGGTCTCCAGTGGGTCTGGGCACCAAGCTGGAATAAAGGGCTCGCCACTGGGGTCTCTCACCCTCTTTGAGCACCCGCCTCCAGATGGTATCATAGCGGGAGACGAGGGCAAGGAAGTGTATAGTGTGAAGCATGAGAGAGTACAGTAGTTTTCGTGGCATGTCACAAAAGCGTGTCAAGGTAAAATTCTCCAACTGGCTCAGGTTGGGAGAAGGAGCAGCCTGAGGGGATTGACGGATCTTAGGTGCTATTTTTATGGCTGGAGATGGGGCATTCCAAGGGGAATCTGGCTCTCCAGCATGTAAAACCTCATTAATAAAGGTGTGAGAGCCAGAGGAGATGGTGTCCTTGATCTCCTTGATTAAACGGTTTGGAACTCTGGTGGTGCGCAATTCCATGCGCTGCATAACTTCCTGAGTTTGCACCCAATCTATTCTCTCAAAATCCAGGAGATCCCCAACTCTAGTTAACTGAGCCCGGCAAAGGCGGCGGCGGATGCTGGTGGATTCTAACATCCTAGTCTTTAAAGACGGATTGTAAAGTAAGGGCTCAGTTAGAATGTCCTCCCCTTGAATAACTCCTTCCCTTAACACGGAGACCATGCTCCAGGTTTTAAGAGTCTCTTGGTAGTATGCCGGTAATGGTGAGAGGTTTTTTAAGAACCCTTCAGGTTCGATGACAAATAATTTTCGGTCATACCCCATGTTGCGTACCTTGTGATAAAAGCTGGATGCCAGAGTACACCACTGTGGAGCAGGGTCTGCATAAAGGTATCTCTGTATCTGTTGGAGACGGAAAGTGTGCACTTGGGAGCGTATGCACACAACTCCCTGCCCACCCTCTCTCAAGGGAAGGCTTGAAACACCTGCAGATACCCAGTGCTTTCCCAACCAGAGAAAGTCCAGTAACCTTCTTTGGATCTTAGCAATGAATTCTTGAGTTGGGCTAAGGCACACCAGCCGGTACCAGAGTTGAGAGGCCACAAGCTGGTTGATCACCAATGCCCTCCCCCTCAAAGAAAGCACTTTAGCAAGACCCTTCCACTTTCCAAGACGGATGATGACACGCTCCTCTAGTTCACTGAAATTCAGCGAGACAGGGCACTCCTCAGCTGACAGGTAGACTCCTAGATATTTGATGACCTTGGTCTCCCATGGGATGTCTTGAAAAATAGGAGGCAGATTGTCTACTTCTAAAGGACCTTCCAGAAGGCCTGAACTTTTGGACCAGTTGATCCGAGCAGATGAGGCAGCAGCGTAGATCTCTTGGCACTCTTGTGCCCGCTTAAGATCAGATAGGTCTTGGGCCACAAGGATTACATCATCTGCATAGGCTGAGAGAACCACTTTCATATCTGGTTCTTTGAGCACCAACCCCGTTAGTCTTTTCCTTAGGAGACACAGGAAGGGTTCAATGGCCAGTGCATACAGTTGTCCTGACAAAGGGCATCCTTGCCGAACTCCTCGCCCAAAGGTCAGAGGTGCAGTTAGAGACCAATTGATTTTTATCAGACACTCTGCAGAGGTGTACAGCGTTTTCAGGTAGCCTACAAAATGTGGACCAAAGCCATAGGCTTGCAGAGTACCTAAGAGGTATTGATGATCCACCCTGTCAAATGCCTTCTCTTGATCTAGGGAGAGAAAGGCAAGGGATAGACCAGCCCTCCGAGCAAAATGCAGCAAATCTCGGACCAGAAAAACATTATCAAAAATTGTCCGGCCGGGGACTGTGTAGGACTGGTCTGGATGAATCACCTCTGCCAGAACAGACTTGAGTCTAAGTGAGATCGCTTTGGCTACAATCTTATAGTCTGTGCTGAGCAAGGAGACTGGACGCCAGTTCTTAATAAAACGGAGATCCCCCTTCTTAGGTAGCAGTGACAACACTGCCCGACAGCATGAAAGGGGCATCTCACCTGTCTCAAGGGCTTCAGTTAGGACCCTGTGGAAATCAGGTCCCAGAGTATCCCAGAAAAACTGAAAGAATTCTACGGTTAGTCCATCTAGCCCCGGAGATTTATTGTGGGGCATTAAACTGAGTGCTTGAGAGAGCTCATCTAGAGTGATAGGTTTCTCCAATCTCTCTCTTCTCCTCTCGCTGACTACTGGAAGCCCTTCCCATAGTTCCTTGCAGGCATCTGGAGAGATAGGATCCGGAGAAAAAAGGTTTTGATAGAAGGACCGAGCTCTGTCCCGGATAGCCTCTGGGTCCTCAAGGGGGGTGCCATCTTCATCAAGGAGGCATGTGATTTGTTTTCGGTTCCCCTTGTTCTTCTCCAGAGCATAGAAGAAGCGCGAGCCACGATCTAAGTCACAGAGTAACTGCATGCGGCTTCGTACATAGGCACCACGAGCCTGACGCTGTTCTATGTTACGCAGAGTCTCCTTCTTTTCTAGGTATTCCCGCTGTAGGTTTTGGTCATCACATCCCAACAGCTTTTGCTCAAGCTCAAGCACCTCCTCATTCAATGCCTCAATCTCTGCATTGCGCTGCCTGCTCACACTCCTGGTATACTCTTGACACAAGAGTTTTAGGTGAACCTTGCCTACATCCCACCACTGACTCAAAGTGGCAAATTCATCCTGAAAACCCCTCCAGTCCATCCACATTTCTCGGACCGACTTTGCAAACCCCTCATCCTCCAATAAACTGTTATTAAAGTGCCAATAAGCAGCTTTGGCCAGTGATGGTGCATCTGCCACTATCACAGAGGCACAGTTGTGGTCTGTAAATGGAGCCAACCTAATGGTACTGCACCTGGCTCGTGACATGAGATGGCCCGATATATATATCCTATCAATCCGGGACTGAGAAACATGACCATTTCTCACCCTGACATAGGTGAAGGTATGTGTCTGGGTGCTGCTCTCTCCAGATGTCAACCAAGGAGAAGCGGGCAATGAGTTCCCGTAGTGCTGACTCCGATGAGTCTCTTTTCTGGGGCACATTGCGGTCTTGAGCATCCAGGGTGTAATTGAAATCACCCCCCATAATCAAAGCTTCATCTGAGTCAATTGTCTCCACGTATGTTGACAAACTTTCAAAGAACCGTGTTCTCTCTGGTCCAGTAGTTGGGGCATATATGTTTATAAGGTTGTATGTGCTATTCGAGTCCTGGACCCGGAGATGTAACACACGGCCTGGGATGACAGATTTAGCACTTAGCACCTGAGGCTGGAATGATTCAGAGAATAGGGTCACCACCCCACATGAAGTCCATGTGAGGTGGTTAAAAAAGACCCTACCCTTCCACTCCAGATGCCAGGTTGCTTCAAGCTCCGGAGTGGTATGGGTCTCTTGGAGAAAACTTACAGAGTATCTTCCTTGGTTAAGAAAGGAAAGCACCTGAAACATGCGGAAAGGTTCTCGACAGCCATTTGTATTTAGTGTGCTTATACTCAAGGCCATTATTATGTATTAGGAAGTGCTTTAGCTCTCACAGAGGCCAGGTGAGACAAACACTTTTTGTGAAACTTAATGATACGGAGATATTCTGCTGTGCCATAGTTCTTGGCCTCTCTTATGACCCCAATATAATGTCTCACAGAACGTATTATTAAAGGCAAATCATGCCAATTCTCCAGGGCCATACGCAGTTTATTATCCAATTTTACACCAAGGTTGCTCTCAAGAAACCTTTTGAGTTCCTCAGCAGGGATGAGAGGGGCAGAAGGATTTGCCACTCCTGTTTCACCCTCTTCTACAATATTATCCTCATCCCTTGGCTCTTCCTGGCTGAGGGATTGATAATGTCTCTCCTCCACTTGAGCTTTGAGTATATCTGCACGAGATGTTGCAGGAATGGGATCAGAAGCACCCATCATTTGGAGAACCTGCAATGGTTCGATTTCTCCTGCAACACCTTCAGAGGTGTCTGGGGCAGCAGATGGAATCAGCTCCTCCACAACAGGGGGAGCTTTAGAGGTTCGATAGTCAACCTCTGCCCTTTCTACTGCCTCCTGATCACTCCGGATGGCAATAACATTGGGGTCAGTGGAAGGTAAGGGAGGAGAGACCTCCACATGGACAGCAGACTTCACAGGGTTGTTTTCTGAGTCTGCCATGCTATCCTCCTTCATATCCACCCCAGCCCCACCATCCCCCCATACAGTCTTATCTGCAGATTCCAGTATGGGGGTTATGCCAATATTTTCCCCCTCTAGGAGTGGAATATCCTGAGGCACTGAAAACTGAGTATGTTTGCAGTTCCCAAAACTTAGCACCTCAGGGACATTGACTACCCACTCTGCAGGTGTTTCATTGGGTGTCTCTTTGCACTCCATGTGCAGAACCTCTAAATGTGTTGGGGGCAGGTGCTGCACCCCTGACTCTGTGGAGAAGTCCATGTTCCCCTGTTCTAGGTTCTCCAGACCATTAACCTCATTATTTCTTACTGAATCTGGAGTTGAGAGTGTATGGTCTGACACTGGTTGACTGAGTCTAAAAGATGGGTTAGACAATGTGAGGGCATGAGGGCCAGATGTTTCACTGCTCTTCTTGCCCTTAGATGGGGGTGCTCCATCATTGACTACTAATGCCCATTCCTCAGGTACCAGGTGGTTGGACTTAAATTTCCTCTTCTTTTCCTTGCCACCTAAAGAGGAAGGGTCACTCACTGCTCCTACCCCAGCAGATGTTACAATCTTGTGTGCCCCCACACCCACAGGGGAAGGTTGATTTGTGGTAGGAATAGCTGTGCCACTGGGGGATGTGGTGAATTTATTTCCCCTCTTCTCCTTTGCTGCAGTTGCAAGACAGGCTGGAGACTTAGGTAACTTCAGTGAAGAAGGGGGAGGTTTTGAAGTTGTGGAGGTGGGTTGTGTAACAACCTTCTTTGAGTTCTCCAGTGAAGGGGATGTCCCCTTTAAAGAGCCTGCTGAAATAGTCCCAGCAGGGCAAGCTGTTACACATGAAGTGCCAGGGTTGCAAGTGTTGGCCGTGGTCTTAATTTGCCTTTTGGGGCAACTCTGGCGAGTGTGCCCCATCTCCTTGCAAAGGAAACACCTCACTTCCTCTGTGTTGTAAAAAATTTTATACAACACCCCCTCAAACAGAACCCCGAAAGACCCCTCAATACTATCTTGACCCCGAGGAAGAAGCAGTTGAACCTGCCGTTTAAAAGAGAGGACATGTTTCAGTCTGCTCTCTTTGCATCCTAAGGGGATTTTAGAAATATTTGATTTTAATTCCCCAAGGGCTTGCAGGTGGGGACGCAATATTGGGTCTTGTAGAAAAGGGGGCACATTGGATAGGACCACCCTAGTGCCCAACCCTTCTAGGGGTTCAACAGGGACATAACTCCCCCCCACTGTGATACCTCTCTGCACCAAAGTGTGTACTGCAGCCAGTGTACGGGCAAAGATTATGGCTTTCCCATACATTTTGCTGGCTGCCACTATTGCAGAGGGGCCCACTAGTTCAGCTGCAGCTTTTATATAAGCCTCTATGCCATGAGCTCCTGACATTAGACATCGGACCCCATGTTTCCGTGTAAGTTGCTCTGCCCCAGTGGTGACTTGGCTTGGGCTGCTGCCGGCAGCTACCGCCTGCGCAAATGTTTTAGCCGGGGTCACATTGGCTGAAGCAGCAGATGTAGAAGCGCTGGGATTTGTTGACACAGGCTCTGACTGCCGCTTAGCTGCAGAGCTGTAACCGGGTCTGTCAGGTCTTTTGCCTTTAGTACCCTGAGGCATTTTTTTATCATTTTTGTTTTTATTCCCTCCCATTATTTACAAAATACCCCATGAAAAAGGAAGCTTAATTCTATTAATCAACAAAAAGTAGATATAAAGGAGAGAGGCTCTGGCAGGGAGAGGGTTAATGTGAGCAGGTGCCTGGGAGTTGCACTGCTGCTGAGAAAAGATTTTAAATCCCAAAATCCTTCTCCCTTTAGCTTTCTCACATTACAAAACTAAAAATGCAACATGAAAATAAAAATACCCACACAATGTGAGAAAAAAGTCATTGATTTAAGCTGAAACAGAATCAAAATGCAAATGAAACTGACACCCAGGTGTGGGGGAGGGGTAGGGGATCTATCAGTGAGTTTGTAGCCCAAAGCAGTGAAGGGAAATGGGCTAACAATCACTCACCTTCTGGGTGAAACTAAAATTCGATTTTAAATAAAGTAAATCAACTCAAAACTTCTCAAAATTCAACTAACAAATGGCCAACACCTTCACACATCAAATGAAACCAAAAAATCCTCCCTTAGACAGGGATTTCTCTGCTTAATTTCAGCTTAAACAGAGAGCTTGCTTTTTTGTGGCTTTACTCCTTCAGTAGCTAAAGAGACCTCTGGGGCAATCTCTATGCACTGACGTCCTTATGGGGTCTCTAAATGCCAGATACAGTGCTGATCCTATGCACAATGGGTATCAAACTGTTCAGCGGATCCTTGGCTTTCATATTTACGGTGTGTTTTCTTGGTACCTAATGTTATGTGGGAGATATGGTGCTTGAAAGTGGAAGATTTGATGTGTTTTTCAGGTATTTCACCAAAACTAGCAATTTTGGGAAAGCACTGCGACTCTGTAGTTTGGAGTAGAAAGACATGGGTACCAATTTTGAATTTGCCCGAATGTGTACTTTCCAAAAATATATGGTTTTGGGGGGTCAATGTATTTTTTTGGGTTTTTACCCCACAGAAAATGCAGTAAACGTATTGAATTTTCAGTAGCTAAAGAGATCTCCTGGGCAATTTGTATGCACTAACTTCCTAATGGGGTCTCTAAATGCCAGATACATTGGTGTTCCTATGCACAATGGGCATCAAACTGTTCAACCGACCCTTGGCTTTCATATTTAGGGTGTGTTCTTTTGGTACCTAATGTTATGTGGGAGATAAGGTGCTTGAAAGTGGAAGATTTGATGTGATTTTTAGGTATTTCATCAAAACTGGTAATTTTGGGAAAGAATTGCGACTCAGTAGTTTGGAGTAGAAAGACATGGGTACCAATTTTGAATTCGTCCGAATGTGTACTTTCCAAAAATATATGATTTTTGGGGATCAATGTATTTTTTTGTGTTTTTACCCCACAGAAAATGCAGTAAATGTGTTGAATTTTCAGTAGCTAAAGAGATCTCCTGGGCAATTTGTATGTACTAACTTCCTTTTGGGGTCTCTAAATTCCAGATACATCGGTGATCCTATGCACAATGGGCATCAAACTGTTCAGTGGACCCCTGGCTTTCATATTTAGGGTGTGTTTTCTTCGTACCTAATGTTATGTGGGAGATAAGGTGCTTGAAAATGGAAGATTTGAGGTGATTTTTTAGAATTTTCATAATTTTTTATAGAAAATGCTAAATTCAGTAAAGCATTGCCGTTTGGTACTTAGGAGTTGGAAGACATAGTTACCCATTTCGGATTCGTCAGAATGTGTAGTTTTCAAAAATGTATGGTTTCCTGGGGTAAACCTAATGTTCCAGGATTTTTGGCTTTGGAATGTAAAGTATGCCGTATTCTGCTGTAATGCTTTGAAAATTTAGTAATTTACTGCTGGGAGTTTTTGATCTATAGAAGTCCGAAATCTCAATAAAACTATACATATCAGGTATTGGCACGTTCGGGAGACATGAGGCTTTCCAAATCAGTTGAATTTTTGTCCATAAAATAAAATGTGTTTCTGGTAGAAATCCTTATATCATGAAAAATAGCATTTTTTCTTTTTTTTTTTTGTATTTCAAGCTCTAAATCTTGTTCCAGAAGTGGAAATACACAAAAACTCAGGTAGATTTGGAAGGCTCAGGTTCTCCTGAAAAAAACAATATATAGTTTGCCTACCTAAACTTAACCCTGCCCCCAGTAAAAGCCCCTACATTGAGAGAGCACAGAATGTTCACAAAACTTCTGGCACTGGGGGGAACTGAAATGATGAATTCGGCTGGCACTTAAAGGGTTAAAATAATATTTCTGCGAGCTTTAGTGTTAATATCATATGAGGTAACAAAGGGGATTCGTTTAACCTGTTCTTTTGTTTTAACTTTCACTTTTAAAGCGTCTTCCCTTGGAATTGACTCAAACTCCTTTTTAACCTCCATTAATTTTGATTGGCAATAACCTTTATCAACAAATTTTTCAACCAACCTACGTGACTCCTCCTCAAATAAATCCGGGATCAATGTAATACGTTTAATCCGCATAAATTGACTTTTAGGAATCCCTTTAAATAACCCTTGTGGATGAAAGCTAGATGGCCTTAACAGATTATTTTTATCCATTGTTTTTTTATAAATTGAAGTGACAAAATTAGAACCTTCCAATTTAATCAGAACATCCAGAAAATGCATCTCAGAGGAATCAACCTCTAAGGTGAATTTAATGGTAGGGTGTATATTATTCAAGTAAACCAAAAATTTTTTAACAAATCTATTGTGCCAGTCCAGATAAAAAAGGTATCGTCCACATAGCGCATGTAGCCATGAATATATGGTTGGTAACAACTATTAGAAAAAACATCATTTTTTTAAAGTGATCCATAAAGATATTAGCATAAGCTGGTGCCAGTACTCATCATTAAACTTGAAATAATTACACGTCAGTACCATCTGCAATAAGTCGCAGATAAAATTCACTTTATACATATGTAAATTTGCCGCTGTTAAATATTGTCGTATGCATTCTATCCCCTCCTCATGTGGAATGGACGTGAAAAGATCCTTCACATCCAGTGAGCAGAGAAAAAAATCACCAGATGGCACAATAACGTCACCCAGTCTATTAAAAAAATCAGTAGTATCTTTCAAAGAGGGCTCTAAAGTAGGTAATATCTCTTGTAAATGCATATCAATGTATATTGCCGGTGGTTGCCATAATGACCCTATATTAGAGACAATTGGACGGCCTGGTGGATTAATAAGGCTTTTATGAATCTTTGGTAAAAAATAAATACTTGGGGCCTGATTCACTAAAGGGCGATAAAAATTATCGCCATTTTCGCATGGGTTATTTATCGCACTAGTTTTACCGCATGCGTTAATTTCTGCGCTGAAAAGAATACGATCGCATGATTCACTATAACTTTTGCACGCTAAATATCGCATTCGGCTATGCGAAAATTAACACCTACTACAGGCAGGCGAAAAATTATACAAAAGTACAGTAAATGATTTTTTGCAATAAAATATGGACTTACAGTGTTATTTATTCAAGTATGTGTTTCCCCTAGAGTGACGCAGCCGCCAGTTTGCAGCAAAATGTTCATTTTTAATACAGTAGTTTTCTGCAAGTATTGGCGTGTATGGCTAACATGGCGTGCATTATATTTGGCTACAAGTGATGAAATGCTTCGCCAGGCATGGATTCGCAGCAAATTTTTGGACGTGCGTTGAATTTTTTCGCGGCGGATTTTTTCATGCGTTTCGCAAAACAATCCGCCAATGGCAAAACGCATGAAAAAATTTGCCACGCAAAAATTCACCGCACATACAAAAATTGATACAAGCGTCAAAAAATAATAGTCACAGCAACAATTTTTTTGCCCGCACAACATTTTTGCCGTTTTGTGGATCTTTCGAAAGATTTGCTAATTTTTCACTAAAGATAACCAGAACACATTTGCTCATCACTAGCGGCTACTATTTATAAGCATCTACTATTTATATGATACCATTTATATGCTACCATTTATATGTGGCTAATATTTATATACACCATTTATATGCGGCGACAATTTTTATACACTATTTCTAAGCTACCATTCATATGCGCCGACTATTCGCGGGCGTAATTTAGCGCATGTACCAGCAAATACCGCATTGAAATAGCCTTCGCGAGTTAAATAACACATGCAATATCGCGCGTAAAAAAGCGCGAGTATGCTTATAGTGAATCGTGCGAAAAATTGGCAAAATTAAGACGTGGTAAAAATTTTAGCGCACAATAAAAATAGCGCACGTTTTATTACCCTTTAGTGAATCAGGCCCTTGGTATCTTAGGAAATTGCAAAAAAATTAGTTGGTATATTTCCTCAGTAATTACCCCTTCCATCACTGCAGCATTAAGAAAGATATTAAGTTCATTTTTGTACCTTGCTGTAGGGTCTCCCTCTAATTTACAATAATGTGTTTCATTCTCCAGCTGACGTAGCGCTTCTGCTTCATTATCACATTTATTTAAAACCACAGTACCTCCGCCTTTATCTGCCTTTGTAATGGTGATAGTCGTGTTCTGCTGTAAAGCTTTCAAAGCCTGCCTTTCAGCATAAGAAATATTAGAACTGCTTTTTTCTGGATAAGCATCCTTATTATGTGAAATCTTATTAGCTTCTAACACGACTACCACCTCAAAGGTGTCAATGGCTGTAAAGGTACCAGGAGGGACAAATGAACTTTTTTTTACCCAGCTTATTCTTTAATACAACCAAAAAATTATCAGGTTTGGAGACACTGTCCTTAGCAGCAAAATAAGCCCGTAATTTAAGGGAACGAATAAATTTAAACAAGTCAATAGTAAATGAAAAAGGTTCAGATACACACGTTGGAACAAAATTCAGTCCCTTATCAAGCACAGAGAGTTCATTCTTCGTAAGTTCATATGTGGAAAGATTTACAATCGTTGTTACCTGCGATACCGACGAACTCCCCGGCGTCTGCTCCCTGTTATTGCTGAATTTTCTCCCCCGACCTCTCCGTACTTTTCGTTTCCTCTGCGTTTTCCTGATCCTAAAAAAGAAACCGCAGAGCTTTGTGACGAGGTGGGTGAGGCTTGTTCAGGCTCAGATGAACGTAATGAAGATTTCTCCAAGTGCGCTGAAGAGGAGGAACGCTGTCTGCGAAAGGCCCGTCTGCTCTCTTTCCACGTATAGACTTCATTCTTCTCATAATCATAAGTATCCCTTTTAAACTTCCGCAGCTTCGTTTGAAGAATCTCCTTTGTCACACACCCGCAGCATGGCACCAGGCATGAAGTGGGAGGTTTTTTCACGTGTGACAGTAAGGATGTCATTTACTGCATCAAATGCCCTTGTGGGTTAGCTTATGTCGGACAGACTACAAGATCTATGAAAGTAAGGCTCAATGAGCATAAATCTACTATACGCAATTACCGACCTCAATCCCCTCAGAAAATCAAAAAAGATGGGATAAGCAAGGATAGTGAGAAAAAAAAGAGAGACTCTGTTAGCCAAACATTTTTTTAATTGTGGGCATCAGGTGGCACAAGTTAGGTGGCAGATTTTGGAAAGGATAACTATTAAACAGGGGCAAGAAAAAAAGAGGCTATTATCACAAAGAGAATGCTATTGGATATGGCTTCCCCAAACACGTCATCCAAAAGGGTTAAATGATTAATTTAACATGTCGTGTTTTTTTATAGATATTCTGTATAGATATATGATGATAAATTACATTATGCTTGTTTTTATTGCAGATAAATAATCTTTTGACTTTGCAGGGACAGATATTTTCTTTCCACTGCTTGTTAGGGTAAGAAACTTTTTATGAAATATCTAGTAACAATTTTAACAATGTTCTCTTTTGTAACTTTTTAATGTGAGAAGTATCGTTTTATGTTTCACTTTTCCAGGAGTTTCTTCTATTGACACATCATTATCTTGTGGACTTTTGACACAGTATTTGAATGATATGGTCAATATGCACTTGTTCTTGGTTTTCTAAGTATAATACTTTTTTGTAATGGATCAATTAAACACTATGGGGCTGATTTACTAACCCACGAATCCGACCCGAATTGGAAAAGTTCTGACTTGAAAACGAACATTTTGCGACTTTTTCGTATGTTTTGCGATTTTTTCGGATTCTTTACGAATTTTTCGTTACCAATACGATTTTTGCGTAAAAACGTGAGTATTTCGTATCCATTACGAAAGTTGCGTAAAAAGTTGCGCATTTTTCGTAGCGTTAAAACTTACGCGAAAAGTTGCGCATTTTTTTAAGTTTTAACGCTACGAAAAATGCGCAACTTTTCACGTAAGTTTTAACGCTACGAAAAATGCGCAACTTTTTACGCAACTTTCGTAATGGATACGAAAAACTCGCGTTTTTACGCAAAAATCTTATTGGTAACGAAAAATTCGTAAAGAATCCGAAAAAATCGCAAAACATACGAAAAAATTGCAAAATACCGATCATTACGAAAAAAACGCAATCGGACTCATTTCGACCCGTTCGTGGGTAAGTAAATCAGCCCCTATGTGAGCTTTTTTAAAAAAAAATTAAAAAAAAAGTTTTTAGGGTTATATTACCTTTAATATATTGCACTTCTGTTGTATGATGTAACTAGTATGTAACCAATTAATTATGGTGATTTCACTAATGAGTTGGGACTTAAATTGCTGTTCACTATACCGATTTGTATGCTTGATAAAGGGGTTATTTTGCCCCGAAACGTTGCACTACCGCAATAAAGTTTGAATTTAAGGGATTGTCCCGTTTGTAGCCTTGAGTGCCATTGCATTATTTGACAATTCTGGACTTTTGGAGGGTGCCGATCCCTCTGGCAGTGAGCACCGGGTGCTTAATTCATCTTGGAGAGTTAAGGGTGTGCGAGGAAGGTCTCTGTTGTAGGCTACGTGAGCCCTCTCAGCAGTCATCCATCTGGTCATAACTCCCTCTGCTTCCTGCAGTGGCAGGAGGCACCCCCAGCTCCTCTGGGAGTTCCTGACACAGGCAGCCCTCCTGCTCTGTGCCCTGCTCTGAGAATGACCTTCACACAGTCAAGGTTCAATTCCAACTCCAACTCTGTGTAAATCATACAGCCTAATCATGCCTAATCAGGCATCTCCCTACAGCTGGCCAAATCAAAACCTTAAAGGGAGATTTCCTCCAACACGGCATCACCTGCTGTAAAACCAGGTATTTTATCTAGTGCCATTTGTATCCCACCTTAAACACTGGTGGAAATACACCAAATAATGACCTTTTCCATTGCATCTCTCACAATAGTTACATAATTACATAGGGTTGAAAAAGACCATTTTGAGAGTCCATCAGGTTTAACCCTTCCAAGTAAACCCAACACACACAAACCTATACTGATGTATCTATACATTCTGTGGGGATTTAGCTGGTAGCAGCCGGTAGAGGATGGAAATCTCGGCTTCACAGATGAGACAGGCAACTCTGGTTTGCAACCAAAATGATCAGGCTCCTATACTGTTTTTTATTTTCCACAGCAAAACAGTATATATCACAACTTGGTGTTTGCAAGTAAACAGTTCAAGAAAACAAAGTCTCACCAGACTATAGTTTCGACAAATGGGATAACCCAAATCCTCACTGCCAATGCCCGGCAGTCCTTTTCTGGAGCCCCAGAATCAGGGGAGCTTGTAATCAGGCCAGCCTGCCCCTCACAGTCTCTCTCAGAAACTGACCCCCTGCTGCACACCCAGGCTCACCTTAAATGCTTCAGGTGTTGCCTAATTGGCTCCAGCATTCTCTAGCCATACATCAGGGTCCTAGCCTCTCCTGAAATAGATATGGTAGGATGGAGCACGCCAGGACTACTGTGATAGTAAAAATAAAATATTTATCCTTTATTTGTCGCTTCCATTAAAAACATATTACAAATATTGCAGAACTGAAACTCCCCAGCTTGACGCGTTTCGTGGCTCAAAGCCACTTCATCATAGCTTCTGAATAAATATTTTATTTTTACTATCACAGTAGTCCTGGCGTGCTCCATCCTACCATATCTATTTTTGTTGTTTTGTATTACGCCTGGATCGGGGGCGTTCTTTGGATGTGTCAGCATGGGACACTGTATACGCGGGACCTATCCTGGTGAGTGCTCCCTGCCTTCTGTATTTAGTATTCCTAGCCTCTCCTGCCCTGGAGATTTAAAGGAGCCAGTACCTCAGCCTGGGTGCCATATATCTGCCATCCAACAGACACTTCTCACCGAAACAAACCTTTTTGTCACATACCCCCCCCTCTGTTCGAAACCACTGTGTCACCCTTGCATTCTTCACATACCCCCCCCCCTTTCTTTTGACCCAGGGGCGAAACACCTTGCAACCCCAGCAGAAACTCGATTTCTCTTAAAGGGATTTCTATGTCCAGTCTCTCCACTTCGTCTTTGGTTAAAGGGATAGGGAGCAGCTACACTGTCCGGTGTCCATCACACACCCTTTTAAGAATGACTTGGGCCTCTTTCCAGCATGAAAAGAATTCAACACCCTCATTTTAGTAGTCAAGTACACACACCTGCTTTCCTGCAAGTCCTTTCCCTCAGGCATTAGTGACCCTCTTTCTTATCACATCTGAATTATTTGAGTCATCTTTATCATGCGCAGTCACACCTTCTGCCAGTAAGCCTGCCTCTGTAGTTTCAGGCAAATTTTCCACTTTATTACCACCAATGCAAACTGGTGTGTCACCTTTGAAAGAAACCCTTAACACATGTGTATCTATGTGAGTAGCCACACACACTTTCTTCTCCTGCTTCTCATCCAACGGGGAAGAAACCATGGCCAGACTTTTGGCAATATTGTCAGACACACATGCCTCACCATTTGTGTCAAAATCATACACGCATGGCATTTTATCACTCACCTCTTCAAAACCTACAGTGGGCTTTTCCTCGGCCTGCAACACTGGGTTTTCTAGCAAACGTTTGTCTTTACCTTTAAGCTCTTGGGTCCCAGATGCACCCTGCCCTCTGGTAGCATTTGTCACTTCTTGCACACTGTTTTGTGTCACACAGCTTGGTACATGCTCACTTTTTCGGTCGGAACATCTCCTTCAACCGCATTTGGCAAAGACCTCACTACTTTGCCTTTAAGACATTCCTCAGTCACTTGATTCATCACAGGGTACTTACTGCAAACAGAATCTGGGATGTCCAGAACCTCACAGCACTGATTAGGAGGATGTTTCAAAGTAACTCCACTTTCCTCCACAGTCATTCCATCTGGCTTACTCTCATTGACAGCCACACTATTAATCACATCAGAACTCTCAGTTCCATTTTCACTCAACACCTGGCACACTCAGTCAGCTCAACCCATTCACCTGTCTTATCAGACACCTCTAAGATTTTGCTATCAATGGATTGGGAACCTCCAGCTGTGTCCCGGGAATCTCTACCTGTGTCCCCTTGCTCACCCAACTGCAGGTGATTTGCCTCTCGCAGCTGCTGCCTTCACAAATGCACAATTGTCTGCAGTATGGGGCATAGCAAAAGGTGCAATTTACCGGTTCCACTTTGCACACACTCTCAGACCAGACATACATGGTCAAGGGCTTGTCTTTCACCTCACCTTTAAGGTACTCCCAGGTTGACTCACAACCACACAACAGGGAGACATTCTCACTTTGCATTAACCCTTCAGGTAGCAAAGCACACTTTTCAGTCATTTTCTCTCCAGCACATTGTGTTTCCACTCTCACACAATTCAGCTCACTGGAGCCCAATTCTGTGGCCGGCACATCCTCACACACAGAATCAGGAGATAGTTTTACCTTTTCCTCATTTACCTCCTCAGACACACTGTTTGGCTTACCACCATTCACTGACATGTTACCAATTTTTACTTCAGTATCGCCATCAGCTCTGTTCACACACACAGCTTGACCTTTAATAAGTGCAGGAAGTTCAGCTGACTTCTCACTAAACATACTTTCAAGTGTCTTACTTCCCCAGCACTCCTTATAGGCTTCTAGTAACCTTTGCATTGCTGCATATAGAGGACAGTTAGCAGTAACATGCCCAGTAACATAACAGTGGGTACATCTTTCCCTTTCAATTAGCTCAGTCAATCAACTATAGCAGTTGACAGAGATTGCTCATTAGTACACTCATCCCCTTTAAGACCTCCAGGAGATGAGCTGCAGCCGGCCAACAAAGAGTTACTCTCAACACATTGTTTTAACCCCTTGTTCACTGAAGAACTTGAGCACATTCTGCTCAGCAGTTCTACGTGCAGACTCTCACTTGCATCTGTTGCAACATCTTTTTGCAACAAAGCTGCACAATCATTACCATTCACACAGGTAACATTTTGTTCTGTTTTAACAGACTCAGAGCAGTTTACACTCACTGCATCAGTCAGACCTGCTAGGGACACATTTACATTGGGGGTCACCCCTACTCCCTTTACCTCAGGCATAACATTTCTTACTTAACAAATCTTCTTACAGATACTCCTCTGCATTCAGGTGTTTCCCACTGTGAATTACCTGAATTCACATTCTCTAGGGAAACATTAATACCAGGGGTCACCCCTAAACTTTGTACCATGGGTGTTACCTCACACCCCACAGTCTCATTACTCACATCTGGACATTTCTCAGCAGAATTACAGTTAACATTTTGCATAGAACAAACATTAGCCAACTGGTTTGTTTGCCCCTCAACCAAAGATTTGTTGTTTCCCCACAGCTCCCAGAATAGGGGAAAGTCTGTTCCCAGAATGATTTCCACATCAATGTTATCAACAACCACAAGTGAGTGGTCAACTGTCCCTGTTGTTGTTTCAAAAGTCACACAGACAGTTGGTTTATTAGGAAGCTCTTGTATCTCTGGGATCTCTTGCAGGGATGAAACAAACATCAGTGTTTCATGCAAAACCTTAGACATGGGTAACTTAACATCCAGTGTGACCCATAATTGTATCCCATCCACTTTTACTTCAATTGATTTTTCAACCTTCCCTTTAAGAGACACCATGGTTTCTGAGCAGGCACTTAACACTTGGCTTTCTTTCTTTACATCAGCTCCCAGGACCTTGCCTTTAAGCACACAGTCCCAGTCCTTCACCCCACCAGCATACCGTTTCCTTTCCACCACCCCTTTAAGAACAGTCTTACCATTCCTGTAGGGCATATTTTCTGGAACTGCTGGGGATGAACTCTGGCAAACCTTTCCAAACCAGAATCCAGCATAGCCTCTCTCCTTGGCATGCTGCACTTGTGCCAACCGCACAGGCTCCAACCTTGGGGCACCATCTCCTTGGCCTTGAAACCCTTTTCCTGGCTTGCATCCAGATGAAATCCACACGCCGCTGTCCCTTTAAGGAATCCTGGAACAAGTGTCACTATAGAACACAAAACTTAGTCTCTTTGTTAGAAAACACACAGGGAGCCTTTCCTGCTCCTTACAATGCAGCACTTGTTGCCTCTTTCCCTCTGGGCTCACAGACTCTCATCCAGTCTGCTAGAAACTGCAACCACCGGTTATCATGGTGCAGTTCTGCCCCTCTATGGCACATCTTGCCGCTTTAGTAAAAATGTGTATGTCTCTTTAAGGATCTGCCCGCATCCTCCACCAATTGTGGGTGGATTTAGCTGGTAGCAGCCGGTAGCGGATGGAAATCTCAGCTTCACAGATGAGACAGGCAACTCTGGTTTGCAACCAAAATGATCAGGCTCCTATACTGGTTTTTATTTTCCAAAGCAAAACAGTATATATCACAACTTGGTGTTTGCAAGTAAACAGTTCAAGAAAACGAAGTCTCATCACACTGTAGTTTCAACAAATGGGATAACCCAAATCCTCACTGCCAATGCCCGGCAGTCCTTTTCTGGAGTCCCAGAATCAGGGGAGCTTGTAATCAGGCCAGCCTGCCCCTCACAGTCTCTCTCAGAAACTGACCACCTGCTGCACACCCAGGCTCACCTTAAATGCTTCAGGTGTTGCCTAATTGGCTCCAGCTTTCTCTAGCCATACTTCAGGGTCCTAGCCTCTCCTGCCCTGGAGATTTAAAGGAGCCAGTACCTCAGCCTGGGTGCTATATATTTGCCATCCAACAGACACTTCTCACCGAAACAAACCTTTTTGTCACATAACTCACCCCTCTGTTCGAGCCCGTGGCCTTTTTAATCCGGCCCGCCGTCACGGGCCCCTTAAAAAAAATATGGGCCCTGATTGGTTGTGCCCCATGCGTGCGCGTTAGCACGCACAGGGCACAACAATATAAACGATGCTGCGGGGAGCGGGGTGGACAGAAGCAGCCGGAGGATGCAGGGAGAACCGCAGGTCACTGGGGGGGGTGATGGAGGATGTTGGGAAGGATGCTTGGGGGAGGATGTTGGGAAGGATGCTTGGGGGAGGATGTTGGTAAGGGTGCTGGGGGGAGCTGGAGAATGGAGCTGGAGGATGCTGGGGGTGGAGCTGGAGGATGCTGGTGGGGAGCTGCAGGATGCTGGGGAGTGGAGCTGCAGGATGCTGGGGAATGGAGCTGCAGGATGCTGGGGGAGAGCTTAGAGGCCCTGTGATTTCTGATGGCAGCCCTGGGTGTAACGCTGGCCTGGCTGTAAGTAAATGTGGCCCCTGATTCAAAAAGTTTGCCCACCCCTGCTCTAGGGTCTCTCTGAAAGGGTGGAAAGAGCTGGCTTTGCAGAGTGTTGGCTTAAAGACTTCTTCCCAACAGTCTCCTTCTTACCTTTCTACACAGTGGACAGACCCCCCCCTCCAGGTTACCTTGTCAGACCCTTCCTAATCTACCACTGAATTTCAGACACTGAGATTCAATCCTGCAAGTGGTGTGAATGGCTCTGGATATCCTGGTGTAGGGGAAAAAGCTGTCCATCTTTCCAGACTTCTCAGTGGAGCTGCAGCACCAAAAGGGACACCTTCATTGCTGTGAAACACTGGCTGAGTGATGGTATACCCTACCCATCAAGGTTGGGCATTCAGGCTGGGGATAGGGCTCTATTGTTCACATTGGCTCAGGAAGCTAGCGTCTAGGTGCCCATGGGAGCCAGCCCACCACCAGAACTGATTACTGCACAGCAAGGGGGTTTGTGACCCTACCTCTATGATAGGTGAGACCACCCCTCCCACATCTGGCTGCACCTGTTTGATTGAATGGAACTCTCTGCCACAAGACAGCCAACTGACCACTAACACAGGGGATACGATTTTGCCCCTTACACATACTGGATACGCTCCTGCCACTAATGCCACCTCACAACGGCCCATGAAAGGGACTGTCCTTGGCTCTTTTTCTCTACCTGAGGATCACACTGCCCATCAACAGAGGCCAAACTATCACAGAGCTCCCTGTTAGCTGCACCCACCTGCAATACATAGTTGGACTGACAAAGGCTACACCTGAATTCAATAGCAAAAGCACCACCGCTATTTGATTTAACAGTGAAGCAAAAATGTCACTACTGGCTACTGGTCTAGTACTGCCAGCTGTGGTTTAAATGTATTATGGGAATGATGTATCTCCAGGTTGGGGTGGGGATTCCAGGTGGGGGCATATCTACTCATGATTCAAGGGATCTTGTCATTGTCTTACTATGGCACTGTGGAATGATGTGAATATTCTAAGACAGTGCTGTCCAACTTCTGCGGTGCCGAGGGCCGGAATTTCTCTAGTATACATGGTGGAGGGCCGCAAATGGAAGCCAGTTTTGACCACTCCCCTTTTTAAACCACACCCACTTTAAGCCACACCCATTTAATCACAATGGTGGTAGTGCAGCAAATACCCAAAATGCTTGCTCTTCACTGCAGGGATATCAACCGTCATTCATATTTGAAAGAATTATATTATGTCATATTAAGACATAACCTTAAATCCATATGCCTCCTCCCCTGTGGATAGCACATCAACCCCCAGCACATAATTACACACCTTAGGTCCCATTTAATGGCTATTGGATATTCTGATTGATCAAGAACTCATCCAGGCCCCTCTTAAAGGCATTAACAGAATCTGCCATTACCACATCACTAGGAAGGGCATTCCATAACCTCACTGCCCTCACCGTGAAAAACCACCTACGCTGCTTCAAATGGAAGCTCCTTTCCTCTAATCTAAAGGGGTGACCTCTGGTGCGTTGATTGTTTTTATGGGAAAAAAGAACATCCCCCAACTGCCTATGCCTATAATCCCCTCTAATGTACTTGTACAGAGTAATCATGTCCCCTCGCAAGCGCCTCTTTTCCAGAGAAAACAACCCCAACCTCGACAGTCTCACCTCATAGCTTAAATCTTCCATCCCCTTAACCAGTTTAGTTGCACGTCTCTGCACTTTCTCCAGCTCATTAATATCCTTCTTTAGGACTGGAGCCCAAAACTGCACTGCATACTCAAGGTGAGGCCTTACCAGGGACCTATAAAGGGGCAAAATTATGTTCTCATCCCTTGAGTCAATGCCCTTTTTTATACAAGACAGCACTTTATTTGCTTTAGTAGCCACAGAATGACACTGCCTGGCATTAGACAACTTGTTATCAACAAAAACCCCTAGATCCTTCTCCATTAAGGAAACCCCCAACACACTACCATTCAGTAGATAGTTTGCGTTTATATTATTTCTACCAAAGTGCATAACTTTGCACTTATCAACATTGAATCTCATTTTCCAGTTTGCTGCCCAGTTATCTAATTTTGTCAAATCGCTCTGCAAAGCAGCAGCATCCTGCATGGAACTTATAGTTTTGCACAATTTAGTGTCATCAGCAAAAATAGAAACAGTACTGTCTATGCCCACCTCCAGGTCATTAATAAACAAGTTAAAAAGCAAAGGCCCAAGGACTGACCCCTGCGGTACTCCACTAACCACACTGGTCCAATTAGAAAATGTTCCATTTACAACCACTCTTTGTACTCTACCCTTCAGCCAGTTCTCTATCCAATTGATAGTGTTGAAGGCATTGCCGTCATAACTCCCAGATTCCTAATTAGTGCTATGTAAGTCTTGCAGGTTGAGCGATGCCTGCCTGCTTGCTAAAGCTCGGAACATATGCACGCTACACCAGCCTCCTAATGTCCTTGGTATGGCCTGGGCTACTAACTGGAATGCCTGCCATTGAATATGCAGGGTGATACACGCTCACTGCGTGGGGATCCTCTGAAGGGTCGGGTGCCAAGACACTTGGGCGCACGGTGCCTACTCACCACTGCGGTGTTTAAAGCTTCCGCTGGCCGGCCAATAAGAGCAATGTGCTACCCTCCCTAACGCTACACTTAGGACTCGGTATATAGGTAAGGGAATATTCTACGTAGAAGGACGGGGCTCTGGATGAGGTGTCCCTGGCATATAAGAATGCTGTCTGTGTCTCTTAATGTTTCTTGCAATGTATCTTTTTGTCGCCTTTTGTTTCTATATAGTAGATGTAAATAGTTCTTTTTTATTATGTTTGTTCACTTTGCCACAAATGGTATAAACTTTGGTTGCCTAGCAACAACACAAAACATTGGTTGCTTAGCAACGAACGGATGTTTTTGTTCTTCATGAAAGCCCATCTGCTTCATCAGCCAAGCCTGAGTCTTAAACAGCGCAGCTGTGGCTTGAGGGGCAGCTTTTCAAGAAGTGGGCAGGAAGCATCAGATGTTGTTGCGAAAAACTAGCTTGGCTTGGCAGCGTGGCATAAAATTACATGTTACAAAACCCCCTTTCTTTCAACTCCTGCCTAGGTGAGATTGAAATGTATTCTCTCTTCATGAAAGCCCATGTGCTTCATAAGTTGCTAGGTCTGTGCTGCAGCTTTGCTTGCGAGGTGCTTTTTGGGATGTTTTTATTAGAGTGAATTTGCTTTACCATCATGATGGACCACTAGCCAACAAATATACCCAACCTGTACAATGCCTTCAGCAGCCTCGCGGTTAAGGTGGCTCCCTTGCCAACAGAAAGTTCAAGTACCACCTAAGACATGTTGAGATGCTTTGACTCATTGTGAAGGGCTGTCTGCCTGTACATTGCTGAACCTGGCCTATGGCCTTGCTTCTGAGGGCGATCCCAGATTCCTCAGTCTTTTTGGGATGCTACTGACATCAACAAATATGCCAAAACGGGCGTGCGTCAGCAGCCAGTTCAGGGTTAGGATGCCTGCATCCTTAGTGTAGAGCTTCAGTGATGTGGTGGTAAGGGAAGCTGCACTATAAGAAGAAGAAGGTTGAGAATTAAATTACAGATTCTTCCCACTTCTGTCTTTTTAGGATGGTTAGGTTACAATTGTCTTGGTTCTTCAAGAAGGACCACTTGCCCAGCCAAGCCTGAGTCTTCAACAGCGTAGTGGTGGCTTGAGGGGCAGCTTTTCAAGAAGTGGCCAGGAAGCATCAGAAGCTGTTGGCAAAAACTAGTTTGGGCTTGGGAGGCATATGATTGCATGTTCCAAAATCCCCTTTCTTTCCAACATAGGCATCAATGAGGGGCTACCTGATTATTCACTTGTGGTAGCACCTCCCATGGTCCTCTTCACTCAGGGTTACTCCTGCAAATGTGCTGCACTACTGTGGTTGGAGGAGCCTGGCTTGTCTTGTCATCATGGATGAGAGTCCAGTGTGCTTGTGTGTGGGGAGCTGAGATTGCCTGGGGTGGTGCTTCTGTGATTGGTTGCTTCTTGATGTTGGTGGCTCAACTCCATGCTTCCACTCTTAGACCTTCCTTGGGGCACTCTTCTCAACCAGTGGCTCTTCTGGTGCTCTGGTGGGAACTGAACTCAGGACCTTGCGCTCCATGGGCAGTTGCCTTAACCGCTGCTCTGTTTGCCGGGTGCCTTCTTAGTTGGAAAGAATGGCGCCCTTTCTGCCTAATTTGCAAAATCACCAAACGGCTTCAGCGGTGTAGTGGGAAGAGCCGCTGTGTTATAAGAAGAAGGTTGCAAGTTCAATACTTGCTTCATCTCTAGTTACTATATGCTTTTGGTACATTGACTTTGCTTCATCATCATCATCATCATGAAGAACCACCAGCCAACAAATTTTAAAGGCTCGCCTTGCGAGCGTGGGCTCAAGAGTTCAATTCCTGACTTGGTCTGGATGAAATGCCTTTGCTCTCTGAGAAAGGCCTCCTAATCTGTGTTAGAAGAAGCTTGCAAGCTCAATAACCGCTTCCTCTCCAGTTGCTTTAGGTACATTAACTTTGCATCATCATGAAGAACCACCTTGCAAGTGTAGGGTTGAGAGTTCAACTCCTGCCTAGATGAGATTGAAATGTGTTGTCCCTTCCTGCAAGCCCATTTGCTTCATAAGTTGCTAGGTCTGTGCTGCAGCTTTGCTTGCGAGGTGCTTTTTGGGATGTTTTTGTTAGAGTGAATTTGCTTTACCATCATGATGGACCACTAGCCAACAAATATACCCAACCTGGACAATGCCTTCAGCAGCCTCGCGGTTAAGGTGGCTCCCTTGCCAACAGAAAGTTCAAGTACCACCTCAGACACGTTGAGATGCTTTGACTCATTGTGAAGGGCTGTCTGCCTGTACATTGCTGAACCTGGCCTATGGCCTTGCTTCTGAGGGCGCTCCCAGATTCCTCAGTCTTTTTGGGATGCTACTGTCAGCGGCGTGACTTTGCTTTTGCCAACAAATTTGCCAAAACGGGCGTGCGTCAACAGCCAGTTCAGGGTTAGGAGTCCTGCATCCTTAGTGTAGAGCTTCAGCGATGTGGTGGTAAGGGAAGCTGCACTATAAGAAGAAGAAGGTTGAGAATTAAATTACAGATTCTTCCCACTTCTGTCTTTTTAGGATGGTTAGGTTACAATTGTCTTGGTTCTTCAAGAAGGACCACTTGCCCAGCCAAGCCTGAGTCTTCAACAGCGTAGTGGTGGCTTGAGGGGCAGCTTTTCAAGAAGTGGCCAGGAAGCATCAGATGCTGTTGGCAAAAACTAGCTTGGCGGCATATGATTGCATGTTCCAAAATCCCCTTTCTTTCCAGCACAGGCATCTATGAGGGGCTACCTGATTATTCACTTGTGGTAGCACCTCCCATGGTCCTCTTCACTCTGGGCTACTCCTGCTTAATGTGCTGCACAACTGTGGTTGGATGTGCCTTGCTTGTCTTGTCATCATGGATGAGAGTCCAGTGTGCTTGTGTGTGGGTGGGGAGAGCTGAGATTGCATGGGGTGGTGCTTCTGTGATTGGTTGCTTCTTGATGTTGGTGGCTCAACTCCATGCTTCCACTCTTACACCTTCCTTGGGGCACTCTTCTCAACCAGTGGCTCTTCTGGTGCTCTGGTGGGAATTGAACTCAGGACCTTGCGCTCCATGGGCAGTTGCCTTAACCGCTGCTCTGTTTGCTGGGTGCCTTCTTAGTTGGAAAGAATGGCTCCCTTTCTGCCTAATTTGCAAGATCACCGTACGGCTTCAGCGGTGTAGTGGGAAGAGCCGCTGTGTTATAAGAAGAAGGTTGCAAGTTCAATACTTGCTTCATCTCTAGTTACTATATGCTTTTGGTACATTGACTTTGCTTCATCATCATCATCATCATGAAGAACCACCAGCCAACAAATTTTAAAGGCTTGCCGGGTTTTTCCAGTGGCCTAGGGCTTAAGGCAACTGCCTTGCGAGCGTGGGCTCAAGAGTTCAATTCCTGACTTGGTCTGGATGAAATCCCCTTGCTCTCTGAGAAAGGCCTCCCAATCTGTGTTAGAAGAAGCTTGCAAGCTCAATAACTGCTTCCTCTCTAGTTACTTTATGCTTTAGGTACATTAACTTTGCATCATCATGAAGAACCACCAGTCAACAAATTTCCAAGGCTTGCAGCATTTCTCCTGTGGCCTAGGGCTTAAGGTAGCTGCCTTGCAAGTGTAGGGTTGAGAGTTCAACTCCTGCCTAGGTGAGATTGAAATGTGTTGTCCCTTCCTGCAAGCCCATTTGCTTCATAAGTTGCTAGGTCTGTGCTGCAGCTTTGCTTGCGAGGTGCTTTTTGGGATGTTTTTGTTAGAATGAATTTGCTTTACCATCATGATGGACCACTAGCCAACAAATATACCCAACCTGGACAATGCCTTCAGCAGCCTCGCGGTTAAGGTGGCTCCCTTGCCAACAGAAAGTTCAAGTACCACCTCAGACACGTTGAGATGCTTTGACTCATTGTGAAGGGCTGTCTGCCTGTACATTGCTGAACCTGGCCTATGGCCTTGCTTCTGAGGGCAATCCCAGATTCCTCAGTCTTTTTGGGATGCTACTGTCAGCGGCGTGACTTTGCTTTTGCCAACAAATTTGCCAAAACGGGCGTGCGTCAGCAGCCAGTTCAGGGTTAGGATGCCTGCATCCTTAGTGTAGAGCTTCAGCGATGTGGTGGTAAGGGAAGCTGCACTATAAGAAGAAGAAGGTTGAGAATTAAATTACAGATTCTTCCCACTTCTGTCTTTTTAGGATGGTTAGGTTACAATTGTCTTGGTTCTTCAAGAAGGACCACTTGCCCAGCCAAGCCTGAGTCTTCAACAGCGTAGTGGTGGCTTGAGGGGCAGCTTTTGAAGAAGTGGCCAGGAAGCATCAGATGCTGTTGGCAAAAACTAGCTTGGCGGCATATGATTGCATGTTCCAAAACCCCCTTTCTTTCCAGCACAGGCATCTATGAGGGGCTACCTGATTATTCACTTGTGGTAGCACCTCCCATGGTCCTCTTCACTCTGGGCTACTCCTGCTTAATGTGCTGCACAACTGTGGTTGGATGAGCCTTGCTTGCCTTGTCATCATGGATGAGAGTCCAGTGTGCTTGTGTGTGGGTGGGGAGAGCTGAGATTGCCTGGGGTGGTGCTTCTGTGATTGGTTGCTTCTTGATGTTGGTGGCTCAACTCCATGCTTCCACTCTTAGACCTTCCTTGGGGCACTCTTCTCAACCAGTGGCTCTTCTGTTGCTCTGGTGGGAATTGAACTCAGGACCTTGCGCTCCATGGGCAGTTGCCTTAACCGCTGCTCTGTTTGCCGGGTGCCTTCTTAGTTGGAAAGAATGGCTCCCTTTCTGCCTAATTTGCAAAATCACCGTACGGCTTCAGCGGTGTAGTGGGAAGAGCCGCTGTGTTATAAGAAGAAGGTTGCAAGTTCAATACTTGCTTCATCTCTAGTTACTATATGCTTTTGGTACATTGACTTTGCTTCATCATCATCATCATCATGAAGAACCACCAGCCAACAAATTTTAAAGGCTTGCTGGGTTTTTCCAGTGGCCTAGGGCTTAAGGCAACTGCCTTGCGAGCGTGGGCTCAAGAGTTCAATTCCTGACTTGGTCTGGATGAAATGCCTTTGCTCTCTGAGAAAGGCCTCCCAATCTGTGTTAGAAGAAGCTTGCAAGCTCAATAACTGCTTCCTCTCTAGTTACTTTATGCTTTAGGTACATTAACTTTGCATCATCATGAAGAACCACCAGTCAACAAATTTCCAAGGCTTGCAGCATTTCTCCTGTGGCCTAGGGCTTAAGGTAGCTGCCTTGCAAGTGTAGGGTTGAGAGTTCAACTCCGGCCTAGGTGAGATTGAAATGTGTTGTCCCTTCCTGCAAGCCCATTTGCTTCATAAGTTGCTAGGTCTGTGCTGCAGCTTTGCTTGCGAGGTGCTTTTTGGGATGTTTTTGTTAGAGTGAATTTGCTTTACCATCATGATGGACCACTAGCCAACAAATATACCCAACCTGGACAATGCCTTCAGCAGCCTCGCGGTTAAGGTGGCTCCCTTGCCAACAGAAAGTTCAAGTACCACCTCAGACACGTTGAGATGCTTTGACTCATTGTGAAGGGCTGTCTGCCTGTACATTGCTGAACCTGGCCTATGGCCTTGCTTCTGAGGGCAATCCCAGATTCCTCAGTCTTTTTGGGATGCTACTGTCAGCGGCGTGACTTTTCTTTTGCCAACAAATTTGCCAAAACGGGCGTGCGTCAGCAGCCAGTTCAGGGTTAGGATGCCTGCATCCTTAGTGTAGAGCTTCAGCGATGTGGTGGTAAGGGAAGCTGCACTATAAGAAGAAGAAGGTTGAGAATTAAATTACAGATTCTTCCCACTTCTGTCTTTTTAGGATGGTTAGGTTACAATTGTCTTGGTTCTTCAAGAAGGACCACTTGCCCAGCCAAGCCTGAGTCTTCAACAGCGTAGTGGTGGCTTGAGGGGCAGCTTCTCAAGAAGTGGCCAGGAAGCATCAGATGCTGTTGGCAAAAACTAGCTTGGTGGCATATGATTGCATGTTCCAAAACCACCTTTCTTTCCAGCACAGGCATCTATGAGGGGCTACCTGATTATTCACTTGTGGTAGCACCTCCCATGGTCCTCTTCACTCTGGGCTACTCCTGCTTAATGTGCTGCACAACTGTTTTTGGATGAGGCTTGCTTGTCTTGTCATCATGGATGAGAGTCCAGTGTGCTTGTGTGTGGGTGGGGAGAGCTGAGATTGCCTGGGGTGGTGCTTCTGTGATTGGTTGGTTCTTGATGTTGGTGGCTCAACTCCATGCTTCCACTTTAGACCTTCCTTGGGGCACTCTTCTCAACCAGTGGCTCTTCTGGTGCTCTGGTGGGAATTGAACTCAGGACCTTGCGCTCCATGGGCAGTTGCCTTAACCGCTGCTCTGTTTGCCGGGTGCCTTCTTAGTTGGAAAGAATGGCTCCCTTTCTGCCTAATTTGCAAAATCACCATACGGCTTCAGCGGTGTAGTGGGAAGAGCCGCTGTGTTATAAGAAGAAGGTTGCAAGTTCAATACTTGCTTCATCTCTAGTTACTATATGCTTTTGGTACATTGACTTTGCTTCATCATCATCATCATCATGAAGAACCACCAGCCAACTAATTTTAAAGGCTTTCTGTGTTTTTGCAGTGGCCTAGGGCTTAAGGCAACTGCCTTGCGAGCGTGGGCTCAAGAATTCAATTCCTGACTTGGTCTGGATGAAATGCCTTTGCTCTCTGAGAAAGGCCTCCCAATCTGTGTTAGAAGAAGCTTGCAAGCTCAATAACCGCTTCCTCTCTAGTTACTTTATGCTTTAGGTACATTAACTTTGCATCATCATGAAGAACCACCAGTCAACAAATTTCCAAGGCTTGCAGCATTTCTCCTGTGGCCTAGGGCTTAAGGTAGCTGCCTTGCAAGTGTAGGGTTGAGAGTTCAACTCCTGCCTAGGTGAGATTGAAATGTGTTGTCCCTTCCTGCAAGCCCATTTGCTTCATAAGTTGCTAGGTCTGTGCTGCAGCTTTGCTTGCGAGGTGCTTTTTGGGATGTTTTTGTTAGAGTGAATTTGCTTTACCATCATGATGGACCACTAGCCAACAAATATACCCAACCTGGACAATGCCTTCAGCAGCCTCGCGGTTAAGGTGGCTCCCTTGCCAACAGAAAGTTCAAGTACCACCTCAGACACGTTGAGATGCTTTGACTCATTGTGAAGGGCTGTCTGCCTGTACATTGCTGAACCTGGCCTATGGCCTTGCTTCTGAGGGCAATCCCAGATTCCTCAGTCTTTTTGGGATGCTACTGTCAGCGGCGTGACTTTGCTTTTTCCAACAAATTTGCCAAAACGGGCGTGCGTCAGCAGCCAGTTCAGGGTTAGGATGCCTGCATCCTTAGTGTAGAGCTTCAGCGATGTGGTGGTAAGGGAAGCTGCACTATAAGAAGAAGAAGGTTGAGAATTAAATTACAGATTCTTCCCACTTCTGTCTTTTTAGGATGGTTAGGTTACAATTGTCTTGGTTCTTCAAGAAGGACCACTTGCCCAGCCAAGCCTGAGTCTTCAACAGCGTAGTGGTGGCTTGAGGGGCAGCTTTTCAAGAAGTGGCCAGGAAGCATCAGATGCTGTTGGCAAAAACTAGCTTGGCGGCATATGATTGCATGTTCCAAAACCCCCTTTCTTTCCAGCACAGGCATCTATGAGGGGCTACCTGATTATTCACTTGTGGTAGCACCTCCCATGGTCCTCTTCACTCTGGGCTACTCCTGCTTAATGTGCTGCACAACTGTGGTTGGATGAGCCTTGCTTGTCTTGTCATCATGGATGAGAGTCCAGTGTGCTTGTGTGTGGGTGGGGAGAGCTGAGATTGCCTGGGGTGGTGCTTCTGTGATTGGTTGCTTCTTGATGTTGGTGGCTCAACTCCATGCTTCCACTCTTAGACCTTCCTTGGGGCACTCTTCTCAACCAGTGGCTCTTCTGGTTGCTCTGGTGGGAATTGAACTCAGGACCTTGCGCTCCATGGGCAGTTGCCTTAACCGCTGCTCTGTTTGCCGGGTGCCTTCTTAGTTGGAAAGAATGGCTCCCTTTCTGCCTAATTTGCAAAATCACCGTACGGCTTCAGCGGTGTAGTGGGAAGAGCCGCTGTGTTATAAGAAGAAGGTTGCAAGTTCAATACTTGCTTCATCTCTAGTTACTATATGCTTTTGGTACATTGACTTTGCTTCATCATCATCATCATCATGAAGAACCACCAGCCAACAAATTTTAAAGGCTTGCTGGGTTTTTCCAGTGGCCTAGGGCTTAAGGCAACTGCCTTGCGAGCGTGGGCTCAAGAGTTCAATTCCTGACTTGGTCTGGATGAAATGCCTTTGCTCTCTGAGAAAGGCCTCCCAATCTGTGTTAGAAGAAGCTTGCAAGCTCAATAACTGCTTCCTCTCTAGTTACTTTATGCTTTAGGTACATTAACTTTGCATCATCATGAAGAACCACCAGTCAACAAATTTCCAAGGCTTGCAGCATTTCTCCTGTGGCCTAGGGCTTAAGGTAGCTGCCTTGCAAGTGTAGGGTTGAGAGTTCAACTCCTGCCTAGGTGAGATTGAAATGTGTTGTCCCTTCCTGCAAGCCCATTTGCTTCATAAGTTGCTAGGTCTGTGCTGCAGCTTTGCTTGCGAGGTGCTTTTTGGGATGTTTTTGTTAGAGTGAATTTGCTTTACCATCATGATGGACCACTAGCCAACAAATATACCCAACCTGGACAATGCCTTCAGCAGCCTCGCGGTTAAGGTGGCTCCCTTGCCAACAGAAAGTTCAAGTACCACCTCAGACACGTTGAGATGCTTTGACTCATTGTGAAGGGCTGTCTGCCTGTACATTGCTGAACCTGGCCTATGGCCTTGCTTCTGAGGGCAATCCCAGATTCCTCAGTCTTTTTGGGATGCTACTGTCAGCGGCGTGACTTTTCTTTTGCCAACAAATTTGCCAAAACGGGCGTGCGTCAGCAGCCAGTTCAGGGTTAGGATGCCTGCATCCTTAGTGTAGAGCTTCAGCGATGTGGTGGTAAGGGAAGCTGCACTATAAGAAGAAGAAGGTTGAGAATTAAATTACAGATTCTTCCCACTTCTGTCTTTTTAGGATGGTTAGGTTACAATTGTCTTGGTTCTTCAAGAAGGACCACTTGCCCAGCCAAGCCTGAGTCTTCAACAGCGTAGTGGTGGCTTGAGGGGCAGCTTTTCAAGAAGTGGCCAGGAAGCATCAGATGCTGTTGGCAAAAACTAGCTTGGCGGCATATGATTGCATGTTCCAAAACCCCCTTTCTTTCCAGCACAGACATCTATGAGGGGCTACCTGATTATTCACTTGTGGTAGCACCTCCCATGGTCCTCTTCACTCTGGGCTACTCCTGCTTAATGTGCTGCACAACTGTTTTTGGATGAGGCTTGCTTGTCTTGTCATCATGGATGAGAGTCCAGTGTGCTTGTGTGTGGGTGGGGAGAGCTGAGATTGCCTGGGGTGGTGCTTCTGTGATTGGTTGCTTCTTGATGTTGGTGGCTCAACTCCATGCTTCCACTTTAGACCTTCCTTGGGGCACTCTTCTCAACCAGTGGCTCTTCTGGTGCTCTGGTGGGAATTGAACTCAGGACCTTGCGCTCCATGGGCAGTTGCCTTAACCGCTGCTCTGTTTGCCGGGTGCCTTCTTAGTTGGAAAGAATGGCTCCCTTTCTGCCTAATTTGCAAAATCACCGTACGGCTTCAGCGGTGTAGTGGGAAGAGCCGCTGTGTTATAAGAAGAAGGTTGCAAGTTCAATACTTGCTTCATCTCTAGTTACTATATGCTTTTGGTACATTGACTTTGCTTCATCATCATCATCATCATGAAGAACCACCAGCCAACAAATTTTAAAGGCTTGCTGGGTTTTTCCAGTGGCCTAGGGCTTAAGGCAACTGCCTTGCGAGCGTGGGCTCAAGAGTTCAATTCCTGACTTGGTCTGGATGAAATGCCTTTGCTCTCTGAGAAAGGCCTCCCAATCTGTGTTAGAAGAAGCTTGCAAGCTCAATAACTGCTTCCTCTCTAGTTACTTTATGCTTTAGGTACATTAACTTTGCATCATCATGAAGAACCACCAGTCAACAAATTTCCAAGGCTTGCAGCATTTCTCCTGTGGCCTAGGGCTTAAGGTAGCTGCCTTGCAAGTGTAGGGTTGAGAGTTCAACTCCTGCCTAGGTGAGATTGAAATGTGTTGTCCCTTCCTGCAAGCCCATTTGCTTCATAAGTTGCTAGGTCTGTGCTGCAGCTTTGCTTGCGAGGTGCTTTTTGGGATGTTTTTGTTAGAATGAATTTGCTTTACCATCATGATGGACCACTAGCCAACAAATATACCCAACCTGGACAATGCCTTCAGCAGCCTCGCGGTTAAGGTGGCTCCCTTGCCAACAGAAAGTTCAAGTACCACCTCAGACACGTTGAGATGCTTTGACTCATTGTGAAGGGCTGTCTGCCTGTACATTGCTGAACCTGGCCTATGGCCTTGCTTCTGAGGGCAATCCCAGATTCCTCAGTCTTTTTGGGATGCTACTGTCAGCGGCGTGACTTTGCTTTTGCCAACAAATTTGCCAAAACGGGCGTGCGTCAGCAGCCAGTTCAGGGTTAGGATGCCTGCATCCTTAGTGTAGAGCTTCAGCGATGTGGTGGTAAGGGAAGCTGCACTATAAGAAGAAGAAGGTTGAGAATTAAATTACAGATTCTTCCCACTTCTGTCTTTTTAGGATGGTTAGGTTACAATTGTCTTGGTTCTTCAAGAAGGACCACTTGCCCAGCCAAGCCTGAGTCTTCAACAGCGTAGTGGTGGCTTGAGGGGCAGCTTTTCAAGAAGTGGCCAGGAAGCATCAGATGCTGTTGGCAAAAACTAGCTTGGCGGCATATGATTGCATGTTCCAAAACCCCCTTTCTTTCCAGCACAGGCATCTATGAGGGGCTACCTGATTATTCACTTGTGGTAGCCCTCCCATGGTCCTCTTCACTCTGGGCTACTCCTGCTTAATGTGCTGCACAACTGTGGTTGGATGAGCCTTGCTTGTCTTGTCATCATGGATGAGAGTCCAGTGTGCTTGTGTGTGGGTGGGGAGAGCTGAGATTGCCTGGGGTGGTGCTTCTGTGATTGGTTGCTTCTTGATGTTGGTGGCTCAACTCCATGCTTCCACTCTTAGACCTTCCTTGGGGCACTCTTCTCAACCAGTGGCTCTTCTGGTTGCTCTGGTGGGAATTGAACTCAGGACCTTGCGCTCCATGGGCAGCTGCCTTAACCGCTGCTCTGTTTGCCGGGTGCCTTCTTAGTTGGAAAGAATGGCTCCCTTTCTGCCTAATTTGCAAAATCACCGTACGGCTTCAGCGGTGTAGTGGGAAGAGCCGCTGTGTTATAAGAAGAAGGTTGCAAGTTCAATACTTGCTTCATCTCTAGTTACTATATGCTTTTGGTACATTGACTTTGCTTCATCATCATCATCATCATGAAGAACCACCAGCCAACAAATTTTAAAGGCTTGCTGGGTTTTTCCAGTGGCCTAGGGCTTAAGGCAACTGCCTTGCGAGCGTGGGCTCAAGAGTTCAATTCCTGACTTGGTCTGGATGAAATGCCTTTGCTCTCTGAGAAAGGCCTCCCAATCTGTGTTAGAAGAAGCTTGCAAGCTCAATAACTGCTTCCTCTCTAGTTACTTTATGCTTTAGGTACATTAACTTTGCATCATCATGAAGAACCACCAGTCAACAAATTTCCAAGGCTTGCAGCATTTCTCCTGTGGCCTAGGGCTTAAGGTAGCTGCCTTGCAAGTGTAGGGTTGAGAGTTCAACTCCTGCCTAGGTGAGATTGAAATGTGTTGTCCCTTCCTGCAAGCCCATTTGCTTCATAAGTTGCTAGGTCTGTGCTGCAGCTTTGCTTGCGAGGTGCTTTTTGGGATGTTTTTGTTAGAATGAATTTGCTTTACCATCATGATGGACCACTAGCCAACAAATATACCCAACCTGGACAATGCCTTCAGCAGCCTCGCGGTTAAGGTGGCTCCCTTGCCAACAGAAAGTTCAAGTACCACCTCAGACACGTTGAGATGCTTTGACTCATTGTGAAGGGCTGTCTGCCTGTACATTGCTGAACCTGGCCTATGGCCTTGCTTCTGAGGGCAATCCCAGATTCCTCAGTCTTTTTGGGATGCTACTGTCAGCGGCGTGACTTTGCTTTTGCCAACAAATTTGCCAAAACGGGCGTGCGTCAGCAGCCAGTTCAGGGTTAGGATGCCTGCATCCTTAGTGTAGAGCTTCAGCGATGTGGTGGTAAGGGAAGCTGCACTATAAGAAGAAGAAGGTTGAGAATTAAATTACAGATTCTTCCCACTTCTGTCTTTTTAGGATGGTTAGGTTACAATTGTCTTGGTTCTTCAAGAAGGACCACTTGCCCAGCCAAGCCTGAGTCTTCAACAGCGTAGTGGTGGCTTGAGGGGCAGCTTTTCAAGAAGTGGCCAGGAAGCATCAGATGCTGTTGGCAAAAACTAGCTTGGCGGCATATGATTGCATGTTCCAAAACCCCCTTTCTTTCCAGCACAGGCATCTATGAGGGGCTACCTGATTATTCACTTGTGGTAGCACCTCCCATGGTCCTCTTCACTCTGGGCTACTCCTGCTTAATGTGCTGCACAACTGTGGTTGGATGAGCCTTGCTTGTCTTGTCATCATGGATGAGAGTCCAGTGTGCTTGTGTGTGGGTGGGGAGAGCTGAGATTGCCTGGGGTGGTGCTTCTGTGATTGGTTGCTTCTTGATGTTGGTGGCTCAACTCCATGCTTCCACTCTTAGACCTTCCTTGGGGCACTCTTCTCAACCAGTGGCTCTTCTGTTGCTCTGGTGGGAATTGAACTCAGGACCTTGCGCTCCATGGGCAGTTGCCTTAACCGCTGCTCTGTTTGCCGGGTGCCTTCTTAGTTGGAAAGAATGGCTCCCTTTCTGCCTAATTTGCAAAATCACCGTACGGCTTCAGCGGTGTAGTGGGAAGAGCCGCTGTGTTATAAGAAGAAGGTTGCAAGTTCAATACTTGCTTCATCTCTAGTTACTATATGCTTTTGGTACATTGACTTTGCTTCATCATCATCATCATCATGAAGAACCACCAGCCAACAAATTTTAAAGGCTTGCTGGGTTTTTCCAGTGGCCTAGGGCTTAAGGCAACTGCCTTGCGAGCGTGGGCTCAAGAGTTCAATTCCTGACTTGGTCTGGATGAAATGCCTTTGCTCTCTGAGAAAGGCCTCCCAATCTGTGTTAGAAGAAGCTTGCAAGCTCAATAACTGCTTCCTCTCTAGTTACTTTATGCTTTAGGTACATTAACTTTGCATCATCATGAAGAACCACCAGTCAACAAATTTCCAAGGCTTGCAGCATTTCTCCTGTGGCCTAGGGCTTAAGGTAGCTGCCTTGCAAGTGTAGGGTTGAGAGTTCAACTCCTGCCTAGGTGAGATTGAAATGTGTTGTCCCTTCCTGCAAGCCCATTTGCTTCATAAGTTGCTAGGTCTGTGCTGCAGCTTTGCTTGCGAGGTGCTTTTTGGGATGTTTTTGTTAGAGTGAATTTGCTTTACCATCATGATGGACCACTAGCCAACAAATATACCCAACCTGGACAATGCCTTCAGCAGCCTCGCGGTTAAGGTGGCTCCCTTGCCAACAGAAAGTTCAAGTACCACCTCAGACACGTTGAGATGCTTTGACTCATTGTGAAGGGCTGTCTGCCTGTACATTGCTGAACCTGGCCTATGGCCTTGCTTCTGAGGGCAATCCCAGATTCCTCAGTCTTTTTGGGATGCTACTGTCAGCGGCGTGACTTTGCTTTTGCCAACAAATTTGCCAAAACGGGCGTGCGTCAGCAGCCAGTTCAGGGTTAGGATGCCTGCATCCTTAGTGTAGAGCTTCAGCGATGTGGTGGTAAGGGAAGCTGCACTATAAGAAGAAGAAGGTTGAGAATTAAATTACAGATTCTTCCCACTTCTGTCTTTTTAGGATGGTTAGGTTACAATTGTCTTGGTTCTTCAAGAAGGACCACTTGCCCAGCCAAGCCTGAGTCTTCAACAGCGTAGTGGTGGCTTGAGGGGCAGCTTTTCAAGAAGTGGCCAGGAAGCATCAGATGCTGTTGGCAAAAACTAGCTTGGCGGCATATGATTGCATGTTCCAAAACCCCCTTTCTTTCCAGCACAGGCATCTATGAGGGGCTACCTGATTATTCACTTGTGGTAGCACCTCCCATGGTCCTCTTCACTCTGGGCTACTCCTGCTTAATGTGCTGCACAACTGTGGTTGGATGAGCCTTGCTTGTCTTGTCATCATGGATGAGAGTCCAGTGTGCTTGTGTGTGGGTGGGGAGAGCTGAGATTGCCTGGGGTGGTGCTTCTGTGATTGGTTGCTTCTTGATGTTGGTGGCTCAACTCCATGCTTCCACTCTTAGACCTTCCTTGGGGCACTCTTCTCAACCAGTGGCTCTTCTGGTGCTCTGGTGGGAATTGAACTCAGGACCTTGCGCTCCATGGGCAGTTGCCTTAACCGCTGCTCTGTTTGCCGGGTGCCTTCTTAGTTGGAAAGAATGGCTCCCTTTCTGCCTAATTTGCAAAATCACCGTACGGCTTCAGCGGTGTAGTGGGAAGAGCCGCTGTGTTATAAGAAGAAGGTTGCAAGTTCAATACTTGCTTCATCTCTAGTTACTATATGCTTTTGGTACATTGACTTTGCTTCATCATCATCATCATCATGAAGAACCACCAGCCAACAAATTTTAAAGGCTTGCTGGGTTTTTCCAGTGGCCTAGGGCTTAAGGCAACTGCCTTGCGAGCGTGGGCTCAAGAGTTCAATTCCTGACTTGGTCTGGATGAAATGCCTTTGCTCTCTGAGAAAGGCCTCCCAATCTGTGTTAGAAGAAGCTTGCAAGCTCAATAACTGCTTCCTCTCTAGTTACTTTATGCTTTAGGTACATTAACTTTGCATCATCATGAAGAACCACCAGTCAACAAATTTCCAAGGCTTGCAGCATTTCTCCTGTGGCCTAGGGCTTAAGGTAGCTGCCTTGCAAGTGTAGGGTTGAGAGTTCAACTCCTGCCTAGGTGAGATTGAAATGTGTTGTCCCTTCCTGCAAGCCCATTTGCTTCATAAGTTGCTAGGTCTGTGCTGCAGCTTTGCTTGCGAGGTGCTTTTTGGGATGTTTTTGTTAGAATGAATTTGCTTTACCATCATGATGGACCACTAGCCAACAAATATACCCAACCTGGACAATGCCTTCAGCAGCCTCGCGGTTAAGGTGGCTCCCTTGCCAACAGAAAGTTCAAGTACCACCTCAGACACGTTGAGATGCTTTGACTCATTGTGAAGGGCTGTCTGCCTGTACATTGCTGAACCTGGCCTATGGCCTTGCTTCTGAGGGCAATCCCAGATTCCTCAGTCTTTTTGGGATGCTACTGTCAGCGGCGTGACTTTGCTTTTGCCAACAAATTTGCCAAAACGGGCGTGCGTCAGCAGCCAGTTCAGGGTTAGGATGCCTGCATCCTTAGTGTAGAGCTTCAGCGATGTGGTGGTAAGGGAAGCTGCACTATAAGAAGAAGAAGGTTGAGAATTAAATTACAGATTCTTCCCACTTCTGTCTTTTTAGGATGGTTAGGTTACAATTGTCTTGGTTCTTCAAGAAGGACCACTTGCCCAGCCAAGCCTGAGTCTTCAACAGCGTAGTGGTGGCTTGAGGGGCAGCTTTTCAAGAAGTGGCCAGGAAGCATCAGATGCTGTTGGCAAAAACTAGCTTGGCGGCATATGATTGCATGTTCCAAAACCCCCTTTCTTTCCAGCACAGGCATCTATGAGGGGCTACCTGATTATTCACTTGTGGTAGCACCTCCCATGGTCCTCTTCACTCTGGGCTACTCCTGCTTAATGTGCTGCACAACTGTGGTTGGATGAGCCTTGCTTGTCTTGTCATCATGGATGAGAGTCCAGTGTGCTTGTGTGTGGGTGGGGAGAGCTGAGATTGCCTGGGGTGGTGCTTCTGTGATTGGTTGCTTCTTGATGTTGGTGGCTCAACTCCATGCTTCCACTCTTAGACCTTCCTTGGGGCACTCTTCTCAACCAGTGGCTCTTCTGTTGCTCTGGTGGGAATTGAACTCAGGACCTTGCGCTCCATGGGCAGTTGCCTTAACCGCTGCTCTGTTTGCCGGGTGCCTTCTTAGTTGGAAAGAATGGCTCCCTTTCTGCCTAATTTGCAAAATCACCGTACGGCTTCAGCGGTGTAGTGGGAAGAGCCGCTGTGTTATAAGAAGAAGGTTGCAAGTTCAATACTTGCTTCATCTCTAGTTACTATATGCTTTTGGTACATTGACTTTGCTTCATCATCATCATCATCATGAAGAACCACCAGCCAACAAATTTTAAAGGCTTGCTGGGTTTTTCCAGTGGCCTAGGGCTTAAGGCAACTGCCTTGCGAGCGTGGGCTCAAGAGTTCAATTCCTGACTTGGTCTGGATGAAATGCCTTTGCTCTCTGAGAAAGGCCTCCCAATCTGTGTTAGAAGAAGCTTGCAAGCTCAATAACTGCTTCCTCTCTAGTTACTTTATGCTTTAGGTACATTAACTTTGCATCATCATGAAGAACCACCAGTCAACAAATTTCCAAGGCTTGCAGCATTTCTCCTGTGGCCTAGGGCTTAAGGTAGCTGCCTTGCAAGTGTAGGGTTGAGAGTTCAACTCCTGCCTAGGTGAGATTGAAATGTGTTGTCCCTTCCTGCAAGCCCATTTGCTTCATAAGTTGCTAGGTCTGTGCTGCAGCTTTGCTTGCGAGGTGCTTTTTGGGATGTTTTTGTTAGAGTGAATTTGCTTTACCATCATGATGGACCACTAGCCAACAAATATACCCAACCTGGACAATGCCTTCAGCAGCCTCGCGGTTAAGGTGGCTCCCTTGCCAACAGAAAGTTCAAGTACCACCTCAGACACGTTGAGATGCTTTGACTCATTGTGAAGGGCTGTCTGCCTGTACATTGCTGAACCTGGCCTATGGCCTTGCTTCTGAGGGCAATCCCAGATTCCTCAGTCTTTTTGGGATGCTACTGTCAGCGGCGTGACTTTGCTTTTGCCAACAAATTTGCCAAAACGGGCGTGCGTCAGCAGCCAGTTCAGGGTTAGGATGCCTGCATCCTTAGTGTAGAGCTTCAGCGATGTGGTGGTAAGGGAAGCTGCACTATAAGAAGAAGAAGGTTGAGAATTAAATTACAGATTCTTCCCACTTCTGTCTTTTTAGGATGGTTAGGTTACAATTGTCTTGGTTCTTCAAGAAGGACCACTTGCCCAGCCAAGCCTGAGTCTTCAACAGCGTAGTGGTGGCTTGAGGGGCAGCTTTTCAAGAAGTGGCCAGGAAGCATCAGATGCTGTTGGCAAAAACTAGCTTGGCGGCATATGATTGCATGTTCCAAAACCCCCTTTCTTTCCAGCACAGGCATCTATGAGGGGCTACCTGATTATTCACTTGTGGTAGCACCTCCCATGGTCCTCTTCACTCTGGGCTACTCCTGCTTAATGTGCTGCACAACTGTGGTTGGATGAGCCTTGCTTGTCTTGTCATCATGGATGAGAGTCCAGTGTGCTTGTGTGTGGGTGGGGAGAGCTGAGATTGCCTGGGGTGGTGCTTCTGTGATTGGTTGCTTCTTGATGTTGGTGGCTCAACTCCATGCTTCCACTCTTAGACCTTCCTTGGGGCACTCTTCTCAACCAGTGGCTCTTCTGGTGCTCTGGTGGGAATTGAACTCAGGACCTTGCGCTCCATGGGCAGTTGCCTTAACCGCTGCTCTGTTTGCCGGGTGCCTTCTTAGTTGGAAAGAATGGCTCCCTTTCTGCCTAATTTGCAAAATCACCGTACGGCTTCAGCGGTGTAGTGGGAAGAGCCGCTGTGTTATAAGAAGAAGGTTGCAAGTTCAATACTTGCTTCATCTCTAGTTACTATATGCTTTTGGTACATTGACTTTGCTTCATCATCATCATCATCATGAAGAACCACCAGCCAACAAATTTTAAAGGCTTGCTGGGTTTTTCCAGTGGCCTAGGGCTTAAGGCAACTGCCTTGCGAGCGTGGGCTCAAGAGTTCAATTCCTGACTTGGTCTGGATGAAATGCCTTTGCTCTCTGAGAAAGGCCTCCCAATCTGTGTTAGAAGAAGCTTGCAAGCTCAATAACTGCTTCCTCTCTAGTTACTTTATGCTTTAGGTACATTAACTTTGCATCATCATGAAGAACCACCAGTCAACAAATTTCCAAGGCTTGCAGCATTTCTCCTGTGGCCTAGGGCTTAAGGTAGCTGCCTTGCAAGTGTAGGGTTGAGAGTTCAACTCCTGCCTAGGTGAGATTGAAATGTGTTGTCCCTTCCTGCAAGCCCATTTGCTTCATAAGTTGCTAGGTCTGTGCTGCAGCTTTGCTTGCGAGGTGCTTTTTGGGATGTTTTTGTTAGAATGAATTTGCTTTACCATCATGATGGACCACTAGCCAACAAATATACCCAACCTGGACAATGCCTTCAGCAGCCTCGCGGTTAAGGTGGCTCCCTTGCCAACAGAAAGTTCAAGTACCACCTCAGACACGTTGAGATGCTTTGACTCATTGTGAAGGGCTGTCTGCCTGTACATTGCTGAACCTGGCCTATGGCCTTGCTTCTGAGGGCAATCCCAGATTCCTCAGTCTTTTTGGGATGCTACTGTCAGCGGCGTGACTTTGCTTTTGCCAACAAATTTGCCAAAACGGGCGTGCGTCAGCAGCCAGTTCAGGGTTAGGATGCCTGCATCCTTAGTGTAGAGCTTCAGCGATGTGGTGGTAAGGGAAGCTGCACTATAAGAAGAAGAAGGTTGAGAATTAAATTACAGATTCTTCCCACTTCTGTCTTTTTAGGATGGTTAGGTTACAATTGTCTTGGTTCTTCAAGAAGGACCACTTGCCCAGCCAAGCCTGAGTCTTCAACAGCGTAGTGGTGGCTTGAGGGGCAGCTTTTCAAGAAGTGGCCAGGAAGCATCAGATGCTGTTGGCAAAAACTAGCTTGGCGGCATATGATTGCATGTTCCAAAACCCCCTTTCTTTCCAGCACAGGCATCTATGAGGGGCTACCTGATTATTCACTTGTGGTAGCACCTCCATGGTCCTCTTCACTCTGGGCTACTCCTGCTTAATGTGCTGCACAACTGTGGTTGGATGAGCCTTGCTTGTCTTGTCATCATGGATGAGAGTCCAGTGTGCTTGTGTGTGGGTGGGGAGAGCTGAGATTGCCTGGGGTGGTGCTTCTGTGATTGGTTGCTTCTTGATGTTGGTGGCTCAACTCCATGCTTCCACTCTTAGACCTTCCTTGGGGCACTCTTCTCAACCAGTGGCTCTTCTGTTGCTCTGGTGGGAATTGAACTCAGGACCTTGCGCTCCATGGGCAGTTGCCTTAACCGCTGCTCTGTTTGCCGGGTGCCTTCTTAGTTGGAAAGAATGGCTCCCTTTCTGCCTAATTTGCAAAATCACCGTACGGCTTCAGCGGTGTAGTGGGAAGAGCCGCTGTGTTATAAGAAGAAGGTTGCAAGTTCAATACTTGCTTCATCTCTAGTTACTATATGCTTTTGGTACATTGACTTTGCTTCATCATCATCATCATCATGAAGAACCACCAGCCAACAAATTTTAAAGGCTTGCTGGGTTTTTCCAGTGGCCTAGGGCTTAAGGCAACTGCCTTGCGAGCGTGGGCTCAAGAGTTCAATTCCTGACTTGGTCTGGATGAAATGCCTTTGCTCTCTGAGAAAGGCCTCCCAATCTGTGTTAGAAGAAGCTTGCAAGCTCAATAACTGCTTCCTCTCTAGTTACTTTATGCTTTAGGTACATTAACTTTGCATCATCATGAAGAACCACCAGTCAACAAATTTCCAAGGCTTGCAGCATTTCTCCTGTGGCCTAGGGCTTAAGGTAGCTGCCTTGCAAGTGTAGGGTTGAGAGTTCAACTCCTGCCTAGGTGAGATTGAAATGTGTTGTCCCTTCCTGCAAGCCCATTTGCTTCATAAGTTGCTAGGTCTGTGCTGCAGCTTTGCTTGCGAGGTGCTTTTTGGGATGTTTTTGTTAGAGTGAATTTGCTTTACCATCATGATGGACCACTAGCCAACAAATATACCCAACCTGGACAATGCCTTCAGCAGCCTCGCGGTTAAGGTGGCTCCCTTGCCAACAGAAAGTTCAAGTACCACCTCAGACACGTTGAGATGCTTTGACTCATTGTGAAGGGCTGTCTGCCTGTACATTGCTGAACCTGGCCTATGGCCTTGCTTCTGAGGGCAATCCCAGATTCCTCAGTCTTTTTGGGATGCTACTGTCAGCGGCGTGACTTTGCTTTTGCCAACAAATTTGCCAAAACGGGCGTGCGTCAGCAGCCAGTTCAGGGTTAGGATGCCTGCATCCTTAGTGTAGAGCTTCAGCGATGTGGTGGTAAGGGAAGCTGCACTATAAGAAGAAGAAGGTTGAGAATTAAATTACAGATTCTTCCCACTTCTGTCTTTTTAGGATGGTTAGGTTACAATTGTCTTGGTTCTTCAAGAAGGACCACTTGCCCAGCCAAGCCTGAGTCTTCAACAGCGTAGTGGTGGCTTGAGGGGCAGCTTTTCAAGAAGTGGCCAGGAAGCATCAGATGCTGTTGGCAAAAACTAGCTTGGCGGCATATGATTGCATGTTCCAAAACCCCCTTTCTTTCCAGCACAGGCATCTATGAGGGGCTACCTGATTATTCACTTGTGGTAGCACCTCCCATGGTCCTCTTCACTCTGGGCTACTCCTGCTTAATGTGCTGCACAACTGTGGTTGGATGAGCCTTGCTTGTCTTGTCATCATGGATGAGAGTCCAGTGTGCTTGTGTGTGGGTGGGGAGAGCTGAGATTGCCTGGGGTGGTGCTTCTGTGATTGGTTGCTTCTTGATGTTGGTGGCTCAACTCCATGCTTCCACTCTTAGACCTTCCTTGGGGCACTCTTCTCAACCAGTGGCTCTTCTGGTGCTCTGGTGGGAATTGAACTCAGGACCTTGCGCTCCATGGGCAGTTGCCTTAACCGCTGCTCTGTTTGCCGGGTGCCTTCTTAGTTGGAAAGAATGGCTCCCTTTCTGCCTAATTTGCAAAATCACCGTACGGCTTCAGCGGTGTAGTGGGAAGAGCCGCTGTGTTATAAGAAGAAGGTTGCAAGTTCAATACTTGCTTCATCTCTAGTTACTATATGCTTTTGGTACATTGACTTTGCTTCATCATCATCATCATCATGAAGAACCACCAGCCAACAAATTTTAAAGGCTTGCTGGGTTTTTCCAGTGGCCTAGGGCTTAAGGCAACTGCCTTGCGAGCGTGGGCTCAAGAGTTCAATTCCTGACTTGGTCTGGATGAAATGCCTTTGCTCTCTGAGAAAGGCCTCCCAATCTGTGTTAGAAGAAGCTTGCAAGCTCAATAACTGCTTCCTCTCTAGTTACTTTATGCTTTAGGTACATTAACTTTGCATCATCATGAAGAACCACCAGTCAACAAATTTCCAAGGCTTGCAGCATTTCTCCTGTGGCCTAGGGCTTAAGGTAGCTGCCTTGCAAGTGTAGGGTTGAGAGTTCAACTCCTGCCTAGGTGAGATTGAAATGTGTTGTCCCTTCCTGCAAGCCCATTTGCTTCATAAGTTGCTAGGTCTGTGCTGCAGCTTTGCTTGCGAGGTGCTTTTTGGGATGTTTTTGTTAGAATGAATTTGCTTTACCATCATGATGGACCACTAGCCAACAAATATACCCAACCTGGACAATGCCTTCAGCAGCCTCGCGGTTAAGGTGGCTCCCTTGCCAACAGAAAGTTCAAGTACCACCTCAGACACGTTGAGATGCTTTGACTCATTGTGAAGGGCTGTCTGCCTGTACATTGCTGAACCTGGCCTATGGCCTTGCTTCTGAGGGCAATCCCAGATTCCTCAGTCTTTTTGGGATGCTACTGTCAGCGGCGTGACTTTGCTTTTGCCAACAAATTTGCCAAAACGGGCGTGCGTCAGCAGCCAGTTCAGGGTTAGGATGCCTGCATCCTTAGTGTAGAGCTTCAGCGATGTGGTGGTAAGGGAAGCTGCACTATAAGAAGAAGAAGGTTGAGAATTAAATTACAGATTCTTCCCACTTCTGTCTTTTTAGGATGGTTAGGTTACAATTGTCTTGGTTCTTCAAGAAGGACCACTTGCCCAGCCAAGCCTGAGTCTTCAACAGCGTAGTGGTGGCTTGAGGGGCAGCTTTTCAAGAAGTGGCCAGGAAGCATCAGATGCTGTTGGCAAAAACTAGCTTGGCGGCATATGATTGCATGTTCCAAAACCCCCTTTCTTTCCAGCACAGGCATCTATGAGGGGCTACCTGATTATTCACTTGTGGTAGCACCTCCCATGGTCCTCTTCACTCTGGGCTACTCCTGCTTAATGTGCTGCACAACTGTGGTTGGATGAGCCTTGCTTGTCTTGTCATCATGGATGAGAGTCCAGTGTGCTTGTGTGTGGGTGGGGAGAGCTGAGATTGCCTGGGGTGGTGCTTCTGTGATTGGTTGCTTCTTGATGTTGGTGGCTCAACTCCATGCTTCCACTCTTAGACCTTCCTTGGGGCACTCTTCTCAACCAGTGGCTCTTCTGGTTGCTCTGGTGGGAATTGAACTCAGGACCTTGCGCTCCATGGGCAGCTGCCTTAACCGCTGCTCTGTTTGCCGGGTGCCTTCTTAGTTGGAAAGAATGGCTCCCTTTCTGCCTAATTTGCAAAATCACCGTACGGCTTCAGCGGTGTAGTGGGAAGAGCCGCTGTGTTATAAGAAGAAGGTTGCAAGTTCAATACTTGCTTCATCTCTAGTTACTATATGCTTTTGGTACATTGACTTTGCTTCATCATCATCATCATCATGAAGAACCACCAGCCAACAAATTTTAAAGGCTTGCTGGGTTTTTCCAGTGGCCTAGGGCTTAAGGCAACTGCCTTGCGAGCGTGGGCTCAAGAGTTCAATTCCTGACTTGGTCTGGATGAAATGCCTTTGCTCTCTGAGAAAGGCCTCCCAATCTGTGTTAGAAGAAGCTTGCAAGCTCAATAACTGCTTCCTCTCTAGTTACTTTATGCTTTAGGTACATTAACTTTGCATCATCATGAAGAACCACCAGTCAACAAATTTCCAAGGCTTGCAGCATTTCTCCTGTGGCCTAGGGCTTAAGGTAGCTGCCTTGCAAGTGTAGGGTTGAGAGTTCAACTCCTGCCTAGGTGAGATTGAAATGTGTTGTCCCTTCCTGCAAGCCCATTTGCTTCATAAGTTGCTAGGTCTGTGCTGCAGCTTTGCTTGCGAGGTGCTTTTTGGGATGTTTTTGTTAGAGTGAATTTGCTTTACCATCATGATGGACCACTAGCCAACAAATATACCCAACCTGGACAATGCCTTCAGCAGCCTCGCGGTTAAGGTGGCTCCCTTGCCAACAGAAAGTTCAAGTACCACCTCAGACACGTTGAGATGCTTTGACTCATTGTGAAGGGCTGTCTGCCTGTACATTGCTGAACCTGGCCTATGGCCTTGCTTCTGAGGGCGATCCCAGATTCCTCAGTCTTTTTGGGATGCTACTGTCAGCGGCGTGACTTTGCTTTTCCAACAAATTTGCCAAAACGGGCGTGCGTCAGCAGCCAGTTCAGGGTTAGGATGCCTGCATCCTTAGTGTAGAGCTTCAGCGATGTGGTGGTAAGGGAAGCTGCACTATAAGAAGAAGAAGGTTGAGAATTAAATTACAGATTCTTCCCACTTCTGTCTTTTTAGGATGGTTAGGTTACAATTGTCTTGGTTCTTCAAGAAGGACCACTTGCCCAGCCAAGCCTGAGTCTTCAACAGCGTAGTGGTGGCTTGAGGGGCAGCTTTTCAAGAAGTGGCCAGGAAGCATCAGATGCTGTTGGCAAAAACTAGCTTGGCGGCATATGATTGCATGTTCCAAAACCCCCTTTCTTTCCAGCACAGGCATCTATGAGGGGCTACCTGATTATTCACTTGTGGTAGCACCTCCCATGGTCCTCTTCACTCTGGGCTACTCCTGCTTAATGTGCTGCACAACTGTGGTTGGATGAGCCTTGCTTGTCTTGTCATCATGGATGAGAGTCCAGTGTGCTTGTGTGTGGGTGGGGAGAGCTGAGATTGCCTGGGGTGGTGCTTCTGTGATTGGTTGCTTCTTGATGTTGGTGGCTCAACTCCATGCTTCCACTTTAGACCTTCCTTGGGGCACTCTTCTCAACCAGTGGCTCTTCTGGTGCTCTGGTGGGAATTGAACTCAGGACCTTGCGCTCCATGGGCAGTTGCCTTAACCGCTGCTCTGTTTGCCGGGTGCCTTCTTAGTTGGAAAGAATGGCTCCCTTTCTGCCTAATTTGCAAAATCACCGTACGGCTTCAGCGGTGTAGTGGGAAGAGCCGCTGTGTTATAAGAAGAAGGTTGCAAGTTCAATACTTGCTTCATCTCTAGTTACTATATGCTTTTGGTACATTGACTTTGCTTCATCATCATCATCATCATGAAGAACCACCAGCCAACAAATTTTAAAGGCTTGCTGGGTTTTTCCAGTGGCCTAGGGCTTAAGGCAACTGCCTTGCGAGCGTGGGCTCAAGAGTTCAATTCCTGACTTGGTCTGGATGAAATGCCTTTGCTCTCTGAGAAAGGCCTCCCAATCTGTGTTAGAAGAAGCTTGCAAGCTCAATAACTGCTTCCTCTCTAGTTACTTTATGCTTTAGGTACATTAACTTTGCATCATCATGAAGAACCACCAGTCAACAAATTTCCAAGGCTTGCAGCATTTCTCCTGTGGCCTAGGGCTTAAGGTAGCTGCCTTGCAAGTGTAGGGTTGAGAGTTCAACTCCTGCCTAGGTGAGATTGAAATGTGTTGTCCCTTCCTGCAAGCCCATTTGCTTCATAAGTTGCTAGGTCTGTGCTGCAGCTTTGCTTGCGAGGTGCTTTTTGGGATGTTTTTGTTAGAATGAATTTGCTTTACCATCATGATGGACCACTAGCCAACAAATATACCCAACCTGGACAATGCCTTCAGCAGCCTCGCGGTTAAGGTGGCTCCCTTGCCAACAGAAAGTTCAAGTACCACCTCAGACACGTTGAGATGCTTTGACTCATTGTGAAGGGCTGTCTGCCTGTACATTGCTGAACCTGGCCTATGGCCTTGCTTCTGAGGGCAATCCCAGATTCCTCAGTCTTTTTGGGATGCTACTGTCAGCGGCGTGACTTTGCTTTTGCCAACAAATTTGCCAAAACGGGCGTGCGTCAGCAGCCAGTTCAGGGTTAGGATGCCTGCATCCTTAGTGTAGAGCTTCAGCGATGTGGTGGTAAGGGAAGCTGCACTATAAGAAGAAGAAGGTTGAGAATTAAATTACAGATTCTTCCCACTTCTGTCTTTTTAGGATGGTTAGGTTACAATTGTCTTGGTTCTTCAAGAAGGACCACTTGCCCAGCCAAGCCTGAGTCTTCAACAGCGTAGTGGTGGCTTGAGGGGCAGCTTTTCAAGAAGTGGCCAGGAAGCATCAGATGCTGTTGGCAAAAACTAGCTTGGCGGCATATGATTGCATGTTCCAAAACCCCCTTTCTTTCCAGCACAGGCATCTATGAGGGGCTACCTGATTATTCACTTGTGGTAGCACCTCCCATGGTCCTCTTCACTCTGGGCTACTCCTGCTTAATGTGCTGCACAACTGTGGTTGGATGAGCCTTGCTTGTCTTGTCATCATGGATGAGAGTCCAGTGTGCTTGTGTGTGGGTGGGGAGAGCTGAGATTGCCTGGGGTGGTGCTTCTGTGATTGGTTGCTTCTTGATGTTGGTGGCTCAACTCCATGCTTCCACTCTTAGACCTTCCTTGGGGCACTCTTCTCAACCAGTGGCTCTTCTGTTGCTCTGGTGGGAATTGAACTCAGGACCTTGCGCTCCATGGGCAGTTGCCTTAACCGCTGCTCTGTTTGCCGGGTGCCTTCTTAGTTGGAAAGAATGGCTCCCTTTCTGCCTAATTTGCAAAATCACCGTACGGCTTCAGCGGTGTAGTGGGAAGAGCCGCTGTGTTATAAGAAGAAGGTTGCAAGTTCAATACTTGCTTCATCTCTAGTTACTATATGCTTTTGGTACATTGACTTTGCTTCATCATCATCATCATCATGAAGAACCACCAGCCAACAAATTTTAAAGGCTTGCTGGGTTTTTCCAGTGGCCTAGGGCTTAAGGCAACTGCCTTGCGAGCGTGGGCTCAAGAGTTCAATTCCTGACTTGGTCTGGATGAAATGCCTTTGCTCTCTGAGAAAGGCCTCCCAATCTGTGTTAGAAGAAGCTTGCAAGCTCAATAACTGCTTCCTCTCTAGTTACTTTATGCTTTAGGTACATTAACTTTGCATCATCATGAAGAACCACCAGTCAACAAATTTCCAAGGCTTGCAGCATTTCTCCTGTGGCCTAGGGCTTAAGGTAGCTGCCTTGCAAGTGTAGGGTTGAGAGTTCAACTCCTGCCTAGGTGAGATTGAAATGTGTTGTCCCTTCCTGCAAGCCCATTTGCTTCATAAGTTGCTAGGTCTGTGCTGCAGCTTTGCTTGCGAGGTGCTTTTTGGGATGTTTTTGTTAGAGTGAATTTGCTTTACCATCATGATGGACCACTAGCCAACAAATATACCCAACCTGGACAATGCCTTCAGCAGCCTCGCGGTTAAGGTGGCTCCCTTGCCAACAGAAAGTTCAAGTACCACCTCAGACACGTTGAGATGCTTTGACTCATTGTGAAGGGCTGTCTGCCTGTACATTGCTGAACCTGGCCTATGGCCTTGCTTCTGAGGGCAATCCCAGATTCCTCAGTCTTTTTGGGATGCTACTGTCAGCGGCGTGACTTTGCTTTTGCCAACAAATTTGCCAAAACGGGCGTGCGTCAGCAGCCAGTTCAGGGTTAGGATGCCTGCATCCTTAGTGTAGAGCTTCAGCGATGTGGTGGTAAGGGAAGCTGCACTATAAGAAGAAGAAGGTTGAGAATTAAATTACAGATTCTTCCCACTTCTGTCTTTTTAGGATGGTTAGGTTACAATTGTCTTGGTTCTTCAAGAAGGACCACTTGCCCAGCCAAGCCTGAGTCTTCAACAGCGTAGTGGTGGCTTGAGGGGCAGCTTTTCAAGAAGTGGCCAGGAAGCATCAGATGCTGTTGGCAAAAACTAGCTTGGCGGCATATGATTGCATGTTCCAAAACCCCCTTTCTTTCCAGCACAGGCATCTATGAGGGGCTACCTGATTATTCACTTGTGGTAGCACCTCCCATGGTCCTCTTCACTCTGGGCTACTCCTGCTTAATGTGCTGCACAACTGTGGTTGGATGAGCCTTGCTTGTCTTGTCATCATGGATGAGAGTCCAGTGTGCTTGTGTGTGGGTGGGGAGAGCTGAGATTGCCTGGGGTGGTGCTTCTGTGATTGGTTGCTTCTTGATGTTGGTGGCTCAACTCCATGCTTCCACTCTTAGACCTTCCTTGGGGCACTCTTCTCAACCAGTGGCTCTTCTGGTGCTCTGGTGGGAATTGAACTCAGGACCTTGCGCTCCATGGGCAGTTGCCTTAACCGCTGCTCTGTTTGCCGGGTGCCTTCTTAGTTGGAAAGAATGGCTCCCTTTCTGCCTAATTTGCAAAATCACCGTACGGCTTCAGCGGTGTAGTGGGAAGAGCCGCTGTGTTATAAGAAGAAGGTTGCAAGTTCAATACTTGCTTCATCTCTAGTTACTATATGCTTTTGGTACATTGACTTTGCTTCATCATCATCATCATCATGAAGAACCACCAGCCAACAAATTTTAAAGGCTTGCTGGGTTTTTCCAGTGGCCTAGGGCTTAAGGCAACTGCCTTGCGAGCGTGGGCTCAAGAGTTCAATTCCTGACTTGGTCTGGATGAAATGCCTTTGCTCTCTGAGAAAGGCCTCCCAATCTGTGTTAGAAGAAGCTTGCAAGCTCAATAACTGCTTCCTCTCTAGTTACTTTATGCTTTAGGTACATTAACTTTGCATCATCATGAAGAACCACCAGTCAACAAATTTCCAAGGCTTGCAGCATTTCTCCTGTGGCCTAGGGCTTAAGGTAGCTGCCTTGCAAGTGTAGGGTTGAGAGTTCAACTCCTGCCTAGGTGAGATTGAAATGTGTTGTCCCTTCCTGCAAGCCCATTTGCTTCATAAGTTGCTAGGTCTGTGCTGCAGCTTTGCTTGCGAGGTGCTTTTTGGGATGTTTTTGTTAGAGTGAATTTGCTTTACCATCATGATGGACCACTAGCCAACAAATATACCCAACCTGGACAATGCCTTCAGCAGCCTCGCGGTTAAGGTGGCTCCCTTGCCAACAGAAAGTTCAAGTACCACCTCAGACACGTTGAGATGCTTTGACTCATTGTGAAGGGCTGTCTGCCTGTACATTGCTGAACCTGGCCTATGGCCTTGCTTCTGAGGGCAATCCCAGATTCCTCAGTCTTTTTGGGATGCTACTGTCAGCGGCGTGACTTTGCTTTTGCCAACAAATTTGCCAAAACGGGCGTGCGTCAGCAGCCAGTTCAGGGTTAGGATGCCTGCATCCTTAGTGTAGAGCTTCAGCGATGTGGTGGTAAGGGAAGCTGCACTATAAGAAGAAGAAGGTTGAGAATTAAATTACAGATTCTTCCCACTTCTGTCTTTTTAGGATGGTTAGGTTACAATTGTCTTGGTTCTTCAAGAAGGACCACTTGCCCAGCCAAGCCTGAGTCTTCAACAGCGTAGTGGTGGCTTGAGGGGCAGCTTTTCAAGAAGTGGCCAGGAAGCATCAGATGCTGTTGGCAAAAACTAGCTTGGCGGCATATGATTGCATGTTCCAAAACCCCCTTTCTTTCCAGCACAGGCATCTATGAGGGGCTACCTGATTATTCACTTGTGGTAGCACCTCCCATGGTCCTCTTCACTCTGGGCTACTCCTGCTTAATGTGCTGCACAACTGTGGTTGGATGAGCCTTGCTTGTCTTGTCATCATGGATGAGAGTCCAGTGTGCTTGTGTGTGGGTGGGGAGAGCTGAGATTGCCTGGGGTGGTGCTTCTGTGATTGGTTGCTTCTTGATGTTGGTGGCTCAACTCCATGCTTCCACTCTTAGACCTTCCTTGGGGCACTCTTCTCAACCAGTGGCTCTTCTGGTGCTCTGGTGGGAATTGAACTCAGGACCTTGCGCTCCATGGGCAGTTGCCTTAACCGCTGCTCTGTTTGCCGGGTGCCTTCTTAGTTGGAAAGAATGGCTCCCTTTCTGCCTAATTTGCAAAATCACCGTACGGCTTCAGCGGTGTAGTGGGAAGAGCCGCTGTGTTATAAGAAGAAGGTTGCAAGTTCAATACTTGCTTCATCTCTAGTTACTATATGCTTTTGGTACATTGACTTTGCTTCATCATCATCATCATCATGAAGAACCACCAGCCAACAAATTTTAAAGGCTTGCTGGGTTTTTCCAGTGGCCTAGGGCTTAAGGCAACTGCCTTGCGAGCGTGGGCTCAAGAGTTCAATTCCTGACTTGGTCTGGATGAAATGCCTTTGCTCTCTGAGAAAGGCCTCCCAATCTGTGTTAGAAGAAGCTTGCAAGCTCAATAACTGCTTCCTCTCTAGTTACTTTATGCTTTAGGTACATTAACTTTGCATCATCATGAAGAACCACCAGTCAACAAATTTCCAAGGCTTGCAGCATTTCTCCTGTGGCCTAGGGCTTAAGGTAGCTGCCTTGCAAGTGTAGGGTTGAGAGTTCAACTCCTGCCTAGGTGAGATTGAAATGTGTTGTCCCTTCCTGCAAGCCCATTTGCTTCATAAGTTGCTAGGTCTGTGCTGCAGCTTTGCTTGCGAGGTGCTTTTTGGGATGTTTTTGTTAGAGTGAATTTGCTTTACCATCATGATGGACCACTAGCCAACAAATATACCCAACCTGGACAATGCCTTCAGCAGCCTCGAGGTTAAGGTGGCTCCCTTGCCAACAGAAAGTTCAAGTACCACCTCAGACACGTTGAGATGCTTTGACTCATTGTGAAGGGCTGTCTGCCTGTACATTGCTGAACCTGGCCTATGGCCTTGCTTCTGAGGGCGATCCCAGATTCCTCAGTCTTTTTGGGATGCTACTGTCAGCGGCGTGACTTTGCTTTTTCCAACAAATTTGCCAAAACGGGCGTGCGTCAGCAGCCAGTTCAGGGTTAGGATGCCTGCATCCTTAGTGTAGAGCTTCAGCGATGTGGTGGTAAGGGAAGCTGCACTATAAGAAGAAGAAGGTTGAGAATTAAATTACAGATTCTTCCCACTTCTGTCTTTTTAGGATGGTTAGGTTACAATTGTCTTGGTTCTTCAAGAAGGACCACTTGCCCAGCCAAGCCTGAGTCTTCAACAGCGTAGTGGTGGCTTGAGGGGCAGCTTTTCAAGAAGTGGCCAGGAAGCATCAGATGCTGTTGGCAAAAACTAGCTTGGCGGCATATGATTGCATGTTCCAAAACCCCCTTTCTTTCCAGCACAGGCATCTATGAGGGGCTACCTGATTATTCACTTGTGGTAGCACCTCCATGGTCCTCTTCACTCTGGGCTACTCCTGCTTAATGTGCTGCACAAACTGTGGTTGGATGAGCCTTGCTTGTCTTGTCATCATGGATGAGAGTCCAGTGTGCTTGTGTGTGGGTGGGGAGAGCTGAGATTGCCTGGGGTGGTGCTTCTGTGATTGGTTGCTTCTTGATGTTGGTGGCTCAACTCCATGCTTCCACTCTTAGACCTTCCTTGGGGCACTCTTCTCAACCAGTGGCTCTTCTGGTGCTCTGGTGGGAATTGAACTCAGGACCTTGCGCTCCATGGGCAGTTGCCTTAACCGCTGCTCTGTTTGCCGGGTGCCTTCTTAGTTGGAAAGAATGGCTCCCTTTCTGCCTAATTTGCAAAATCACCGTACGGCTTCAGCGGTGTAGTGGGAAGAGCCGCTGTGTTATAAGAAGAAGGTTGCAAGTTCAATACTTGCTTCATCTCTAGTTACTATATGCTTTTGGTACATTGACTTTGCTTCATCATCATCATCATCATGAAGAACCACCAGCCAACAAATTTTAAAGGCTTGCTGGGTTTTTCCAGTGGCCTAGGGCTTAAGGCAACTGCCTTGCGAGCGTTGGCTCAAGAGTTCAATTCCTGACTTGGTCTGGATGAAATGCCTTTGCTCTCTGAGAAAGGCCTCCCAATCTGTGTTAGAAGAAGCTTGCAAGCTCAATAACTGCTTCCTCTCTAGTTACTTTATGCTTTAGGTACATTAACTTTGCATCATCATGAAGAACCACCAGTCAACAAATTTCCAAGGCTTGCAGCATTTCTCCTGTGGCCTAGGGCTTAAGGTAGCTGCCTTGCAAGTGTAGGGTTGAGAGTTCAACTCCTGCCTAGGTGAGATTGAAATGTGTTGTCCCTTCCTGCAACCCATTTGCTTCATAAGTTGCTAGGTCTGTGCTGCAGCTTTGCTTGCGAGGTGCTTTTTGGGATGTTTTTGTTAGAATGAATTTGCTTTACCATCATGATGGACCACTAGCCAACAAATATACCCAACCTGGACAATGCCTTCAGCAGCCTCGAGGTTAAGGTGGCTCCCTTGCCAACAGAAAGTTCAAGTACCACCTCAGACACGTTGAGATGCTTTGACTCATTGTGAAGGGCTGTCTGCCTGTACATTGCTGAACCTGGCCTATGGCCTTGCTTCTGAGGGCGATCCCAGATTCCTCAGTCTTTTTGGGATGCTACTGTCAGCGGCGTGACTTTGCTTTTCCAACAAATTTGCCAAAACGGGCGTGCGTCAGCAGCCAGTTCAGGGTTAGGATGCCTGCATCCTTAGTGTAGAGCTTCAGCGATGTGGTGGTAAGGGAAGCTGCACTATAAGAAGAAGAAGGTTGAGAATTAAATTACAGATTCTTCCCACTTCTGTCTTTTTAGGATGGTTAGGTTACAATTGTCTTGGTTCTTCAGAAGGACCACTTGCCCAGCCAAGCCTGAGTCTTCAACAGCGTAGTGGTGGCTTGAGGGGCAGCTTTTCAAGAAGTGGCCAGGAAGCATCAGATGCTGTTGGCAAAAAACTAGCTTGGCGGCATATGATTGCATGTTCCAAAACCCACCTTCTTTCCAGCACAGGCATCTATGAGGGCTACCTGATTATTCACTTGTGGTAGCACTCCCATGGTCCTCTTCACTCTGGGCTAGCTCCTGCTTAATGTGCTGCACAACTGTGGTTGGATGAGCCTTGCTTGTCTTGTCATCATGGATGAGAGTCAGTGTGCTTGTGTGTGGGTGGGGAGAGCTGAGATTGCCTGGGGTGGTGCTTCTGTGATTGGTTGCTTCTTGATGTTGGTGGCTCAACTCCATGCTTCCACTCTTAGACCTTCCTTGGGGCACTCTTCTCAACCAGTGGCTCTTCTGTTGCTCTGGTGGGAATTGAACTCAGGACCTTGCGCTCCATGGGCAGTTGCCTTAACCGCTGCTCTGTTTGCCGGGTGCCTTCTTAGTTGGAAAGAATGGCTCCCTTTCTGCCTAATTTGCAAAATCACCGTACGGCTTCAGCGGTGTAGTGGGAAGAGCCGCTGTGTTATAAGAAGAAGGTTGCAAGTTCAATACTTGCTTCATCTCTAGTTACTATATGCTTTTGGTACATTGACTTTGCTTCATCATCATCATCATCATTATGAAGAACCACCAGCCAACAAATTTTAAAGGCTTGCTGGGTTT